>NC_065584.1:38840391-39181820 GCF_024542745.1 Macaca thibetana thibetana
GCAGGGTGCAGCCTCTGTGTCTGCTTTCACAGATTGAGGCTGAGTGCCTGTGGCTTTTCCAGACTCAGGATGCAAGCTGCCCATGGCTCTACTATCCTGGGGTCTGGAGGGGAGCAAACCCCTTCCCACAGCTCCACTAGCTAGTGCCCTGGTAGGGACTCTGCATGGGGCTCCAACCCCACCTTTCCCCTTAGTGCTGCCCTAGTAGAGGTTCTCCATAAGGGCTCTGCCCCTGCAGGAGGCTTTTGCCTGGACACTCAGGCTTTTTGAAACATCCTTTGAAATCCAGCAGGAAGCTGGCAGCCTCCTTTACTTTTGCAATCTGTGACCCTGCAGGCTTAACACTGTGTGGAAGCACCAAGGCTTGTAGCTTGCACCCTCTGGAGTGGTAGCCCAAGCTGTACCTGGGCTCCTCTGACTTGAGGCTGGAGCTGAAGCAGCTGGAATGTGGGGAGCAGCCTCTTGAGGCAGAGCAGGGCAGCTGCATTCTGGGCCTGCCCCCTAAAACCATTCTTTCCTCCTAGGCCTCTGGGTCTATAATAGGAGAGGCTTTCTCCAAGATTTCTGAAATACCTTCAAGGCCTTTTCCCCATTGTCTTGGATATTAGCACTTGGCTCCCTTTCAGTTGTGCCAATCTGTCTAGCAAGTGGTTGCTCTGCAGCCTGCTTATATTTCTTGCCTGAAAATGATTTTTATTTACCTGCCACAGGGCCAGGTTGCAAATTTTCCAAACTTCTATGCTCTGCTTCCCTTTTAAATATAAGTTCCAACTTTAAGTCATTCCTTTTCTCCTGCATCTGATTGTAGACTGTTAGAAGCAGCCACATCACTCCTGTATTTATTTTTTCCTAAAAAAAAATTTTTTTTAAGACAGGGTCTTTCTCTGTCACCCAGTCTGGAGTGCAGTGGAATGATCATGGCTCATTGCAGCCTTGACCTCCCAGGCTCAAGTGATGCTCCTGTCTCACTCAGTCTCCTGAGTGACTAGGACCACAGGCATGCACTGCCAGGTCTGGCTAAGTTTTATCTTTTGTAGAGATGGAGGTCTCACTATTTACCCAGGCTGAACTCCTGGGCTCAAGCAATACTTCAGCCTTGGCCTCCCAAAGTGCTGCAATTACAGATGTGAGCTATAATGCCTGGCTACATGCCACTTCTTGAATGCTTTGCTGCTTAAAAATTTCTTCCATTTGATACCCTAGGTCATTACTCTTATGTTCAAACTTTCATAGATTCTAAGGACATGAACACAATGCAGCCAAGTTATATGCTAGGGCATAACACAAATGACTTTAACCCAGTTTTCAATAACTTACTCATTTCCATGTGAACCTCATCAGCCTGGCCTTCACTGGCTATATCTCTCAGTATTTTGGTCATGACCATTTAAACCAGTATCTAAAAAGTTCCAAATTTTCCCTCATCATCCTGTCTTCTTCTGAGCCCTCCAAATTCTTCCAACCTAGAAGACTAGAGTAAATAACTGATCCTTCAATGCAAAAACAAAGGAGACATCCACAAGGAACAACAGCAAACAGGGAACCATGACCTTCTGTAATGGACAAAGCAAGGAACCAGTGACTGACTCTAATGAGACAATGATACATGAGTCCTTTGACCAATAGTTCAAAAGAGCAGTTTTAAGGAAATGCAGTGATCTCCAAGACAACACACAAAATCAATTCAGAAATGTTTGAGAATTTTTTTTTTTTTTGAGACGGAGTTTCGCTCTTTTGCCCAGGCTGGAGTGCAGTGGTGTGATCTCGGTTCATTGAACCTCCGCCTCCCAGGTTCAAGTGATTCTCCTGCCTCAGCCTCTGAGTAGCTGAGATTACAGGTTCCTGCCACCATGCCAGACTAATTTTTGTATTTTTAGTAGAGACAGGGTTTCTCCACCTTGGTCAGGCTGGTCTTGAATTTCTGACCTCAGGTGATCCAACCACCTCAGCCTCCCAAAGTGCTGGGATTACAGGCATGAGCCACCGTGCCCAGCCAAGAAAAATTTAACAAGGAGATTGAAATCATTAAAAAAAATTCAAACAAACAGAAATCTTGGAACTGAGAAATGCATTTGCCAAACAGAAAAATGCACTAGAGGCTCTTAACAGCAGAATGGGTTAAGTAGAGGAAATAATTAGTGAGCTTGAAGACAGGCTAATAGAAAATACAGCCATAGGAGAAAAAAGAAGAATAAAAGGAGTGAAAATTATCTACAAGGTATAGAAAATTGCCTCTAAACACCAAATCTAAGAATTATTGGTATTCAAGAGGGATATGTACAAGAGCAAGGGGCAGAAACCCTATTCAAAGAAATAATACCAGAAAACTTTCCAAAACTTGAGAAATATGTAAATATCCAGTACAGGAAGGTCAGAGAATATCAAACAGATTTTACCAAAATAAGAGCACCCCAAGGCATATAATAATTTTCTCTCAAAAGTCTAAGATAAATAAAGGATCCTAAAAGCAGCAAGAGAAAAGCAAATAACATATAAAGGAGCATCAATTTGTCTGGCAATAGACTGCTCAGTGGAAACCACACCAGCCAGGAGGGAGTAGGATGACATTTTCAAAGTGCTGGAAAAAACAAAACAAAACAAAATAACCCTGCCATCCAAGAATACTGTATCCAGCAAAGTTGTCCTTCAAATATTAAGGAGAGATGGAATCTTTTTCAGACAAACAAAAGCAGAGAGAATTCACCACCACCAGACTCATCTTACAAGAAATGCTAAAGACAGTTCTTCAGCCAGAAGGAAAAAACCAACCCACTAACATGCAAAAAGAAAACATTTGAAGGTATAAAATCCACTGGTAAAATTAAATACATGGACAAATCCAGAATATTCTAATATTGAAAATGTGATGTGCAAGTCATGCATACCTCTAGTATGAAACCTAAAGAGTAAATCTATGAAAAACAATATAGCTACAGCAGCCTATTAAGAGATAGGCAGTATAAAAACATTAAATTGAGACAATAAAAAGACAAAATGTGAGGGGGATGGAGTTCAAGGGTAGAATTTTTTTCAGTTTTTGTTTCTATTATTTTGTTTGTGATCTAGAACTTTGTGATAAGTTGCCACCTCTGTAAAATGACTGGTTATATTTATAAGATGTTTTCTGTAAGCCTCAGAGTAACCACAATGTAAAAACCTATAATAGATTCACTGAAAATAAAAAGCAATGAATTAAAACATACTACCAGGGAAAACCACTTAATCACAAAGGAAGACAGTAAGAAAGAGAGAAAGGAAGAGAGGAGTTACAAAACAACCAAAAAACAAGCAACAAAATGGCAGTGGTAAGTTCTTATCAAAATAACACTGAATGCAAATGAATTAAATTCTCCAATTAAAAGACATAGAATGGCTAAATGGATAAAGAAACAAGACCCAACTATATGTTGCCTACAAAAAAACTCATTTCACCTATAAAGACACACATAGAGCCCAGGAGATTGAGGCTGCTGTGAGCTATGATCGTATCACTGCACTTCAGCTTAGAAGACAGAATGATACCTTGCTTTTTTTTTTTTTTTTTTTTTTTTTGAGATACACATAGAGTGGGTTTGGCACGGTGGCTCATGCCTGTAATCCCAGCACTTTGGGAGGCCAAGGTGAGTGGATTACCTGAGGTCAGGAGTTCGAGACCAGCCTGGCCAACATGGTGAAACCCTGTCTCTACTGAAAACACAAAAATTAGCCAGGCATGGTGGCACACACCTGTAATCCCAGCTACTCAGGAGGCTGAGGCAGGAGAATTGCTTGAGCCTGGGAGGCAGAGATTGCAGTGAGCTGAGATTATGTCACTGCAGCCTGGCCGACAGAGTGAGACTCTGTCTCAAAAAAAAAAAAAAAAAAAAAAAAGATACACATAGACTGGAAGTGTGTTGTGTTAAAATAAGATATATTATGCAACTGGAAACCAAAAAAGGGAAGTAGATATGATTGTATCAGATAAAATAGACTACAAGTCAAAGACTATAAAAAGAGACAAAGAAGGTCACTATATGATGATAAAGGGGTCGATTCAGCAAGATGATACAACAATTATAAATATCTATGCACCTAACATTAGAGCTTCCAAATATATAAATCAAACATAAATCTATCTTAAGGGAGAGATAGACTACGATATAATAATAGTAGGGAATGTCAACACTCTACTCTCAGTAATGCACAGAACATCCATACAGAATATCAACAAAGAAACATTAAACTACACACTACACTAGACAAAGTAGACCTAACTAATATTTACAGAATATTTCACCCAACTGCTGTGGAGTACACATTCTTTTCATCAGCAAATGGAATATTCTCCAGAGTAGACCATGTCTTAGGCCACAATACAAGTCTCAACAAATTCAGAAAAGAAGAAATAATATCAAGCATCCTTTCTGGCTACAATGGAATAAAACTAGAAATCAATAACAAGAAGAACCTCAGAAACTACACAAATACATAGAAACTAAGCAACATGCTCCTGAATGATGAATGGGACAATGAATAAATTAAGAAAAAAATGTAAGAAGTCTCTCAAAACAAAAGGAAATACACCAGAATCTATGGGATACATCAAAGGCAATACTAAGAAGGAAGGAAGTTTACACAATAAATAACTATATCAAAAAAGTATAAAGATTTCAAATAAATAACCTAATGATGCACCTGAAGAAACTAGAAAAGCAATAACAAACCAAACCCTAAATTAGTAGAAGGAAATAAGCAGAAATAAATGAAATTGAGATTTAAAATAATACAGAAGATCAATGAAACAAAAAGTTGGTTCTTTTGAAAAAATAAAATCAACAGACATTTAGCTAGACTATCTAAGAAAAAAAGAGAAAAGACCCAAGTAAACAAGATCAGAAACTGAAAAGGAGACATAAGTGAGACTACAGAAGTGCAATGAATCATTAGAGACTATTACAAAAAACTTTGTGCCAAAAGATTGGAAAACCTAGAAGAAATGGATAAATTCCTGAACATATACACCTATCAAGACTGAACTATGAAGAAAATAGAAATTCTGAACAAGTCAATAGTGACTAATGAAATTGAAGCTGTAACAAAGAGTCTCCCATCAAGAAAAGCCCAGGACATGATACCTTCACTGCTGAATTCTACCAAACATTTAAAGAACTAATACCAATTCCATGCAAACTCTTCAATAAAACTGAAGAAGAGGGAATACTTCCAAACTTGTTCTACAAGGTTGTCATCACCCTGATACCAAAACTAGACAAGGACATGACTAGAAAAGAAATAACAGGCTAATATCACTGATAAAAATAGATGCAAAGCCCCTCAACAAAATATTAGCAAACTGAATTCAATAACACATTAAAAAGACCATTTGGCGTCTGGGCACGGTGGCTTACGCCTGTAATCCCAGCACTTTGGGAGGCCGAGGTGGGCGGATCATGAGGTCAAGACATCAAGACCATCCTGGCCAACATGGTGAAACCCCATTTCTACTACAAATACAAAAATTAGCTAGGCGTGGTGGCACATGACTGTAGTTCCAGTTACTTGGGAGGCTGAGGCAGAAGAATTGCTTGAACCTGGGAGGCAGAGGTTTCAGTGAGCTGAGATTGCGCCACTGCACTCCAGCCTGGGCCACAGAGCGAGGCATCATCTCAAAAAAAGAAAAAAACCATTTGCCATGGCCAAGTGGGATTCATCCTAGAGACATAAGGATGGTTCAACATTTGCAAATCAATAAATGTGATACATCACATTAACAGAACCATATGACAATTTCAATCAAGGCTGAAAAAGCATTTAATAAAATTCAACATCCCTTTATGATAAAAACTCTCAACAAATTGGGTAGAGAAGGAACATATCTCAAAATAATACAGGCCATATCTGACAAACTGTCAGCGAACATCATACTGAACAGGGAAAAATGGAAAGCCTTTTCTTTAAGATGTGGAACATGACGAGAATGCCCACTCTCAACCTTTTAATCAACATAATATTGGAAGTACTGGCCAGAGCAAGCAGGCAAGAGAAAGAAATAAAGGGCATCCAAATTGGAATGAAAGAAATCAAATTAGCTTTGTTCACAGATGACATGATTTTATACTTAGAAAAATCTATGGATTCCACCCAAAAACTGTTAGAACTGATAAACGAATTCAGTAAAGTTGCAAAATCAATGTACAAAAATCAGTAGCATTTATATACATTAACAGCAAACAATCTGAAAAGGAAATCAAGAAAGCAATCCTATTTATAATAGCTACAAAGAATATAAAATACCTAAGAATCAATTTTTTTTTTTTTTTTTTTTTTGAGACAGAGTCTTGCTCTGTCTTCCAGGCTGGAGTGCAGTGGCGTGATCTTGTCTCACTGCAACCTCTGCCTCCCAGGTTCAAGTGATTCTTCTGCCTCAGCCTCCCGAGTAGCTAGGACTACAGGCACATGCCACCATGCCCGGCTAATTTTTTGTTGTTGTTTGTATTTTTAGTAGAGATGCGGTTTCACCATATTGGCCAGGCTGGTATTGAACTTCTGACCTCGTGATCCACCTGCATCGGCCTACCAAAGTGCTGGGATTAAAAGCATGGACCACTGTGCCCGGCCCCTAGGAATCAATTTAACCAAAGAAGTGAAAGATCTATACAAGGAAAACTATAAAACTTTGATAAAAGAAATTGAAGAGGACACACAAAAAAGGAAAAGATAGTCCCTGCTCATGGATTGGAAGAACTAACATTGTTAAAATGGCGATACTACCCAAAGCAATTTACAGCTTGAACACAAGCCCTTTCAAAATACTAATGATATTATTCACAGTAATAGGAAAAAAAAATTCTAAAATTTATATGGAACCACAAAAGACCCCAAATAGCCAAAGCAATACTGAGCAAAAAGCACAAAGCTGGTGGCATCACATCCCACTATCTGATTTCAAAATATACTACAAAGTTGTAATAACCAAATCAGCATGGTACTGCCATAAAACAGATACATAGATCAATGGGAATACAACAGAGAACCCAGATATAAAATCCATGCATTTACAGCCAACTAATTTTCAATGAAGGCACCATGAATATACACTAGGGAAAGAAGAGTCTTTTCAATAAATGGTGCTGGGGAAACTGGATAACCATATGCAAAATAATAAAACTAGACCCCTATTTCTTACCATATATAAAAATCAAATAAAAATGGATTAATTACTTAAGTCTATGACCTGAAACTATGAAACTACTAAAAGAAAACATTGGGAAACACTTCAGGATATTGGTCTGGGCAAAGATTTTTTGTGTAAGACTCAAAAGCACAGTCAACAAAAGCAAAAATAGACAAAGGGGATTACAGCAAGCTAAAAAGCTTCTGCACAGCAAAAGAAATAATCAAAGAAATAAAGAGGCAACCCCCAGAATGAGAGAAAATATTTGCAAACTACTCATCCAACAAGGGATTAGTAACTGAATATATAAGGAGTTCAAACAACTTAATAGCCCCCCCCCAAAAAAAAATCTTATTTAAAAATGGGCAAAACATCTGAACAGGTTTTTCTCAAAAGAAGACACACAAATGGTGTATGAAAAAATGCTCCCCATCACTAATCATCAAAGAAATACAAATCAAAACAACAGTGAGATTATCTCACTCCACTTAAAACGGCTTTTATCAAAAAGGGATGCTGCTGAGGATATGGAGAAAGGGGAACCCTCATAGACTGTTGATGGGAGTGTAAATTAGTAAAACCACTATGAATAGCACTTTTTGAGCTATTTTTGGCACAAAAAACTAAAAAGAGAACCACCATTTTATCCAGCAATTCCACTACTGGGTATATATCCAAAAGAAAAGAAATCAATATATCAAAGAGATATCTGCACTCCTATATTTATTGCAGCACTATTCACAATAGCCAAAAAATGGAATCAACCTAAGTGACCATCAATGGATGAATGGATAAAGAAGATGTGGCCTATATACCCAGTGGAATATTATTCAGCCACAATAAAATAAAATCATGTCATTTGTAGCAACATGGATGCAAGTGGAGGTCACCATTTTAAGTGAAATAAGTCAAGCACAGAAAGACAAATATTGCATGTTCTCACTCATATGTGGGAGCTAAAAACTTGGATCTCATGAAGACAGAGAGTAAATTTGTGGTTTTCAGAGGCTGGGAAGGAGAGAGAAGTGAGGGGATGAAGAGAGGTTGATTAATGGGTACAAATATACAGTCAGAAAAAAATGAGATCTATTGTTCTATAGATCTGTAGGGTGGCAATAGTTTACAATAATCTATTATGTATTTCAAAATAGCTAGAAGGGAAAACTTGAATGTTTCCAGTATAAAGAAAAGACAGATATTCAAGGGATGGATATCTCAATTATCCTGATTTGATATTTACACATGATATTAATGTATTAAAGTATTACATGTACCCTGAAAATATGTACATCTATTATGCATCAATAAAAAATAAAGATATCTTAAAATAAAATAAAATGTGTAAAGGAAAAAAATCATTTGACCATATATGTGAGGGTTTGTTTCTGGGTTCTGTCTTCTACTTCATTGGTTTGTATGTCTGTCTTTATGCCAGTAGCACATTATTTTGAATACTGTAGCTTTGTACTAAGTTTTGAAATCAGAAAACATGAGTCCTTTAGCTTCATTCTTCTTTTTCAAGATCATTTTGGTGATTTACGGAACCATGAAATTCAATATACATTTTAGGATTAGTTTTTCTATGGGATTTGATAGGGATTGCATTGAATCTGTAGATCACCTTGCTGTAGTGAGAACTTCCAGTACTATGTGGAATAGAAGTGGTGAAAGCAGGCATCCTTTCCTTGTTCCTGATCATAGAGGGAAAGCTTTCAACTTTTCACCATTGAGTATGATATTTGCAGTGGGTTTTTTGTGTACGGCTTTTTAATGTTGAGGTAATTTCCTTCTTCTTTCTTTTTTTTTTTTTTTTTAAAGTTTTATTTTTAAAAAATCAACAGATAATAATTGTACATATTCATGGGTTACCTACTGATTTGATTACACATATAATATGTAGTGATCAGATCAAGGTAACTAGCATATCTCTTATCTCAAACATTCATCATTTCTTATATTGGGAACAGTCAGTGTCCTCCTTCTAGCTATTTGAAACTATATATTTTGTTGTTAACTGTAGTCATCCTACAGTGGTACGGAACACAGAACTTATTCCTCCTATCTAGCTATAATTTTATATCTTCTAACAAATCTCTCTCTAACTCTCTCTTCCCCTTATCCTTCTCAGCCTCCAGTATCCTCTGTTCCACTTTTTCTATGAGATCAACTTTTTTTATTTTTTTACTTCCACATATGAATGAGACATGCAGTGTTCCATTCCTGGCTTATTTCACTTAATATAACGTCCTCCAGTTCCACCCATGTTGCCAAGAATGACAGAATTTCATTCTTTTTTAAATAGCTAACGAGTATTCCATTGTGTATATATACCACATTTTCTTTGTCCAATCATCTGTTGTTGAACATCTAGAATTCTATTCCTAATTTGTTGAGTGTTTTTATCATGAAACAGTATTGAATTTTGACAAATGCTTTTTCTGCATCAATTGAGGTTATCATTTTTCCCTTTTGTCTGTTAATGTGGTACACTGATCGTTTTTTGTGTGTTGAACCATCCTTGAATTCCGGGAATAAATTTCACTTGGTCATGTGTGTAATCTTTTTAATATGCTGCTGAATTTAGTTTGCCAGTATTTTGTTGAGGTTTTTGCATCAATGTTCTTAAGGGATATTGATCTATTGTTTTCTTGGCATGTCTGTCTGGCATTGCTTTCAGGGTAATACTGGCCTCATAGAATGAATTAGGAAGTGATTTTTCTCCTTTTTTTTTTTTTTTTTTTTTTTTTAGATAGAGGCTTGCTCTGTTCCCCAGGCTGGAGTGCATAGCGAGATCATGGCTAAGTGCAGCCTCAACTTCCTGGGCTCAAGTGATTCTCTCGCCTCAGCCTCCAGAGTAGCTGGGACCACAGGTGTGCACCATGATGTTTGACTAATTTTTGTATTTCTTGTAGAGACAAGGTCTCACTATGTTTCCCAGGCTGGTCTCAAACTCTCAAGCAATCTGCCTGTCTCGGCCTCCCAAAGTGCTGAGATTACAGGTATGAGCCACTTTGCCCAACCCCTCCTTTCCAATTTTTAAAAATGTTTGAAAAAGATAGGTGTTAGTTCTTTAGATATTTGATAGGATTCACCGATGAATCCATCAAGTCTAGAGCTTTTCTTTGTTGGAAGGTTTTTGATTACTGAGTCAATCTCCTTACTAGTTATAGGTCTATTCAGATTTTCGATTTTTTCTTGATTTAGTCTTAGTAGGTTTTACGAATATGTCTATTTCACTTAGGCTATCCAATTTGTTGGTGTACAATTGTTCATAGTACTCTCTTAGAATCCTTTTTATTTCCATAGAATTGGAAATAAATGTTCCCACTTTCTTTTTTTTCTTTTTTTTTGAGACAGAGTCTCACTCTTGTTGCTCAGACTGGAGTGCATTGGTGCAATCTTGGCTCACTGGAACCTCCACCTACCAGGTTCAAGATATTCTCCTGCCTCAGCCTCCTGAGTAGCTGGGATTACACGCATGTGCCACCTCGCCTGGCTAATTTTTGTACTTTTTTAGTAGATACAGGGTTTCACCATGTTGGCCAGGCTGGTCTCGAACACCTGACTTCAGGTGACAACACCCGCCTTGGCCTCCCAAAGTGCTGGGATTACAGGAGTGAGCCACCGTGCCAGGCCAAATGTCCCCACTTTCATTTCTGATTACAGTAATTTGAGGCTTCTCTCTCTCTCTTTTATTAGTCCATCTAGTGAAAGGTTTTTCAATTTTGTTGATCATTTCAAAAAACCAACTTTCGGTTTCGTTGGTTTATCTCTATTGTTTTTCTTTTTCTTTTTTTCCTTTTTTTTGAGATGGGGTTTTGCTCTGTTGCCCAGGCTGGAGTGTGGTGGCATGATCTTGGCTTACTGCAACTTCTGCTTCCCAGGCTCAAGTGATCCGCTCATCTCAGCCTCCCAAGTAGCTGGGACTACAGGCACACACCACCATGCCCAGCTAATTTTTTGTATTTTGGGTAGAGGTGGGGTTTCGTCATGTTGCCCATGCTGGTCTTGAACTCCTGAGCTCAAGTGATCTGCCTGCCTTAGCCTCCCAGAGTGCTGGGATTACAGGCATGAACAACTGTGCCCAGCCTTTTCTATTGTGTTTCTATTCTCAGTTTAATTTATTGTTAGTATTTATTTCGGCCACCACGACCAGCCTCCAGTTATATTTCTGTTATTGATTTTTAACTTCATCCTGTTGTGGTCTGAGGAGATACTTTATATGACAGTTATCTTTTTAAATTTATTTAAATATTGGGTTGTTTGGTCTTGTCTTTATACTTCCTTAAGTTGTAAAGTTAGGTTGTTGATTTGAAATCTTTCTTGTTTTTTAATGTAAACACTTATAGCTATACATTTTCACCTTAGCACTGCTTTTATTGTATCTCATACATTTTGCTTTATTGTGTTACTTATAGCTATAAATTTGCACCTTAGCCCTGCTTTTGCTGTATCTCATACGTTTTGCTTTGTTGTATTTTCATTTTCTTTTATTTCTAGGTATTTTCTAGTTTCCTTTGTGATTTCTTCTTTGATCCATTGGTTAAGAGTGCATTGTTTTTTTCACAAATTTGTGAATTTTTCAGTTATATTTCTTTTTCTTTTTTTGTAGACAGGGTCTCACTCTGTCGCCCAGGCTGGAGTGCAGTGGTGTGATCACAGCTCTCTGAAGCCCTGACCTTTCCAGGCTCAGGTGATACTTCCACCCCAGCCCCCAAGTATAGCTGGGACTACAGGTGTGCACCACCATGCCTGTTTTTTTTTTTTTTTTGGTAGAGATGGGGTTTCAGCATGTTTCCCAGGCTGTTCTTGAACTCTGGGCTCAAGTAGTCTTCCCACCTCAGCCTCCCAAATTGCTGGGATTACAGGCGTGAACCACCACAACCGGCCTCCAGTTATTGATTCTGTTATTGATTTTTAACTTCATCCTGTTGTGGTTCGAGTAGATAATTTATATGCCAGTTATTTTTTAAAATTTATTGAGACTTCATTTGGGTTTGGTCCCATGGGGCTTGTGTAGATGCAGGGCTGGAAGTTGAGTGGACAGCTACTTTTGGAGTTACATATTGTATGGGGCTAATACTTCCTCCCTCATAGGGCTGGTGTGACATGCAAATGAGATAACGCAGGCGAAAGTCCTTTGTAAAGTATAACAAGATAAGGAAAAGTTTATCATTGATCCTTTTTACCACAGAGAGGAGAAACAGCCATTTCCCTGCTTTCTCCTCAACAGTGCAGTCTCTCTTGGGAGCAGGAGACAGGAGAGAAAAGGCTACACTTTTGGTTGGGAATAGCCTCTTGTTAAAATCTGAGCAGTTAAAGTGGAGTGCCTAAACACCAGCACAAGTTTGTCATCACAGCTCAGCTGAAAAATCCAAGTTCTGTATCTTTTTCATTTGTGTTTTTTGTTTGTTTTGTTTTGTTTTTATTTGAGACAGTGTCTTGCTTTGTTGACCAGGCTGGAGTGCAGTGGGGCAATCTCGGCTCACTGCAACTTCTGGCTCCTAGGTTCAAGCTATTCTCATGCCTCAGCCTCCCGAGTAGCTGGGATTACAGGCGCTTGCCACCATGCCTGGCTAATTTTTGTATTTTTAGCAGAGACCAGGGTTTCACCATGTTGACCAGGCTGGTCTCAAACTCCTGGCCTCAAGTGATGCACCCACCTCGGCCTCCCAAAGTGCTGGGATTACAGGCATGAGCCACCATGCCTGGCCACCCCTTTTTCATTTGTGAACTAGAAATAATAACACCTACCTCATGTGTAATTGTGAGGATTAAGATAACTTTTACTCTCGTTGGTGTTGTCATTATCACTAATATTTGGAGAAAGCCATGCTAAAGGGCTGTATATGTTGTTCTGCCATCTTGCAATGACCTTCTGATGTAGATCTATCACTTTCTTTTTTCTTTTGAAAAAATTGAGGGTTAGTTGCACAGCGCTTCCAGACCCTACAGGAGGCTGGAGTTGTCCCTGTGCTCCTAGACCAGCTGTCTTTAGGGAGTGGGGCTCTATGCAACCTGTGCCGGGAGCGGCCACTAGAGGGCACTCGCCTGCTCCTCAGGGCCTGTGCAGGACCGGAAGGTGTCCGGCTCTAAACACACCCCCTCGGACAGCCGATGTGCTGCATGCCCAAAGTGACCTCTATGGCATTTTCCAGGATGGAGCCTAGTCTCCAGGATCCCATGTGGGAATATGGGGCTAATAGGCCTGCTCAGTTTGTTCTCAGAACAGGGTGGTGAAAGCATTTGCCCTGCTCAGATTCCTGGGACCCTGTGCAGAAAGGTGAGGGAAGATGGTGCTGTCTGTCCCCTTTAAGGATTCCTCCAGGACAGGCAGCTCATGCAAGATGTGAGTGCACAGGGGAGAGCACCAAGGTGTTGAGCAGTTTCCTGTGCACCCCACCCCCTCCAGGAGGCCCTTCATACCCTCTCTTAGCTCACTGTATGTCATGACAAGCCCCCACTCCCGAAGTGGGCAGTGGGTACAAACTCACGACTGGGGAGGGACTGTGCCTGACCAGGCATGGCTCTGGGGTCCCCTCTTGGCTTCCGCTGACCCCAAGTTGAGCAGCATCTGGTACTTGTTCTCCAGAAGCACACTGGCCAGCACCTGCCCCTGGCTTGCTCCAGTCTTCCTTGGAGAGCTGGCTGAGGGCTGGATGGGAGAGTTCCCCTGTGTGCCCTTTAACTCATGGAGTTGCCTTTGACCTGGTCCAGTTACTTCCCCTTGAGCCTCATGGAAGGTGTTGGTGGGCTATAGATCCCTAAGTTTCCCTGCCTCCAGCCCCAAGATCCACAACCCCTTTTTGCCATGTTATCCTGACTCCTGGGTCCAGTCCAGCCTGCCCCTTACCCCATTGGCCTTCCCTGTCCATGGCAGTGACCCCTTGCTGAGTCACATCCGCACCACCTTGCACCCACCCCCTTGGGCAAACAGGGACTGGGCAGTGACCCCCAGGGCCCAACAGTCAGTGCAAAGGAGTGCTGTCCTGGTCAGGCCTACCTGCCTTCCCAGGACAGCAGTTGGGGCCTCTTGGCCACCCATCCCCACCTCCACCTTGGGCAGAACCAATGGATCTCTTTTTCCTCTTTTCCTCCCAGCAGGGGTGGGCAGATCGATATGTGGCTCAGGTTCCTCTTAAGCAATGGAGCTCCCAAAGCCCTGTAGATGATTGACCTGGCCAGCCCATCACTTGGTCATGGAATGTGCGTGTGCCTGGCAGGCAGAAGCCCTGTGGCCTCCAGAGTCCCTTTCTGGGTAGGGTTCTTTCCAGGGAGGGAGACCACTTGGGGGCTATTATTCATGGTAAACCAGATCCCAGTGGGCCACCCAGTTTCTCAGAAGCCACATTCCCTCTTCACTCCCGGAGGCCATTTGACAGAGCAGCGATTGCTCCTCTCTCTAGCTCAGCCCTTTAACCACCGCAACATTCATTTACTAGTCTGCGTGTCCACTGACTGGTTCAGTAGTAAACCACTGTATGTGAGTAAACCACTCACTAACCCACGGGCTTATACACTCACTTGCCCTCCCACTCATCCCCATATCCTCTCACATATCCCCTTACCTGTCCACTCCCTCCCTCATCCCAGTGAATACCTGAATGTCTGAGGTACCAGCCTGGTGCTAGGCACAGCCAGCAAAAAAGCTCTAAGCAGTTGTCAAGGGCAAAGGCTTTGGAATCAGAAAGATGTGAATCCTGACTGTACTGTTTCCTGGCCATCTGGCTATGGGTACATTTCTCCAATCTCTGAGCCTTAGTTTCTTCATCTGTCAAACAGGGACCTCATGCACCTTCCTTTCAGGGAGGCTGTAAAGATCGGCTTTAGGATTAATACATGCAAAGTGCTTCAGCCAGAGCCCAGAGAACACAGCTGTAGTCACAGGGCCTCTCAGCAGCCATGTCCTGGCCGTAGGGACTATAGTTGGCCCCATCTGACCCTGGGTGGACCCTGGGACAGGGAGGGGCCCATTCCTGCCCCTCAGCTAAGCTATGCTCCCTGGACAGGTGGTCCCCTCCGCCAACCCTGGAATGGAGGGCAACAGTCACCCAGCTTCCTGTGCATCCCTTCCCTGGCCTTCTTTCCCTCAGGATGCCCTGGGGTTTTCAGGTCACCCAAGACACTTGGAGCAAGATCTAGCTTGCTCTCTCCCCTCTCTGCCAAGGAAGTTCTCCGTGACAGCACCAGGGGGTGGGAACTGGCTGAGAGCATCTGACCCTCTGAGGGAGCATTTTCCTTCCCACGTGAGGCCCTGTGTGCCCAGGACCTAGTTAGCCCCCGTCCTCTTCCCTTCCACCCACAGCCCCAGTGCAGACTGTTCCCTCCAGCTCATCTAGGAGTTCCCTGGGGCAGCAGGTGCACCCTGAATGCCAAAAGGTGGGCTTAGCTGTGGGGTCAGCTAGGGGAGGGGAAGAGAGAGGGACTAGAGCACGGCTGGGGCAGGGGTTCCGTGTGAAGGGATTTCCTTCATTTCCCCTAGACAGGCAGCCGTGTGAGGTGCACAGGGGAGCGTTTTGGGCCCCTTGGCTTTGGTTAGGGGATGTGTAGAGTTGTGGGTGTGAACTTTGGAGTGGCTCGCACAAGAATGCACATTTTCTACACACTGGCCCGGTGACTTTGGGTAAGTCACTGGTAAAATCTTAGTGGTTTAAGAAATGCATGTGACATACTCAGCATGCACTGGCACCCAGGAAGTGCTGTGTTACTAGGGGATGGTCCTGGGGCCAGTGGCTTTGTACCAACCTGGGTAAGTCCCCGGCCATTCAACTCAGCCCAGCAGGGGAAGGGCTGTAGGGAGCCCTTCCCCTCCCCTTGGCTAGTCCTCGGTGGCACTTTCAGTGGCCATGTCCTTGCTGGATAATGCCTCCTTCATCCTGGATGGGTTGCAGGTAGGGGTAGCAGTCAAGGAGTCCCAACTCCCCAGGCTCATGTTTTCAGCCTGACTTACTGAGTAGACCTGCCTTGGTGGGGATGAGGTGGGATGAGATGAGTGGGTAGGAGTGCATAATTGTCTGGAGGTGAGCTCGGCTGTGGACTCGCGAGCACAGACACACACACTCTCATACATTCCAGCTGCAGCTGCCCATGGGTTAGGGCCCTGCCTCTGGTCTCCTTGCCCCTGGCAAGGTGGTCATTATCAGTTTCCTTCTCAGTTCACTCTATTTTAAGCTTCCAGAGGACAGGAACATGTTTGTTTTGTTTTTAAAACTTTATATCCTTATTGTTCAGTAGAGTAACTGGCACTGAATGAGTGAAATGGAAGAATAACTAGACACTAGGCAGTGTCAGAACAGGTGCGTGGACAGTGCACACTGGCCATCAACTGGGCCATCAACTGGCCATCGAGTGGGCCAAGGTGGGCATCCCCAGGCAGGCATTCTAGGGTCCTGTGTATTGCCATCTCCGTGCCCTCCACCTAAAGCTGGACGTTGGTAGAGGCCCTTATGTCGTGGCCTTCTTGATGTGACAGCCCTGCTTTCCTGAGGCCAGGGATCCCCGGTGTGGGCCATGTCAGGCACTGCCAGCCAGAACCTCCCTGTGCTCAGTGCTGGTGCTTGTTCTTGGAGCACCCCTCTGTCCTGCCCCCAGCCTCAGCACCCAGTTTCTGTTCTGGGGTGGCTCATCCTCATCAGAAAGGGAGCTCCTTGGAAGCCTGGTGGTGCCTGGCTGGTATACAGTGGGTGCTCAGTACATGCCTGCCACCTGAGTGGTCCACTTGCTGGACGGGGCTGGCCGTGTTGCCTAGGGAAGCTGGCGGGGAACAGCGTTCCCAACATAGCCTGCCCACCGGGCTGGCCCCCAGGGTTGAGCACCTCCCAGCTGTCACAACCCACTTGTGAGAAACGGTTCAACCCCGGGAGTGCTATGGTCTGTGGTTGGCCAGGGGCTGGAATTCCCCCAAGGAGGTGGCCCCTGCAGCCAGGCTATGGTCTTGCCTGGAGCAGGGTGACTGGGAGGTCAGAGCACCCATGCCTGTGAACCTGCACTGAGAAGTGAACCTTAGAAGGGGTCAGGTCACCACTCAGGGACCAGCATCACCCCCAGGGCAGCCTCCTCCCAGACGGCAGTGCCAGGATGGGGCCATCTGGGGAGCAGGCTTGCACGGACCATGTCTGTCTGGCGTGGACTCAGGCTGGGAGTCTCAGCACCTTGGGACTGTTTCCTCATCTGTAAGATGGGGGTGCTTACAGACAATGGAACATTATTTAGCCATAGACCGAGGTGCAATAACAATACATGTTACAACCTGGATAAACCTCAAAAACATGATGCTAAGTGACAGAAGCCAGACACAAAAGCTCTGGACTAGGTGAAGTGTCCAGAATAGGCAACCCCATAGCGACAGGAAGTAGAGGGTGGTTTCCAGGGGGAGGAGGGAAAGGAGAGCAACTGTTTAGTGGGTACGGGTTTCCTTTCGGGGTGATAAAAATGTTTTGGAACTAGACGGAGGCAGAGGTTCCACAACCCTGTAAATATACTAAATTCCACTGAAGTGTTCACTTTAAAATGCTTCACGTTATGTTATGTGAACGTTACCTTGATAAACAAAACAAAACAAAACAAAATAAAAAACCCACAGGGGTGCTACTGACTTCACCAGCTGGTTGGGAGGATTCAGAGAGGAGATGGCCATGTAGCCCGAGCTCAGCCAGTGACACTGGTGAATGTCAAAGAATGGAAGCCGTCGTGACCCTGGGGGCTGTGTCAGTTCCCTTGCCTTGCTGGATTCCAGACTGCAGGAGTCAGGGGCAGGAGCCAAGGGGGTAGGTGAGGGCAGGTGGCTTCGCTGGGCACACCCCTTAGTCAGGGGCAGAGGGAGCTGCCGTGGCTGCTTCAGCAGCTGTGGGTGAAGATTCCTATGCTGCAGGCCCAGGCTCCCGCCTCTGATTTGCTGCGCACTTTGGGCTGGCCCTTCAATCCCGGTTCATTTGTTAATCTGCCCATATGTGCCTGGGTACCTGCTCTTCTGTCACTGTATCGGACACCTGACCCCATCCTCATACCCGATTCCCACAGCGCAGGTCACTGCCAGGCAGTGTATTACCAACCTCTTGGTTCTAGGGTCACAGGAATACTGGATCTGTTTTGTTCATGACTGTATTTCTAACACCCAGTGCCTGGCACATAGCAGGTACTCAATAAATATCTGTTGAATGAATAAATGCACAAATCCGCATTCTTTATATAGTGGGTGCCAGGTCCTGTCTGTACTAAGTGCTATCAGTAAATAGCTGTGAGGTCAATGTTATCATTATCCCTGTTTTACAGATGAGGAAGCTGAGGCTCTGGGACATGGAATGGCCATAGCAGAGTTGGGATTCTGACCTGGCAGCCCAGCAGCAGAGCCCTCGCTCTGATCCATCCTATTCTAGGCTGTCTCCTGACCTTGGAGCTCCCACTTTGGGAGGCAGCTTGGGCCCTGAAGCATTCACTCTGCCTCCTCAGCCACAGGGCCCCGCCCACTCCCAGGGAGGGGCTCCCTCTGAAGCCCCACACCCACCACCCCGAGCCCTTTCTCAGGCTCACAGCCACCCCAGCCGGCTCCCTTCCCTGGGAACCTCCGTCATAAAGAAGGCGAGGCCCTGATCTGGCCTGTCTCTCTGCCCTGGGGCCTTCCTCACCCCAGGGAACCTTAGTTATAAATATGGGGGTTACGCCTTGAGCTTGTATTAAGCACCTTTCATCTGGGGAGCTCCTGGCTGCTGGGAGGCTAATTAGCTGCTCTCTGGGAAGAGTGAGTAAGAGCTGACGTCCTAGCCAGGGAACTGCCTTGCTAGGCATGGGGCTGGCCCTCTTGGGAGAGGTGTGTGAGCCATCATCTCGGGTCACCCACTTCTCCATATTTCTCCTTCTGTAGGACCTCCTCACAAGAGTACCTTCTCTCTGGCTAATAAAGAAGCCTACCGTTTACTGAGTGCTTATTATGTGCCAAGGGCTTGCTAAGCCCCTTCACCTGTTAAATATATGTGTGCAGAGCAGTAGGGCCGTAGGACTACATAAATATATGTGTGCAGAGCAGTAGGGGTGTCATGCATTAATGACCACGATGGAGCCCTAATCCTTGCTGGCATGGGACCAGCACTTCTGCACATGACCTCATGGAGTGTGCTGCCTGGCACGGATCAAGCACTTGCTAAGTGGTAGCTATTATCAGTAATCTTCAGAACAGCCCAATGAGGTAGGTACCATGCTATTCCCATTTCTCAGATGAGGAAACAGGCTCAGAGAAGTTAAACCACTTGCTGGCTATCACAGAGTCAGGAGTAGAGTTGGATTGATTTGATTGATTCTAAAGCTGCACATAGTTTTTTAGCTGCTCCCCTCTCCTTTCCCCAACCTGGAGTCTGTTAATGACAAAGGCCTTGCTTTGCATAACGCTAGGTCATGGGGTCACTGGGCAGGGCTGTTCTCGTCCATCTCTCCAACAGTGCACTGGTGGGCTAGGCATGGACCAAAAACCCTTGGAGATCATCTAACACAACTCTTCCCCACCCCACATTTTTCAGATGTGAAAATTGGGGACAGAAGGGACTGAACAAGGTGACAGGATTAATGGGATGATACCTCCTTGTCAGAGCACGAGGGAGAAACAGGCAGTGGTTGGTGCTCATCCCGGCCCCTGTCATCAAGCTGGAATTGATACCAAGTAAGAATCATTCGCACACTAGAATTCCTGGCTGTCATTTGTCAGCCTGGCCCACCTGCAATGAGCAGCCCCAGGGACATTTGGGTGGGGTGCGGGTGCACAAGGCAGGCTGCAGCTGAGACTGGGGTGGGGAGGGTGTACTCCACCTACCTGCCCTCCAGGGTGCTTGGAACCTCCTAGGGCAGGCTGGCCTGTTTGTGCCATGCCCCACAGAGCATTGCAGTGATCCTAGTGCAGAGCACATAGTAGGTGCTTAAAAGTGCTCATTGGAGAAACAGCTGGATCCTGGACCTGCAGGAGGGAGGAGATGGCACACTGAGGGCACTGATGGGTGGATGGTACCATCATGTCTACTCATCATTACTCAGCAGACCTGGTTCCATCAAATGTGACCATCCTTCAGGCCTTACAGAAGGGACCTACGTAAATCTGTTCAGGCAAAGAGAAGTTTGTGGCTGTGGGCACCTGGCTGGGGTTCCTGAAGGTGGAGCATCTTTCTTGGCGCTGACAGGGGTGGCTAAGATCTGAGCATGCAGGCAGGTCCTCTTCTCCCCTGGATGCTGCCCTTCTGAGGAGGGAGCTAGGTGGGTACCAGAGGCATGGGCCTAGGAGGCTCTGACCCCGTGCTTGCCCCGCCACCAGTCTCTGCTTCTACAACCAGGGTCTGCATCTTACCTGCCAGCTCCAGTCCCCTCCCCACTCCCCTCAGGACCTCATCTCTCCTCCTGGCCTCAGCTTAAGGGTTTCCTCAGAGAGGTCTTCCTCGAGAACCTTCCCATCCCAAATCTAAATTAGTGCCCCATTTATATATGTTCTCTGAGCACCTTATTCTTTTCTTTCACAGGAGTTTGAAAGCCTTTTCAAATAGAATCATATATTTCTTTCTAGGTGATTTGTTGAAACAAGTCTGTCTCCTCCGTTAGACTAAGCTCCGCCAGGGGTGGGAAAGTTGTTCCATCCACTCGTCCTCTGGGCCTAGCACGACATATTCTGTATTGAATGAGTAGATGACAGAAACCCCGTGAGAGAGAGTGATCCAAGCCAGTGGTTCTCTGAGTGTGGCTCCAGGACCAGCAGAGCAGCAGCTCAGCATCGCCTGAGGACTTGTTAGAAATGCAAACTCTCTTAGTTGGGGGACCCAGCAATCCGGGTTTGAAAGAAGTGTCCAGGGGGCATTCCTGCGCACACTAAAGTTTGAGAACCACCGAAGGCGGCAAATCCCCTGCAGTTGGATCAGTGTGCACTGTGGCAGCTTTGGCTGCATGTAAGAGGAACCACGGATGAACAAACCCCACTTTCAAACGTAGCAAGGGCAGAGGGTGGACACGTCACCCCGACCCCCAAACGGGGCCCAGGCGTGTTGTTCGGCGGTCTGGCCACTGGAGGGCAGTGTGGCCACGTTCATCGCGCCGCCTCCGAGGGCTTCCTGGCCAGAGCGGCCGCGGGAGGACGAGAGCGAAGCCGTAGCGAGAATCTCGCTCCACGCCGCAGCCTCTTGCAGGAGCTTCAGCTCACCGGCGCGTCGCGTTCTGAGCCGCCGAGGAAGCTCAGCTGCTGCAGCCCCGGCCCCTATCTCTCCCCCGGGCTGCCTCGCGCCTCCCGCTCCCCTCGCAGGTCGGGCCTAGTGTGCGCGTCTGGATGGCCTCGCGCCTGGAAGGTTCGCGAGGCCCCAGGAGCCGCAGAGCACGCCGGGGAGGAGATCCCGGCAGGCCGGCAGGGGCAGAGCGCCAAGGAGGGCGGCGGAACCTTGGCTGCTTCCCGGGAGGCCAAGGGCAGCTCTCCCGCGTGATCCGCGCGCTGCCGAGCGCGTCGGCCATCTTGGCGGCCTCGCCCGGGCCCGCACCCGGCCCGGCTTTCGCCGCGGCGCCGACGCCGGGGTGGCGACGGGAGAGCGCAACCACGAAGCTCGGCCGCGGGAGTGCGTGGACATCGCAGAAGCCCAGGAGAGCCCTGGACCCTGCTAGCTTCCCGGGGGTGCTGGGAAACGCCACCCCAGTAGCCGCCGCGAAGGCAGGCCTGCACTCCGAGCCTCAAGTGAATCGGGTGGCGCCAGCCTGCCTTCTTCTTTTTGCCCCATATTCAAAGAGCGGAAAGTCGGAGGCTCTTAAAGTAGGTCACAGCGGTCAGCAGGTTTTTTTGGGGGCAGGCAAGTGACAGGGCCCAAAACCAGGCGTAGTATCTGGTTGCCTAAGATGCTTGGGCAACTCCTTCACCGGGGACACCAATCTCCGAGCCAGAGATCAGGGACTGGCCCCGGGGAGCTGGCTCCAGGCGGCCGATGCATTCCAGTCCCTGTCCACCATGGGGACTTGAGATGCCATTCTGAGGAGCCCCAGGCCCCCACCACGCCTGTTGCCTGTCTAGCTTAGTTCACACATGGATGCTCTCTCTCTGGCAGTTGGGTATTTCTCAGGTTCCAGAACATCCGTTCATCTTATCAGTCCTTCAAGGTTCAGCTTAAAGATCAGCTCCACTAGGAAGCCTTCTTGGATTTCTCCTGTTAGTTTCCAACGGAATCCGTCTCCTCCCTTCTCTGCACACCTTGAGAAGCAGCAGTAGCTGCAGCTGTAGGCTCTCCTGTTTTTTCCTTACAGTGTTTGTTGCTGCGTACTCTCTCACTGAATTGTTTAATTGTGAGACCCCGTGAGGGTCGGGACCCTGTGATGCTGGCCGGGAAGCGGCCTTGTTGCAAGGGGAATCATGGGATTATTGAATGGGTTTTGATCTGGATTTTGGTGTTGGAAATCAAATTCCCAAATGTTTTCAACCTTGGGTAAAGGAACATGTAATGGTGTTTTCTTAAAGCTGTAATGGAATCCTTTTGTGTGTTTAATTGCTTTAAGTTATTTTAGTAGAAATGTCGGGGTGCCGGAGGAACAAAAGCCATGGGTCTGAGCCCAAGCAAGAAGAACCACTGAGCCTGTGCTGGGTGCTTCCTCTGCGTGGCCTCAGGGTCAGGACCTGTCAGATGGGATGGCAGGCTGCGGTCCGGCCCCAGGGTCCAACCAAGGAAGCTCCTGGGGCTGGGACTGGGCTTGAGGCTGTGATTTCGGACTCCTCGCTGATACTTCAGAGGAAGCAAAAGAAAGTGCCTCGACAGCCTTGGAGAAGCCTGGAGCTAAAGGAGAGATCCTTACTTTTTCCTTTTAAAATAATAAGCCAAACGCTCTCCCATGAAGGAGCCCAGAAAACCCCGTTCATGCCTCACCCACAGATGATTTGTTGAATGCTCATTAAGGGGAAAACAAAGAGGTGGTTTTGTTTATTTATTTAAAAGGAAAAATAAATGAGCTGTGACAAAACAATTTGAAACCAGGCCCCTCTGAGACCTGGGCTTTCACTTCCTTGATGGGAAGTAAAACAGAGAATCGAATCCCCCTCCAAATAAAAGTGAAGTTAATAATCAGACAGCTCGAGCCCTGGCCACATCCTGTCGGCCCCTCCCTCCCTGGGCTCTCTGTTTATAGCTGCCGAGTGCTTTCCCTTCAGAGCCCAAGCCGGCTTAACCCTTTCCTCCCCATCCAGGGAAGCCCAACCCTGCTCTGAGACTGGAGGTGGGCTCCTCACACCCCCTGGTGCTGGCCTAACCTCAGCAAACGGTGGCTCTACCCAGGCCTGCTGGCATGGGCCTGTGTCACCCACAGGGCAGCCAGCTTGGATTTGAGTGATACTCTCTGCTTGTCCTGCACAAAGCCTGAAAGTGTAACATTTCCTCTCCACACCTCCAGGGGAAGACTAAGTCAACCCATTCCCATTCCAGACTCCATGCAGCTTCTATAGCCTGGTAGACTCCAGAAAGCTGCATTCTGACAGAGGCACAAATCTTTGGGGTTTCTGGTCTGTGCTGAGAGCAGCACTCTGTGCATGTCTCTGGACTACTTTCTGTGAAAACTTTCCACTTCCTTCAAATGCCTTCCATTGTAGTAGCATGTTGATTTCTTCCAGAACCCCATGGGGTCAATAGTAGCACATCCCACTGGGCAGAGGAGGGCCCCTTGCTAAATTAATTTTGAGTTTTCTACTGTTCTAAGCAACAACTCTGCCCTATAGGGCCATAGTTATCCTCATTTTACAGAGGAGGAAACAGGGGTTAAGTACTTTGCCGAACGTTACAGAGCTAATACATAGCAGAGCTAGGATTTGAACCCAGGCATTCTGGCCCCAGTGTGCCCTTAGTCTCTGCACTCAAGATTTAGCAGCCGGAGATTCCTCTCTTCTCTGGAGCCAGGGGGCTTTCAGAAGCTTAGGATAATCTTATGAATGCATTGTGACGGTCCCAAAGCCCAAGAACCTTTTGAGAACATTCCTGAGCTTTGTCTTGGGCTGACCGGCCTCCTTTCTTGTTTCCTCCTATGGAAGAATAGGGAGCAGGTGGAGCCAGTGCAGGGCTCTGTCCATTCTCTTCCAGGATCAGCAGCGTCAAGATGTGGCTGGATGTGAATCCTCCATCCCTTCGTCTGGCTGGCAGAAGACTTAGAGCAAGAACCCAAATACTTCGTGTGGCTGCTCTGACAGTGGTCTGGATGACCTTCTGCTTAGGTTCCCTTGTCTCCTCCAGTCTTGTCACCTGAAGTCCCAAACACCGTCTTCTGGCTGAAGCTTGTCTTCAGGAAGCCACCCACCCAGTAGCCTGGGGCATGAACTGGCTGTGCACCACCTGCCTCTCCTGGGAGTTCTGCGTGCCATGGCTCCTTGATATCTTCTTATAACTGTCTCTCTTGCCTGGCCACCTTTGCACAGCCATTTGGCAGGGCCTTTGCACCAGTGAAGGTATGTTGTGTTGCCCCTGGTGTATGGAGGCCTTCGGGGACCGCTTGCCTGAGACTTAGCTCCTTTTTGGGAGATGTTGCCAAGCCCAGGGTCTGCTGTCTGTCTGGAGCACCCTGAACCCCGTCTTTGGGAAGGGTTGGTCTGCTGCAGGTCTGCTTTCTGGGGATGCATTTTGACATGCAAAGCCATGGACCAGAGTGGGCAGTGCCTTACTCTTCATTTTCCAGCTAATTCTTCAACTAGAGAGAGCTGTGGTGGCCCCATCCCAACTGCCCTGTTCTTCTCAGAGCCTGGGCAGCTCCTCTGGCTGGGGGGTGCTGAGCCATGGCTTCTGTGACACTTGAAGGGGCTGACACCCAGCAGGGTACCTGGCCCAAAGGGGTTTCAGAGGATGTGTGCCTTGATTTTTGTTTAATTTAAATGTTTAAGAAAAGCATTCAAATTCAAACAGAGTGTTCACAGTGGGGTGGCTCTACTGTGGGCCTCTCAGAGGCTTAACAGCCACCAAAAAAACCACGTATTAGACCCACCGTGTTGCAGTTCTTACTGTGCTAGGCACTGGACATACTGATCTCATTCACCCTCACGCCCTGGGAAATGGGGAATGGGGGATGTGTAAGTATCCCCATTTTCCTGTTGTGAAAAGTGAGGTCAGAAAGGTTGAGTAGCTTGCCTACCCTGCTATCATGGCTTTCTGCTGAGGGGAAAAAAAAGTTCATTGTGCTTTAAAAATACATTGAAACCAATTTTAAAGTGATTTTTACTGAGCTTAAAAGCAGTGTCAAAATGGACATCAGTCCTTCTGCCTGCACTCTTCCAGCCCAAGAGGCCCAGAGGGGCAGGGCCCTACTCTTGGTCCCCACATAAGTGTGGGGAGGGCTGTGTAGCTTGCCTTTCTGACCTCGGGTGGGGGTGTCCATCTGTTCTCCAGCCCTCTCCGACAGGTTTTTCCATAGCTTCATTTCTTGTCCAAGAACACGTGTCTATAGGAAGTACATATTGTATTGCAAGAGCTAGTAAGACAAGAATCATTGAGTTAAAACTTTTTTAGTTTTTCTGAACTTAAAACATTTTATTATAGAAAATTTCAAATATATGCAGGAGACAGAGTAATATGGTGAACCCCATGTACCCACCCAGTCTCAGCATCACCAACTCATGGCCAAACTTGTTCATCAGTGCCACCATCCACCTCCCTACCTTCTGTACAATTCTGAAGTATATCCTATATATCACATCATATCATTTCATCTGTCAATAGTTCATTCCAGGCCCGGTGTGGTGGCTTATGCCTGTAATCCCAACACTTTGGGAGGCCGAGGTGGGCGGATCACTTGAGGTCAGGAGTTTGAGACCAGCCTGGCCAATATGGTGAAACCTTGTCTCTACTAAAAATACAAAAATTAGCCGGGCGTGGTGGCGTGTGCCTGTAGTCCCAGCTACTTGGGAGGCAGGTGAATTGTTTTAACCCGGGAGATGGAGGTTACAGTGAGCCGAGATTGTGCCACTTCACTCCAGCCTGGGCGACAGAGCAAGACTCTGTCTCAAAAAAAAAAAAAAAAAAAAAAAAATTCATTTTGTATCTCCCAATAATAGACTCTTGTTAAGCTTAGCCAAAAAAAAAAAAAAAAAAAAAAAAAAAAAAAAAAAAAAAAAAAAAAAAAAAAAAAAAAAAAAAAAAAAAAAAAAAAAAAAAAAAAAAAAAAAAAAATAAAAAAAAAAAAATAAAAAAAAAAAAAAAAAAAAAAATAAAAAAAAATAAAAAACATTATCATTATTCCACCTAAAAATTAATAATACCCCCTAAACATTACCAAGATTCTACTGGTGTTCAGCTTTCCCAAAACACTTTCAAATTCTTTGCTTTTCTACTTACTGAAAGAAAAATAAAAATAAAAATCAGCCCCCAAATAAAAATTTCTCAGCATTTGGTCATCTCCTTACAATCCCGCTCACAAAAGGACAGATTTCTGAATCTGGGCAGAAACACCCAGTTATTAAGTCTGAGGTGATGATCACACTGAAATCTCCTGCTGCAGCTCCCTGTTCAGCCAGCACCTTCCACATACTGGGTGCTAGGTCAGTATGGGCTCCGTTTCACATAAGGATGAACACATGCAAGGGTGAGGATGCAGCCAGGTTGAGCTAATTAGGGGAGACTGGAGCGCAGCCCCCCGTGTCCTCCCACCCACACAGCCGCCCTGGCTGCGAGTGCCTGTCCTTGGCTTTCCCGGCCAGTGCTCCACCCGCCAGCTGCCTGGGCCTCCTCTGGGACCCTCTCCTCTCTCTTGCTTGGGATACTTGACTATGCTCCAGTGGCTCTATGGAATCCCACTTTGTGGGGCCTCCAGGGCTCTTCTTGGTCTTGCCAATTGCTGTTTAACATACAACAAAAGTTGACTGGGTTCCTTTTTTTTGGAGGGAGAGCTCATATTCATCAAGAGTGTGCCAAGTGCTTTGATCATCTGTCCTCACAGCAACCCCAGGAGATGGGTATTGTTGTCATCGCTACTTCATAAAGGATGAGACGGAGGCAGGTGAGTCCTCTACTTGCCTAGGAGGGGGCAGTGCCAGACTCTGAATATGGTCAGCCTGAACATCGAGCTGGTGTGCTCCATGGCAATATATTGGTTCCCAGCTCTTAAGACTCCTTTAAAAAACTACTAGGCAACTCGGCCCAAGACTGGGCACGTATTCTTTTGAGGACAAATCTCGACAAGCTGGGATCTGCTGTCACCTTGCACTTTTCCTGAAATTTCCACGTCTTTCAAAACAGATAGAGCATGACTTCTAAATATACACACACTTATTAGGAGATTAGTTCAGTTGAATAGAATACATTTTAGGTATTTCAGCCTATAATTTCCTGGTTTGTCTTTTTTCATGGTTAAAGAATAGTTTGAGTTATAGATTATATGACTGTGACAGGTTGAAGGTTAGGAGGGATGGCAAGAAGCTGAGTATGTAAGGCCACAACCTAGACATCCATCCTTCTGCACTTTTTTTGATAGGAAAAAAAGTTACTTTTGGAATGTACAGAAGTATCAGGGTCAAGTACATAAGAATTTTTGGAGGGAGATGGGCTGGCATGAGTACCATTTTCCTTGTCCTAGCTAATCAGAGCTCAGGGTGTGGCTGAACTTTGGAGGAGCAGGATAAGGTGCTTGGTCAGCCGCCTGTCTATGGGGATCCTGCCTCACCCACTGAGGACAGCCTGGGCATTGCACAGCTGGGCACTAAACCCAACACCCATGTGTTACTTTCTTTGCTTCTGGATTTTGCCTGGGTTTGCTTCAGCTTTCTCCCAACTCCTGCTCCCTTAGGGAAATGAAGAGTGGGCAGAGGTTTGATTAAGTAAGAAAACTGGAAAAACCAAAGCAGGCATGGAGAAGGGAAGCATTGACAGAATTGCAGAAGACAGAGAACAATTAGAAGGCTGAAAGAAGCCAAGCCGATAAAGGACTAGCATCTTCCATAAGTTTTCATGGGGTTTATGGACACAAGGCATTGAGGCATTGAACTTCAAGAAGCTGTTTGCCAACCAAAACAATGGTTGTGGCTATCTTTAGGCTCCCTTGGGAACACCTGGAAATTAATTTAAATCATTTTAGTTATTAAGAAAAGTTGCATTTGCTGGGATTTCTCTGGCTTTGCATAGAGGTGGGTATGCCAGTCTGCCATGGACCTCTGTTTTTCCAGGAATGGTGTGTTTGAGTTAGATGAGCCCTTATCCACAGAAAGGTGGCTGGGCCAGACCTCTCTCTAGAAGATGAAAAGCTGATCACACCACTCTACTCGTACCTAATATTCTTCTGGCACAGGGCTCCTGCTCACATTCTCCAGTGAGCCAGCCATAGGGTACCATGATGGCAGCCACCCTACTCTGGGGTGAGTTGGACTGGTTTTTGGCCTTGTCCCAGGAAGACTAGCCCTTTCTCTGCAACAGACTAACAGCGGGGGTGAGGTGGGAAAATTGTAGGAAACACAAAGGCGAGAAAGGAAAGCTTGCTTTTCCAGGACTGTCCTTATTCAGTGTTAGGAAGAGTCTGAAATCCTCACACATACAAAAGCCCTAAGACTCACTTGTAGCCACCCAGAACACTACTGAGTGGATTTGGTTGGGGATCAGGGCAGTTGTTTAAAATTCACTGCTGCCTCTTTTTCTCTCCTGGGTCTTTTTTTTTTTTTTTTTTAATTTTCAGGTGTTGTTTGCTTTGACATTCTTCTCTCTTTTCAGAATAGTTATAACTGGCCCCCACTTCTTTATCATTCTCAGCTCCCTTCCCCACCTCACTCTGCCTTCTTAGCATAATTTTGCTTTTCTTTTGGCCTGCCTTATTTTACATCTGGATTCCTGGATGATTTATTTTGTCTGTTTCTTGAATTCTCATCTTCTCCCATTTCTTAGAGGTTTTTGGGAATTTTTTCCCCCTTTCAGCTTCAGTTCTTTTCCCTAAAGCTTTCCTTGGGTCACAAGGCTTTTATTCTTGTTCATCTGTTTAAGCAGAGCTGGCAAGGAGGAGGCCACAGCCGGCAGGCAGAGCCACAGCAGCAGAAGAGGTCTTGGGAGCCTGAAGATTCTCCTCCCAGCCCTGGTGTCCTTCTGGGGAGGGGGATGGGGACAGTGCTGCTCTCCCTGTTAGGGCTGATGTTGTCTGCCAGGCCTGGGCTGAGGGTTAGGGCAGATGGTGTCTCCTCCACAGTGTGTGGGCCTGGGACTCCGTGGCTCAGGGAGGCAAAGGAATCCATCCTTCGGGCTGTGGGTTGGAGGATTAACCAGGTTAGACCAGGAAAGACTGGAGCTCCATGGAGTTGCACCCACTGGGAATGTATTTCTTGCAAAACTCAGTGCTGTGTTTGAAGAACTTGCAGCATAGGGACTGACTCTTGGGACCCGAGTCTGGGTTTCCTTCAATTCTGACTCAGTGACTGAAGTTGACCTGGGCATCCAGAGGTGTCTGCTGGGGAGACAGAGGCAGTTTTCCAGTGGAAAGTCCTTTCTTCCCACTGTCCCCGCCCTTGGCCAGTGGGCATTTTGAGGGTGGAGGGGGAATGCTAGAAGAGGCTGGTAATTGTGGGGTGTATTAAAGACTCTTGGCTGCTGGGCAAACCCCACCTGTGGGAGGCTCTGAGGGTCAGCCCTGGTACTGATGAGGTGGGTGGCACTTCTTGGTGGGCATAGTGGCAGAGAAATCCTAGAAGTTGCAACCACACCCCTCCCTGTCTGGAGTGGTGGGATGGGGTGGGAGCATCCTGGGCCCTGCTCCCCAGCTGTCCGAGGCAAATCGACTGGAGTCCATCTGGCTGTCCCCACTGGTCTAGGCATGCTTCCCATCCTGGGGCATCAGTCCTCAGCGGGTGCGGCTGAGGGGCTGGTGGATCAGCTCTGCCTGGGCACACCCGGAGCTGAGCGGCATCCTGGGGTGAGGGGACTCAAGAGCTCCTGGTAGACACCCACTGGACTGCCTTATCTTTTCTAGGCCCTGTGCTGATGGTGGCCACCTGCTTCTCTGGCAAGTGTGGTTGAGGGCCGTTTCCATAGGCACACCTTGCTCTCTTTCTGGGTCCCATCTGTTCTTCATCATCATCTTCATCAATGCACAGTGTTCCCTGTCACTTGAGGGAAGTGCTGTTGCTTATATAAAGGCTTGAGACAACTCTTTGCTTACATTTTATATTTTGTTTATGTTTTCTAAGCCTTCAGTTCTGGAGTCCAACTCTCAGGGTCCGGCATCCTTTAAGACTCGAAAAGCATAAACTTCAGGAGGCCAAAGGCCCTTACTCCTAGGCCCTGTGGACTTGGTTTATCTCTGATTCCAGGCAGTGCCTCCTAGTCTATGTAGAGGGCTATAATCAACAGGAGGAATGACTAGGGGATGGATGATGAATGTTCTTCTAAGTTGCTCCCCTTGACTCTGGCAGGAGAGCTGGGGGCAAAGACCCAGCCTCTTTGACACAGAAATTCAGGTGAGGATTAGGATTCCAGCAGCCTCCTGCTCCTTCCCGCCCAGGCCGCCTCACTCCTAGTTGGGCCCCAAGTACAGCCTCCTGAAATCTGTCCATGTCTGTGCCTCCTCATTCCTGCCATCTCGCTCTGCCTTCCCTCTTCCCACGCACTAGCACCACGCTGTATAAATATTGACACCCCGGGCTGGCAGGAATCTTTCTCCAGCTGCTTCCCTGGTCTCTGGGAGAGCTTGTTTCCTCACCCAGCAGCTGCAGCAGATCTGGTTGCCTTTGGTCAGACAAGAGCAGGCCCTGGTTTGGGGGCCCACAGTACCCCAGAGTGGAGGGTGCAGTTGGTGGGAGAAACTTAGCACTAAAGAAGTCACAGGGCTGTGGCAAAGACCCGTCCTCTCTCTCTCCCCCACCGGCTGTCCACATGGCGACCCTCCAAGAGCTGTCTGATCCCTGCTCTGGCTGGGGAGGTTCCTGTTTCTCAAAAGAACAGCTCCTCAGGGCAGAGTTGGCCATACAGGGCCTTGCTAGGGAGTCGTGGAAGATAATTCCAAAGCAAACTCGCTGATGCTAGGACAAAATAGTACCTTGGTTTACCTGTGAACACTTTACTGTTTACTAGTAAGTGTGAATCCCTTGATTTGCCCTGAAGACCCCACAGTTTAGAGCAAGACTCTCCTGGATTATCTGCAAGTCAGGCCTCTCACCAGCATCTGCCCCAGGCCACCCTCCCTCCCACCAGTCCCTGCCAGTCTTTCCGCCTCAAGGGTAGAGAGAGGAGAGGACAGACGCTCCTTCTCCCACCTTCCTTGGTGACCCAGCCAAGGAAGCAAACTGGCACTTGGGTTCCCATGGGCTGGGCACCATGCACAGTACTTCCCCATGTTCTCATGTAGTTATTCAAGTCTCGGGCACAGCAGGTATCTTAGCTTCCTCATGCATGTCTCCTCTTTCTGCCAGCAAACAGCAGCAGCCATGTAGTAGCAAGCCCCCAGATACAGAGCCCAGACTTTCTCTAGTCCTGAGTTCAGCCGGGAACCTCTTGAGAGCCAGCCAAGGACTGGACATCAATCTCAGCTGCTCGCAGTAGGTGCAGGTCACCTTCTGCCACCTCCTGCTCCTGTGCCTCAATTTCCCTTACATCTGTGGGAGGTCATTAACCTGTGCTTCATAAAGTATTTCAAATTTAGCAAAAAACAAGTTTGAAAAAAGCAACGTCATTTCTTTTTTCTTTTTTTTTTTTTTGATGGAGTCTTATTCTGTTGCCCAGGCTGGAGTGCAGTGGCACTATCTCGGCTCACTGCAACCTCCGCCTCCCCGGTTTAAGCAGTTCTCTGCCTCAGCCTCCGAGGTAGCTGGGATTACAGGTGCCTGCCACCACACCTGGCTAATTTTTTGTATTTTTAGTAGAGACAGGGTTTCACCGTCTTGACCAGGCTGGTCTTAAACTCCTGACCTCATGATTCACCTGCGTGAGCCTCCCACAGTGCTAACATTACAGGCGTGAGCCACCGCACCAGGCCAAAAAAGCATCATTTCAAATCCTTTTTCTAGTTATAGGGATTGGGGTGGCAGAAGAGATTGTTCAGGTATCAGGGACTAAGGAGAATGTGTGTTCAGTGCTTTGGGGAAGCTGGGGAGGAGGTAAACAGGGTTTAAAAGGCCTGGATTTTATATCCAACAACCCCTAAAATTCAAGTAATAGAGCCTTTGGAGGTGTGTGTGTGGGATTGGGTAGGGGTTCTCATGGGGGCCAGGGACAAAGACCCCAGTTTCCCTGCACTCACACTTGTGCGGGAAAGAAAGCAAACAGATCTCTCTCTCTCTCTCTCAGTGGGTAACGTACATGGAGAAAAGCAGGAAACTGCAATTCGAAAGCCGTGCATTTGTGAGATACTCCTGCTGCCTGCCTGTCTCTCCAGCCCCCCAAAGTAAAACAAAACCCAAATAAAAGCCTGACCCGGCAGATATTAATGCTATAGAGCCAGGGTTGGTGTGCAGGCAGCCACCCCCTTCTTCCCCCTTCTGTTTCTATAAGTGGCTGAAATAAATTTAGCGAAACAACCCCACCCGTCTGAGGGCCTAAGATTTCAGAGCAGTGGGATTCTCTATCCTGAAAACCCATTTTTCAGAGCTGAGAGCTTTTTGTTTAAATTCCTTTTGGGAATGGAATGCTCTCGATCTAAAATAATTATTATACTGCAGTCATCTATTCCTCATAGATAAATGCTTTGACACAGTATAGCTTGCTGAAAAGCTGATCTACAAATGCTCTGCAGCTTGAGATTGTCAACTCTATGGGGACAATGCCTAGTTGGATCTGTTGGGGTATTTATTGTAAGATTATTCTTCTAATGTTTGTACATATTCAGCCAAGTCCCTCTGTTGTCTGTCATAGAGGACACTGATTGTGGTTGGCTAAGTTAGCGAAGTAGAGAAGTACTAAATCTTCATTTTTTTTTCCATGAATATTTATTGAGGGCCTACTATCTGTTAGGCACTAAGCCAGGCACTGGGAGTTCAGTTGAGAGCAGAGAGAGCCTGCTTTGATGGAGCATACATCCTAGTGGGAAGGGAATGTTAAAAAGTTAAATGACTACAAAAAACTGGCAACTAATGTTGTATTTTAAAATGAAAATGAAAGACTGAATGCTTTCCCCCTGAAATCAGGAACAAGGTCAGGGCATCTACTCTTACCATGCCTATTCAACACTGTATTGCAAATCCTGGATAGAGCAATAAGGCAAGAAAATGAAATATAATTCATATGTTAGGGAAGGAAGAAATTAAGTTATTCCTATTTATAGACAATATGTGCTTGTCTACATTAAAAACAAAAACAGGCCTGGTACAGGAGATCATGTCTGTAATCTCATCACTTTGGGATGCCCAGGCAGGAGGATTACTTGAGGACAAAAGTTAGAGACCAGCCTGGGAAACATAGTGAGATCCTATCTCTACAAAAAATTTTAAAAAACTAGCTGGAATGGTGGCATGTACCTATAGTTCCAGCTACTTGGGAGGCTGAGGTGGGAGGACTGCTTGAGCTCAGGAATTTGAGGCTGCAGTGAACTATGATTGCACCACAGCACTCCAGCCTGGGCAACAAGGTGAGACTCTATCTCAAAACAAAAACAAAACAAAAATAATAAAAACACCCCAAGTAATCTATCAAAAAAATCCTCTTACAATTAAAGTGATTTTGTGAGATCACAGGAGACAAGGTCAATACACAAAAATCAACTGAATTTCTGTAAACTAATAAACAAGTGGAGACCAAGATTTCAAAAGGCCAGGTGTGGTGGCTCATGCCTATAATCCCAGACTTTGGGAGGCTGAGGTGGGGAGGTCAACTGAGGTTGGGAGTTCAAGACCAGCCTGACCAACATCGAGAAACCCCGTCTCTACTAAAAATACAAAATTAGCTGGGTGTGGTGGCGCATGCCTGTAATCCCAGCTACTCGGGAGGCTGAGGCAGGAGAATCGCTTGAACCCAGTGGGGTGGAGGTTGCAGTGAGCCGAGATCACACCCTTGAACTCCAGACTGGGCAACAAGAGCAAAACTCCAACTCAAAAAAAAAAAAATTATGATAGTTCTAAAAAATAGGAAATATTAGGTATAAATCTAATGAAACATATATGGAATCCCTGTGCTAAAAACTATAAAACAGCTGGGCATGGTAGCACATGCCTGTGGTCCCAGCTACTTGGGAGGCTGAGGCAGAAGTATCACTTAAGCCCAGGAGTTTGAGGCTAGCCTGGACAACATAGCAAGACCCCATTTCAAAAAAAGATTAAAACTATAAAACACTGACGAAATCAAATAAGTCCTAACTAGACATACTATGTGCATGAATTAGAAGACTCAACATAGTAATTCTCCCTGTAGTGATTTAATGCATTTCCAATAAAAATCTCAGTAGGGTTTTTTTCCCTAGATATAGACAAGCTGATTCTGAAGTTTTTATGAACAGGCAAAGGAACTAGAATAGCTAAAACAATTTCAAAATATAAGAAAAAAGTTGGAGGAATTACACCTTCTTAAGACTTAGTAAAAAGCTACAATAATTGATCGTGTAGTATTGGTGAAGGGGTGGACACAGATCAGTGGAACAAAATAAACAGACCTTACAAATATGGCCATCAAATTTTTGGAAAGGTGTAAAGGCAACTCAATGGTAAAATGACAGTCTTTTCAACAAATAATGTTGCGAGTGAAAATCCACAGGCAAAAAAAGAACCTCAAGCTAAATTTCACATCTTTATATAAAAACTAACTCTAAATGGATTACAGATCTGAAGTAACTACTTTTAGGGCAGGATTCTAGGAACATGGCAGAGTAGCAAGCACCAGGAATGTTTCCCCTCTTAAGAAAACAATTGCAGTGGCAGAATCTGTCTGATACAACTATTTTGGAACTCTGGAGTCTATTGAAGGCTTGAAAATTCCAGGGGGAGGCTTGAACAGTAATTTGTGTTTAATTTTGGTCAATATCAGCTCTTAGAACAGTAGCAGCTACCCATCCCCCATGTCCAACCCTATGGCAGACAGCTGTGCATATGTTCCTGGAGTAGCCTGCACACAGCTTACAGGAGCCAGGATGGGCCAAAAGGACCCTGTCCTCCAAATATCAGGGTTTTATGCTCTGATTACTGCTTCTGATAACAGAGATGTAGACAATGATGCAGGTGGCCATTGTTGTTGCACCTTCTCCCATCATTTTTTTTTTTTTTTTTTTGAGACGGAGTCTCGCTCTGTTGCCCAGGCTGGAGTGCAGTGGCCGGATCTCAGCTCACTGCAAGCTCCGCCTTCTGGGTTTACGCCATTCTCCTGCCTCAGCCTCCCCAGTAGCTGGGACTACAGGCGCCCGCCACCTCGCCTGGCTAGTTTTTTGTATTTTTTAGTAGAGACGGGGTTTCACCGTGTTAGCCAGGATGGTCTCGATCTCCTGACCTCGTGATCCGCCCGTCTTGGCCTCCCAAAGTGCTGGGATTACAGGCTTGAGCCACCGCGCCCGGCCATCTCCCATCATTTTTTATTTTTATTTTTGAGATGGAGTCTTGCTCTGTTGCCCAGCCTGGAGTGCAGTGGCGTGATCTTGGCTCACTGCAACCTCTGTCTCCTGGGTTCCAGCAATTCTCCTGCTTCTGCCTCCTGGATAGTTGGGATTACAGGCCCCCGCCACCATGCCCAGGTAATTTTTATATTTTTAGTAGAGACGGGGTTTCACCATGTTAGCCAAGGTGGTCTCAAACTCCTGACCTCAGGTGATGCACCCGCCTTGGCCTCCCAAAGTGCTGGGATTACAGGCATGAGCCACCACACCTGGCCAACACCTTCTCCCATTGTTGCAAGCTCCTCCCCCTCTGTTGAACTAACTTATAGGGGATTTAAAGGGATGAAGGCCCCCTTTTAAAAAAAATCAACTCTTCATTTCTCTCTTTTTCCCCTTTTTGGAGCCAGATATTAAAGACTAGGACATTCAAAAACAATTACATACATGGGCAAATTTGAAAATGAATGCCCATGCATGATCAGAGAAAGGCACAGGCTCAGAATAGATCTCAGAAGACCTCACATTTATACCTCCGGCTGATCCTTGGCACAGAGAGCCTACAACAATAATTTAAAAAAACATTTACCAAACCCAGCAAACCTTGATGAAGGGGAAGAATCTGATTTCTAGAATTACCACATTATTAGATTGAAATGTTCAGTTTTCAACAGCAACAAAAATCACAGGACATACGAGAAACACGAAAGCACGGTCCATCCAAAAAATAAATCAACAGAAACTGTTCCTGAAAAATAACTGATGGCAGATCTACTAGATAAAGACTTTAAAACAACTGTCTTAAAGATGCCCAAAGAACTAAATAAAGATATGGAGATAGTCAAGAAAGAGATGTATGAACAAAATGGGAATAACAATAAAGAGATAGTAAGCCTAAAGTGAAAGTAAAAAGAAATTCTGGAGCTGAAAAGTACAATAACTAAAATGAAAAATTCACTTTAGGATTCAAAGACAGTTTTGAGGAAGCAGGAAAAAGAATCAGCACATTTGAAGACAGGACACTGGAAGTAATCAAGTCTAGGGAATAGAAAGGAAAAAGATTGAGGAAAGTGAATAGAGCCTAAAGGACCTGTGGAACACCATTATACACATAGAAGGAGTCCCAGAAGAATAAGAGAGAGAAAAGGGGAAAGAATATCTGAAACTTGGCTAAAAACTTCTGAAATTTGATGAAAGACATGAATATGAACATCCAAGAAGTTCAATGAACTCCAAGTAAAATAAAGAAACCCACACCAGGATACATTATAATCAGACTCTCAAAAGTCAAAGACAAAAAGAGAATCTTGAAGCAGCAACAAAGAAGTGACTCACATAAAATACATTTTTTTTTTTTTTTTTAAATTAAAGACATAGGGTCTTCCTTTGTTGCCCAAGCTGATCTTGAACTCCAGATCTCAAGCAATCCTCCTGCCTTGGCCTCCCAAAGTGCTCGGATTTCAGGTGTGAAATCCCACTGCATCCCACTACAAGGGATCCTTAATGAGATTATTGGCAGATTTCTCATCAGAAATTTTGGAGACCAGAGGCAGTGGGACAACATATTTAAAATGTTAAAAGAAAAACAAAAATCAAACAAGAATACTATATCCGGAAAAACTGTCCTTCAAAAGTGATGGAGAAAGTAAGACATTCCTAAATAAACAAAAGCTGAGGGAATTCACTACCACTAGACTTGTCCTGTAAGAAATGCTCCAAGGGTGTCCTGCAAAGTAAAATAAAGAACAGTAGACAGTAACTTGAAACCATATGAAGAAATGAAGATCTCAATAACGGCAATTATAAGAGCTAGTATTATTGAAACAACAGTTTGTAAGTTTACTTTGTGACAAAATTTAAGAGACTGCTTTAAAAAACAATTATTAGTCTAAAAGCTAAAATTATTATAAATTTGGATTGTAATGCCACATTTGTTTTCTACATAATTTAAAAGACTAACACATTTAAAATAATTATTAGTTTCTATATTGGGGCACAAAATGTATAAAGACGTAATTATGTGATATCAATAATCAAAAGGGATGCAGATGCAGCTGGAAAGGAGCAGAATTTTTGTATGTTTTTGAAGTTAAGCTGTTATAAATTCAAATTCGAGTGTTTTAACTTTAGGATGTTAAATGTAATCCCCATGGTAACCACAAAGAAAATACAATAGTCCCCCCTTACCTGTGGTTTCACTTTCTGTAGTTTCAGTTATCCACAATCAACCACAGTCTGGAAATATTAAATGGAAAATTCCAGAAATAAACAATAAGTTTTAAATTGTATGCTATTCTGAGTAATATGATGAAATCTCATGCTATCCTGCTCCATCCTGCCTGGGACATGAATCATCTCTTTGTCCAGTGTATCCACACCATATCTGCTACCTGTCCATCAGTCACTTGGTAGCCATCTTGGTTATCTAATTGACTGCTGTGGTATCACAGCGCCTGTGTTCAAGGAATCTTTATTTTACTTAATAATGACCCCAAAATGCAAGAGTAGTGATGCTGGCAATTTGGAGAGGTCAGATAAAAGGCAATTTGGAGAGAACAAAGCAGTAAACTGCTTCAAGTGAAAAGGTGAAAATTCTCAACAAGGAAGAAGAAGCATATGCTTATATTGCTAAGATCTATAGTACGAATGAAAATTCTATCCATGAAATTCTGAAGGAAAAAAAATTGTCATAGTATATGGAGGGTTCAGTACTATCCCTGGTTTCCAGCATCTACTGGGGGTCTTGGAACATATCCTATATGGATAAAGGAAGGACTACTGTAGTTGTAGTATAAAAGAAAATGTACCAAAGAAAATGAGAAAGGAATTTAAATGTTTCACTATGGAAAATCAACTAACACAAAATAAGATAGTAGTGCAGAAAAATGAGGAACAATACAACTCTAAGGCATCTAGAAAACAACAGAATGACAGAACTAAGTCCCTTCTCATCAGTAATCACTTTAAATGTTAATTAAATGCCCCAATCAAAAGACAGTGATTGGCAGAATGGATAAACAGAAAATCTGATCCAACTATATGTTGTCTACAAAAGACTGACTTTAGATTTAAAGACACAAACAGATTGAAAGTAAAAGGGCAGAAAAAGATGTTTCATGCAAACAGTAACCAAAAGAGAGCAGGAATGGCTCTACTAATATTATATAAAATAGACTTTAAATCTAAAAAGGTTACAAGAGATAAGGACATTATATATTAATAAAATGCTCAATATAGCAAGAAGATAGAACAGTTATATACATTTATGCACCTAACAACAGACCATGAAAATATATAACACTTTCAGAAGAAAACAAAAAATCTTAATGACTTGCGGTTAGACAAAGATTTCTTAGCTGTGATACCAAAAGCCTGATCCACAAAAGGTAAAACTGATAAATTAGACTTCATTAAAATGAAAAACTTTTGCTCTGTGAAAGATCCTTTGCTTGGAGAGTTAAAAGATAAGGCACAGACATGAGAAGATATTTGCACATCACATAAGCAACAAAGGAACTTTATGTATCCAGAATATGTAAAGAACTCTCAAAACTGAACAGTAAGAAAATGACCAATGAAATGACCCAACTAAAAAATAGGCAAAAGGTTTGAATAGACGCTTCACCAAAAAGTATATGCAGATGGCAAATAAGCATACGAAAAGATGTTCAACATCATTAGCCATTAGAGGAATGCAAACTAAAACCACAATGCGATACCACCACATACCTATTAGAATGACTAAAACAAAAAATAGTAATACCGTTAAGTGCTGGTGAGGATGTGGAGTAAGTGGAAACTCTCATATGTTGTTGTTGGAAATGCAAAATAGTATAGCCACTTTGGAAAATGATTTGGCAGTTTTGTATTAATTTCAACATATAGTTACCATGTGACCCAGAAATCTCACTCCTAGTTACTTACCCTAGAGAAATAAGAACTTGGCCAGGTGCGGTGGCTCATGCCTGTAATCCCAGCACTTTGGGAGGCCGAGGCAGGTGGATCCCAAGGTTGGCAGATCCTGAGGTCAGGAGATCGAGACCATCCTGGCTAACACGGTGAAACCCCATGTCTACTAAAAATACAAAAACAAAATTAGCTGGGCGTGGTGACGGGCACCTGTAGTCCAAGATACTCGGGAGGGTGAGGCAGGAGAATGGTGTGAACCCAGGAGGCAGAGCTTGCAGTGAGCCAAGATTGCGCCACTGCACTCCAGCCTGGGTGACAGAGTGAGACTCAAAAAGAAAAAAAAAAAAAAAAAAGAAATAAGAACTTGTGTTCACACAAAAACCTGTACATGAGAGTTTATTGAAACTTTATTCATAGTGGCCCAAAGCTGGAAATAATCCAATGTCCAACAGGAAAATGGATAAACTATTGTATAAGCGCACAGTGAAGTACTGTTTATCAATAAAAAGGAATGATCTATTGATACATGCAACAACATGGTTAAATATCAAAGGCATATGCTGCATAAAACCAAACATACAATATGATTCCATTTGTATGACATTCTGGGAAGACAAAACTGCGATGACAGAGAACAGATCAGTGGGGTTGCCAGGGATTAGAGATGGAGAAAGTTTGAACGCAAAGGGATAGTATGAGGGAGTTTTTGAGGGGTGATGGAACTGTTGTGTTTCCTGATTGTGGTGGTGGTTACATGAATCAATTCATAAGTTAAAATTCATAGAACTGTATGCCAAATAAAGATCAATTTTACTGTATGTTAAATTGAAAAGTAAAAAAAAAAGTTACAGGAATGAAAGTATACTCACAAACTGAAATAACTACTTTGAAGGAAATGAACATTCCATGAGAGCCTAGGAGAGAGGAGGGACACTGTTATGTGATGAAGGAAAGCATCAGGAATGTTTTCCCTGAGGAAGTGAGGCTTGAGTTGGGTTCTAAAGAATGATTTAGAATTTGGGCTAAAGGAAGGTTGATTCTCACAGAAGGATTTGCATGTGCAAAGGCCCCAGAGTAGGAGGAAGATGGCTCATTTTCATCTAAAAAGGACTAGAGCACAGGGAGTTCCCTGGAGGGTGGGAGAAGTGGTGATGGGGAGTGAAAAAAATCTAACCTGTAGTAAGAGTCATTATGCCTGACTGCTCTAGGTGGGGCCTAGGTTAGGGCCAGTGGAGAGGTGTAGCTGTGGGCTGGCCTTATAACTTCACTGACAGTTGGAACATCTTGCAGAGACCTGGGCAATTAGACCCCCCCAGGGCAATGCTGGACCTGGGACTGGATTCTCAGTAGTCCTTGCAGGAGGCGGTCTGCTCCCAAACCCAAAGATTCCAGACACCCTGCAGGGCCACATTTACGATAGACCCTAAAGTGCCCTCTCCTGAGGCCCCTGTCTTGTTCAGGAGAATATTGACAGCTCAGTAATATACACTAAGCTTTCTGAGGGGCTTAAGGACTTTGAGAGATAAGACAGTCTGGCTTTTATAGACTACCACAAGGCCCCAGTGATGTAGTTGTTTACAGAAATACTTGTGTCAATAATCAGGTATTTTTCAGATGTGGGCAACAAATCCCCATCACCCTACCCTGAACCACTTTACTGTCCCCCAGGCTCCAAGCCCAGGGCCCTCTCCCCATTTCCAGGCCTCAGGGCCTGCCTTATCCAGGGCTGGGGATGGAGGCTAGAGAGTGACACAGATCAACTTATAAGTTGTCAGTTGGCCATTTAATGGAAGTCTACACCGAATAATCCTTTGCCAAGTGAATAGCCCCGGAATTTGTTTTGTGGTGTAATAAGGGTTGCCAAATGCCTTAGTTTACATACAACAGCCTGGCATATATTCAGTGAGGCATGACTCTAGGCACTTTATGGGCCAAATTTAGGCAGTTATCATGATTCCTATTTCAGAGATGAAGAAACTGAGGCCTTGGTCAGTGACTTGAAAAGTCACATAGCTAGAAAATGGCCAAGATTTGGATCCAGGACTGCCTAACTTCAATGTTCTGGCTCACTGATTCTCAAACATTAGTATTTGGGTCGTGAGATGGAAATTTACCAAAAATGCAGATTCTCGCTCCCATCTGGGCCGGGAAATCAGCATTCCAAACTTTAAATTAGGGGACTCCAGGGGTCTGTCTCTCTCCACCTGAAGAATTTAGGTGATTTTGCAAATGACCTGAAGCCTGAGAGGAAGTGCAACACTGCAGGGCTCTCAGGAGCGGGTACCCTGCTGACTCCTGTGACTAGGCCTAACCGTCTGGGTTCTGCGGCCCAGTGCTCTAGACTCTCACCTGCCCGGAGATGCGCTTGGGGTCCAGATTGGCTGATGAATATGTATATCCGCAGCGCCTCCTTCACTCCGAAGACTTTCACTTTCCCCCTTGCACAAAACCGAACATCCCACCCCACCCCCACCTCCAAGCTAAAATACCTGGGCCACCCCTCCCCACGAAGGGACGCGCTCCAGGCGAATGGGGAGGGCCCGGAAGTCGGGCCCGGGACGGAGGAGCCGGCCCACCGCCTCCCGGTCGGAAGCGGCAGTGCAGGTGAGGCCGCGGCCAGCCTCGGGACTGCGCGGGTAAGGAGCGGGAGGGCCGACTGCACCGCGAAGTTGGCGGGGGACAGCCGCGCACGCCTCGTCTCGGACTTCCTGCCCCGTAGGGGCTGGCCGCCCTCCCGCCACCCCAGGGCACCTGCCGACCACGTCTGGGCGGGGGCGGGTCGGCTCCCGCCCTCGGGCCCTCACCCCACCCCGGCCAGCCGCGGCGGGGACGTCGGGTCAGCGAAGGGTTAAGGGACTTGCGCCCTCCTCTCGGCTCCCTCACCCTTGGAAAGTCCCCGAAATGACGTTTCAACCCGACAATTTAAAAAAGAGTTTAATTATAGAGACAGGCTCTGGGAGCTGGAACAAACTCTCGGTCGGCGGGGCCGGTAAACAACTCGGGAGCGAGCGGGCTAGGCCAGCCGCAGCCTTGCGGAGCCCGCGCCCCTGGGGAGAGGGGGAGGGGAGGGCCGCCGGGAGTTGGAAAAGCCTAGGAAATTCGAGGAATCAGCTTTCTTTGGAAAAACCCACTTTGTAGCCATTCTGGGGCGCCTGATGGTGCTCCTGGCCGGTCCCGCAGCCTTGGAGCGAAAGCGGCGCCGCCCGATGCAGGGGCACAGCCGGTGCCCCGCGGGGACAGGCCCTGGGCCGGGAAGGGTCCCCGCCCGCTCCCAGTCCCCTTCCCCTTTGCTTTTTTCCAGCCCCTCCTCCGGTTCCCCAAGCTGAGCTTCGCGAACCCTCGGGAGTTAAAGACCCGCCGGCCCTTTCTTTTTGGGGGGTGGGGGAGCGGGAATGGGTGGAGGCCGGGGGAATAAAAAACCGAAATAGCTTCACATCAGAACTCAGACTAACCTTGTGGTTTCAACGCGCACCCTGCTCTGTCCTGAAATCTGGAACTCATTACCTCATCACCAAGAAACTGCACGAAATCTTCCCCCCCGCCCCAACACGCACTTGGGCTGGGAAAAGAACGAGCAAACATCCCTGTAAGAAAGAAACCTACACTTGAATGATTTAAATTAAGGTGGATGGAAGTTATTTCCCTTTCTGGCGCTTGCCAGATTTCAAGAAAAGCTGAAAAATGGGAGCAGGGGGAGGGAAGCAACAGGCGGCTGCAGGGCAGCAGCCGGGTTAAAGTGGGGGCCATCCATTTCAGGCAGAGGAGACGAACGAAAGTCGACGCCGCTGGGATCACGTAGGTTCGTGGCTGCAGCAAACGTTGTGTTTGGCAAAGTTGAAAAACAACCGGTTTCTCAAACAGTTGTGATTTGGAAGGTTTCGCTGGGTTTGCCCAGATGTTGATGAATAAATAAGAAATGCATTTAAAAAAAAAAAGTGTGTTGGGGGTGGTGAGAGTGTGACTCGAGCGCTCTCTTCTGCCCGCCCCGTCCTTTCCAAAGAAACGTGCTCATGATGGGGTGACCTAATTACATCGCAATGGAACTCAATCTTAGCCACACCAGCACCGGGTTTCGTAACAGACTCGGCGGCCTCGAGTGCTGGGAAGAAACGTGCGAGGGCCGAGGGGGCGGCGGGGCCCGCGTGGAAATCGGAAAAAAGCGCAGCCCTGCGACTTCCGCCCGGGTCATCACACCAGCACTCGGGCCAAGGCGCAAGGGGCGGGTGGGGGACACGATAACTTTTTATTTGGGTGGGTGGCATCCAAACCTAACAGTATATATTTTATCATTTTCAAGGGAGTCATGCTCCATTGCGGGCCCTTCGGTTTCGTGGCTCCCATGCCCCCCACTCCACCTCCCGCCAAAACGGCGCAGCGTGACAAGCCATACGTTCCACTCCCGTGGGGGCGAGAGAGAAGTAACAAGTTTAAAGTGCCGCCTCCGTCCACCTCTTTACCTTCATTCTTACCAAAGTAACCTTTTTTCATTGTTCTAGAGTCTTGAGGTGTGTGGGGGGAGGATGGAGGAGGAGGGAGGGTTGTGGCGCCGCCTAGAATTCAGAGCGCGCGTGGAAAGTAGTGAGTTAGTTGCTCGGTGGGCTTTTTCTGGGAGGAAGGGGCATTCAGGAAGGATTAGGGTTTTCTTGACTAAAGTATAAAGATTGGATGCGTGAAAAGAAACGCCACGCCTAGGCCTGGTAAAACAATCGGCCCTGGTTGTGGTCTTTTTTTGCGACGCCCCCCACCCGCCCACACCCGGAGAGCGCCGGCTGCAAAGCGAGCGCGAGTATCGACGCGTGCGGCGCGCTAAACTGTGCCGCGCTCGCCCCCGCCAGGCCGTGTCCTCCTGGGGGAAAAAGTTTCCCTAGTCCCCCCCGCACCGCGCCCCACCCTACGCCCCGCTGGAAAAAAAAACAGCAACATAAAATCCTAGACTTGAACGTTCTGTGCGTCCCAAATTTCTAATGTCCTCGGCCTGCCGGGTTTGCGGAGGGGAGGCGAGTGTAGAAGAGAAGTCGGGAAAAGGTAAGTTGTGCAGACACTTGGGGAAGTTTCAAGGGGATCACCAGCTCAAGATGGAAACCGCGGACCGGGCGCTAAGGACGGGCTTCAGCTCCCGCTGGCAAAAAGAGAAAGTCGAGCCCGCCTTCCTGCCCAACAAAAAACAACAACACGACAACAAGAACCCCGGAGGGAGTGGAATGAGTGACGTCACAGCCGCGCTCTGAGGCTGACAAAGGAGGGGGCGCGCCCCTCCCGCTCTGCGCCCGCGCAGCCCGGGAGAGGGGCGCCTGAAGCGCGGGGTAGGGAAGTCAGCCGACTCGAAACTTTTCCTCTTTAAGAAAAAAAAAAGTTGTGCGCGGCTCGGAGTGGGTTTTTTTTTTTTTTTTTTTTTTTTTCCGCCTTCTTTTCTCGTCTCCCCTCCCCCTTCTTCCTTTTGAAAGTTTCTTCTCCTCCCCCTGCCCCCCCCTCCCCGCCTGACCGCATGGCTGATTCAACTCCAGTGTCAATCAACTTCTTTTTCCTCCTCTTCCTCATTTAAATAAGTTTAAAGCTCCTCCTCCCCCCGGCCCACCAAATCTGAAACTTTATAAATTGGGCTTTGCGCGCCCCAGCCCCGGAGTCAGAAAGGCGAGGGGCGCCGGGAACTGGCGTGTGGGACTCCAGACAGGAGAGGCTGCGCCTTCCCCGCATCGGGACCTTCGCGACACACCAGATCCTCGCCCCTGGCCCGCGCGAGCGCACAGAATGACCACCACCCTCGTGTCTGCCACCATCTTCGACTTGAGCGAAGTTTTATGCAAGGTAAAGGGGGGCGGAGCGTTTGCTTTTCAAAAAGTCTTTTTCTTTTGCCTTAAAATATAATCCCCAAAAGTTTGGGTCTTGGAAGGCAGTGGGGTAGGTGGTGCAGCGAGATGATTCTTTTCTCCTCCCGCATTTCTCCCAAGTTTGAAGGAATTTGGCCTCGTCCTTCCCACCCTTTGAGTTTCAACAGTTCCTGGCGGGGATTACATGTGAATCTGGAGGCCAGGGTTTTGAGGGGCGAAGTTTGCCTGGCAGGGCAGCCCGGGGGCCTCGGGGGGAGGGCTGAGATTGGGACAAGTTTTGGGCGATTCTTTTTTACGTAACGTGCTGCTGGATCCCAGGTTCGCTGGTCTGATCGGGTTCCCAGTGTGCGTCCTAGGTCTGTCCAGCAGCATTACCCACCCGTGGGGTTGGGAGTGGGAGATCCCTCGGGGAAGTGAGTCTCGGGACGTTGTTTTCCTCCACTCTTTGCGGGGTGCTGGGGCTATGCGAGGAAGAAAGGCCAAGTTGTGATTCAAAAAGATGTTGCAGAACAAGTTTGCAGTGGGGCTTGAGTCCGCCCTAGCTCCGTTGGGCTTCTTCCCGCGATAGCCGATCGTGCAGCAAACTTTGGGGTGAAAGAGGCATTCAGGTTGACCCGCTTACCTGTGTTGCAGAGGCATTGCGGTTCGTCGATTGCGGCGGGGGGTGGGGGGAGGATGGGGGGGCGGGTGGCGACGAAATGCTGGCTTGAACTCAAGAGTCCCGCGAGTAAGGATTTAATGGGGGCCTTGCTTAAAACATGTTGCTTGTCAGCCAGTGTTGAAAAAGCAAGTTTTAAGCTCGGAATGTTTCAGGACTGCGGTTTAAATATACATAGCAAAAGCCTACGGATGTTGTTAAATTTCTTTCCAACCTCCCCCTCCCAATTTGAAAGGGTGAAGCTGCTGGGCTACTTTTTAATTGCTGAAGTGTTCTGCCTTCTCTTAACACGTCGGGTCATGTTGCTCTGTTTTCCCAGCTTGCTGCTCCTGTTGGTGCAGCTGCCAACGCCCCAGGGCTTCAGGGTTGGGGTGCAGGGACGCCGAGGAGCTGAAGAGTAACTTTAAAAAAGTTTGAATTTTTCAGCTTCCTTCCCTCCCTGCACATTCCCAAACACCACTTGCCGGCCCGGCTGCCAGAGCTCCCCAACACTTCTTCCTTCTTTTCTCGACTCTCCCGGCTCTTTGATCTATTTCTTTCTTTGGCCCCCTCCCCCCTCAGGACTTTTTAAATGAACCTCATTGTTGGGAACCAGCTCTCCACTGGGTTCCTGTAATCCTCTCGGTGGGGTGGTTGCAGTTACAGATTCCCGGTCCCCCCCTGCTGATCCTAAGGGACCAACATTAGAATTTGCACAATGACATCCACATGGGCTGGGAACTAACTCCTAGGTCCCTGACCTGCACACTTTCCAAATCTTGGGTATATTTGGGCAGGTGACCAGGGTCCTATTGGAACAGAAACCTGCCATTGGTGGCTCTGCCCCCATCCCCACCACCCCCAATCTGCTATTGACAAGGAGGTGGGTAGGGGGGTTGGTGCTTTCCTTTTCCTTTCCATCTGCAGCTTTGCGTTAAAGATTAAACACTGGAGCTCTTATCCAAGCCTGCTATTGCAGCCAGAAGACTAATTGCAAAGGCATCTTCTCAGTGAAGGGGGCGGGGTGGGCTGGGGGTGAGTGGAAATGGTGAGAGATTATTGTAGAAAATATCTTTTCTGGGAACTTAGGGCAAAGAGTTTTATTTTCAGGAATCACATCCCTGTCTCCCTCAACCTCAGACCAGGCCCCCAATCTCCTCCCCACAAGAAAAAGCAAAGGCAGTCTGAAAACCTGTTGCCAAAGGAAGGGAACACTTCTAAAGGAGAAATTTGAGAGTCTTAGGCCAGGTCTTGAGGGAGGGGGTATCAATTAAGCAGAGACTGATTAGAAGGGGACCTAAACTAGCCTATAATAGACTCCTTTCTGAGGTTTACCTGTTTTTGTTGCGGCGGGGGGCGGGGGGGGGGAGCAGGGGGGCAATCTAGATAGGTCCGGGTTGTGTGAGATATTTTGAGTTGAAGAATCTGTTTGACCAGTAAAGAAGTTGAACTTTACAGATTAAAGTGGTAGCTTTGGGGACAGAGGATATGGGGGTTGCATTTCAGGAGTCAGCGTGGAGCAGTGTGCTTGTCACACAGTCTGGATCTTGTGGTGAATGGCCTATGGGAGGGAGAGAGCGAAGGGAGCTTGCTAGAGCAGAGGTAGAGATGAGTTCTTTGAGAAGGAGCGGGCGTTTGTGATTGTGTAGGGGGCTGCCCATAGTGGACATCCTGGTGGGGTTTCCTCCGTCCTTACCATCCTCTCTCTTCTCTTTCCAGGGTAACAAGATGCTCAACTACAGTGCTCCCAGTGCAGGGGGTTGCCTGCTGGACAGAAAGGCAGTGGGCACCCCTGCTGGTGGGGGCTTCCCTCGGAGGCACTCAGTCACCCTGCCCAGCTCCAAGTTCCACCAGAACCAGCTCCTCAGCAGCCTCAAGGGTGAGCCAGCCCCCGCTCTGAGCTCGCGAGACAGCCGCTTCCGAGACCGCTCCTTCTCGGAAGGGGGCGAGCGGCTGCTGCCCACCCAGAAGCAGCCCGGGAGCGGCCAGGTCAACTCCAGCCGCTACAAGACGGAGCTGTGCCGCCCCTTTGAGGAAAACGGTGCCTGTAAGTACGGGGACAAGTGCCAGTTCGCACACGGCATCCACGAGCTCCGCAGCCTGACCCGCCACCCCAAGTACAAGACGGAGCTGTGCCGCACCTTCCACACCATCGGCTTTTGCCCCTATGGGCCCCGCTGTCACTTCATCCACAACGCCGAGGAGCGCCGTGCCCTGGCCGGGGCCCGGGACCTCTCCGCTGACCGTCCCCGCCTCCAGCATAGCTTTAGCTTTGCTGGGTTTCCCAGTGCCGCTGCCACCGCCGCTGCCACCGGGCTGCTGGACAGCCCCACGTCCATCACCCCACCCCCTATTCTGAGTGCCGATGACCTCCTGGGCTCACCTACCCTGCCCGATGGCACCAATAACCCTTTTGCCTTCTCCAGCCAGGAGCTGGCAAGCCTCTTTGCCCCTAGCATGGGGCTGCCCGGGGGTGGCTCCCCAACCACCTTCCTCTTCCGGCCCATGTCCGAGTCCCCTCACATGTTTGACTCTCCCCCCAGCCCTCAGGATTCTCTCTCGGACCAGGAGGGCTACCTGAGCAGCTCCAGCAGCAGCCACAGTGGCTCAGACTCCCCGACCTTGGACAACTCAAGACGCCTGCCCATCTTCAGCAGACTTTCCATCTCAGATGACTAAGCCAGGGTAGGGAGGGACCTCCTGCCTACTCCAGCCCCTTCCTTGCACCCACATCCCATACCCTCTTCTCCCTACCCATCCAATTCCCCACAGGCCCTACATTCACAAGGTTAAGCTCAACCCCTTCCCCCAGCACCTCAGAATGCCCCCTCCCTCTCCCCCTCATAACCCCACCTAACATAAGGACAAGTCAATTTGTCAGTAGCTTCTTCTGGCTTGAAACCCCCTCCCTGGATTTTAGCCCACTTACCATGCATAACAGACAAGTCCCATATTTTGTCAGTAGATGCCTTTCCCCCCCCCCCCCCCCCCCCCCCCCCCGGCTTAAGCCTTAAGTGCCAAATCACAAGAGAAAAGCAGTAACAGTTTACAGAAGCAACTTAGTGCCTTGTAATCTAACTTTGTCACTGTGACTACATTACCTCTTCAGCGCCAGAGGGCACCCGTGGGCCTCCCGGAGCCTCTGCCCATGGGGGGGTGGAGACCCGGAACCAGCAGCCCCCTCCACTGGCGACACAACTGCACCTTCCCTCATTTCAGTCTCCCGCACACTTATTCCTCCCCTTTTCCCGGCGGCACGTCTCCCCCTGTCCCCTCTCCCCGGCCCCTTGGAAGAGTTGTTGCCAGACTAGGGTTTTGGGGGAAATCTGTCTTGACATTCAAAACCTTTTTCTTCCCGATCTGAATCCCTGTTGACTAATCTTGCCTGGGTTTGTGTAGGTCTGCAGGAAGGAAGGCTGAAAAAGCGGATGAAGATTTTGACTTAAGTGGGACTTTGTGATTTAATTTTTTCTTTTTTTTTAAGTGGGGAGGAAGGGGAAGCTAGATGGACTAGGAGAGACTTGATTTTGGTGCTAAAGTTCCCCAGTTCATATGTGACATCTTTTTAAAAAAAATAACAACAAAAAAAAAAAATGAGAGAAAAGCTAAAAAAAAAAAAAAAAAAAAAAAAGTAAGGGGTGAGCAGTTAATGGTATTCATTCCACATACAATATCTGTGTAAAACGATTTCCTGTAGAAGTAGCTTTAATGGTTTTTGCTCTAGAATACCGTAGGTCTATCCTTAGAGCACTCACGCCATGCTTTCTTCCCTGGGTTTTAAACTTCATATAACTTTCAGAAATTGGAGAGCAAAAATTTTGCTTGTCACTGCACATCAATATAAAAAAGCTTATTTAACTTATCAAAACGTATTTATTGCCAAACTATGCTTTTTTTGTTAATTTTGTTCATATTTATCGGGATGACAAATCCATAGAATATATTCTTTTATGTTAAATTATGATCTTCATATTAATCTTAAAATTTTGTGACGTGTCTTTTTCCTTTTTTCCACAGTTTTAATATATTATTCTTCAACGACATTTTTTTGTAACTTTACACTTTTTTGGTTATTTTATTTTAAAAAAATGAAAAATTAATTTAAAAAAATGCAAAAAACTGTTGGATTATTTATTTTAGAAATTCCCCCCTTTGTGTCGGACTGCAAATTGAGTTTCTTTCTCTTTAGGCCTTTCACAACTAGGACTGAGAATGTATGTAAAAGTTCTGTGACAGTACAGAAGGAAAACAACTTTTTATGTATAGCTTCTAAAAGGGAAAAAAAAAAAAAGAGAGAAACCCTTTGACTTCCACGTGCCCATCTCAAGACATTCCACTCACAGATTTGAGGTTCTGGATTCCAGGTCTGGAGTTTTCCAATGTTAATGTAAACAGAACTGGCACACACACATTAAGATGAATGTAATTATTATTCCTCTTGCTGGTCACTACCGTCGCTTTCTATTTCTCTTTCTTTGTGTGAATTTATTTAAAAGAAAAAAAAACTTTTTGTAACGACTATTTGCAGTTTAAAAATCAATAAACCCCGTTTTTTCAAGAAACATTGATGGTGGAGCTGGTTTTACTTGGTTTTGGTTTGACTTTGCCAGTAAGGTTCTCCCCTTGTATACCGTGCAGGTCCTGGGGAGGAGGGGAGAGAGGGCTGTGGCTGTGGTTGGCCACATCTCATCCCTATAGCTAAGCCTATAGCTCCCTTCCTTGATGCTGGCAGCTTGCTGAGTTTAGAGGGGACGGGGTGGAGGTTTTCTGCAAAGGAGCCTGAACTTCCTGCTGTATTACTTCTGAAAAGACTGCAGTGTGTTAGTTGTTGGCTGAATAGCAACGGGCCCAGCCTTGCCGACACCTGTGTAGCCTCAGCGGTTCTTCTGGGGAGCCAAGGCTCAGGGCCTTCCAGTCTGCCCCGCCCAGCCTGTTGTCTTCATTCCTTTGGATAGTGTTTGGGGTGTCAAAATGATAAAGGAGGACTTAGCACATGGCAGTTGCAGGCTTGGATTTGAGTGAGTTCTTTTATTGGGGTGCCTTGGGCTCATTTTGCCCACAGGAAATTTACCTCAGTCCTAGCCTTTCAACACCTACCCGCGTGGGGTGGGTGTAAGGAAGCACTGCCTGCTTGGAGAGGAACATCCAGCGGGGTGAGGGGCTCAGTCACAAGGAACTGGGGACTGGGACTGGATTTGACATACCCTTTTGGGTTTGGAGGGCTGTTAAGGGGAAGTGAGTGTTAACACTGGCCAACACAACACAGCAAGTAACCAAGGGTTCCCACCACCTTAGTTACAATCTCAGATGCTATGCAAAATTAGGTGTGTTGTCATCTTGGGAAAGGTGGGGTCTCCTTGGCTAGAAGCACCCCCACCAAGGCTGGATGACCACTTACAGGTGGCATTTCACCTGCTGGAGGAGTTGGAACTTTCTCAAAATCTTGAGTGTGAGCCTTGGGAGGATTTATTTGGGGACAGGCAGAGATTGCTATTTGAAGCTCACTTGCCTTTGGTTCCTTACACCGAGTAAGTTTTGGGGGTTCAGCTGAGTCACCATGATTCCACCAGTCCTCTTCCAAAGGTCTGCAGCAGACACTGGGCAGGCCAGGGATGTCCCTGAGACTCGAAGACCTACCTCTACTCTCAACTCATTTTCCTGGTCATCAGGTATCTACTGGGGATCAGGGGGGTGAGGCAGAAAAACAGGGACTATTACCTGTTCTAGGGCAGGGGCTGGTGGTTTAGGAAGGGGAAAAGCAGCCCTTCTTGGGACTGGAGTAAACCTAGGCCTCTTGTTCCTTAAGGAGGAAATGGCTTTGTGTGTATGTGGAGGTGGTGGTGGTTGGTGGTGGTGGCATGTGATCTTTTCGGAGTAAAAACAAAAAATACATTTAATCATTCACCTTGAGCTCATTCCCTGCAGGCATACCTGAGCATGTGGCAGACACCTTTCTAACTTCCCCTCTCATGGTGACACTGGTTAGGTTCCTAGAGGCCCAGGCATACCTCCTGGCCAGCCCTGAATTTCCTCTATGGGAGTCAGTCCTTTGACTTAGTCCTTTGACTTTGTCTAACCAAGACAGAGACATTGACTACTGGAGGCCCTGGAGGGTGGGGGTTGGCTGTAAAGCCCAGGGGAGACTCCTTATCATGTGGGGAAGCTCCATGTCCCCGGGCCTTAACCCTTTACCTCCACCTAAGTGTCTCCCTGGGGAACTCACTCAGGCTGGGATTGAGGTCACCCAGGCCCATGTGTGGTGGCCACAAGAGCCTGGTTGTGTCCCTTCGAGTCCTTAAAGTTAAAGGAACTAACTGTTCCCTTGGGAAAGGGAACAGCAGAATCTTTCAGGCCCATTATTTCTCCAGGATGTTAGAAGAAGGGGCCTCAGCAGCAGCCCGGTACTGTAGTCCGGCAGGGAGGCCGGGGAAGTGTGAGCCCAGAGCTGGCAAGAAACTCCTATCTCTGAGCTCCTCTGCAGCTGGGAAGGATAGGAACTATGCCGAGGGAGTTGAAGGGAAGGCCTTCACGAGGGAAGTGGGTCAGGAAAGGCCAGGCCAATCCTGGGGCACAAGGCCTTCTTCTCCACCCCTTACCCTGGAGGCCGGGGTGTCTTGAAGGCTGGGTTTAGGGGCCTGCACCAGGTCTGCCATGGATGAGTGGGGCCTCTGTGGCTGCTGGCCCTGCAACCCACTCTCTGGCTGTTAGATGAAGATCTTCCCTTGGAGTAGCTCAAAGAAATGAGCTATTTTGGCCACTGAGCAATGCCTTTCCTGGCCTGGAGGCCTCATTCTCAGGAGGAAGGCTAGGGGCCTGCTACAGTTCAGTGACACTCATGAAAGGAGGGCTTTGAGGGCCAACTGAGATTGTGGGTTAGTCTGAAGATGGGTTTTACAGTCAAGTGTATCACAAGGCACTGGTTACTGAAGAGGTTGAGTGGGTCATGGCAGGGGAAGGATCCAGGGCATGAAGGAAAAAGAGGTGTTGAATGGAGCCCTTGGACCAGGGTTCAAATCCCAGCTCCCCTTCTACTAGCTGTGCTTTGGATAAATGACTCAACCTTGGATTTTTCAGCTGTGTCTCAAGGGGTTACTGTGAGATCAAGTGAGCCATTAGTCATGACAGCTCTTTGTAAGTGCCAGGTAGTCCTCTAAGAACCTCCTGTGTATTAACTCATTGAATGATCATAATGACCCCATGGAGGAAGCTCTATACTATTCCCTTTGTACAGATGGAGAAATTGGGGTGCAGAGAAATTCACTAATTTGTCACACAGGGAGACAGTGTCAGAATTTGAACCCAGGCAGGCAAGCTCCCTCACTGCGTTTCCCCACTATGCTAGAGTGTTGTAGGCTGGGACACTGCTGCAGTCCCTGGCACATAGTAACTGCAAATCAATCAGTGTTAGTTGCCCTCTCCCTTGGCCTTTTGTGGAGATTCTGCATGAACAGAGGAGGCAACCAGTTGGATTCGATGATTCTGCACACACCCCCTCTGTTGAGTGCCATGACCTCACCTCCCAAGAGGCCCTGCATTGGCACATTTGGAGGATGGAGTCTGGGAGGAGGGGGTAAGCCATCCCCTTGGACTTTCTCCTTCTCTGCCTGCCATGAGGTGGCTTCTGTTAATGATCAACAGACCAAAGGGTGCCCTGGGGCTGCCTCAGGGAGTTGGCTCCATGCCCTTCTTCCCCCGGGGTCTTCCACCCCTGTGTGTAGCCAACCATTTAATCATGTCTGGCTGGACTGACTGGAGGCTACCTGAGTTCAGAGGGGGAGGAGGCAGGGAGGTTAGCCAGGATCCTGGTCACCCCCTTGCTGCCTTGCAGGTGGCCCTTCTAAGGTCTGCCGCTTGCCTGCTGGGCAGCAGGCAGAGATTCTGAAGGTTGGAAAGCAAGGCAAAACCTCAGCCTTTTCTTGAGGTCAGGTCAGCACTGGGGGTCTCACCTGTTGATAGGTAAGGCTTGTGTTGAGAAACCTGGCCTACAATGCTTTCTGTGGGAGTCCCAGATGGTTATAGCTGAGTTACCATCATAGAGAACTAGACTCTGAGGAGCCAGGGCAGGGGTTGCCCGTGAGAGCCAACTGCTGGTCAGTGGACAAGGATGCCTCCTCCACATTGAGGCTGTTTGCAGTTGTTTTGAAATGTTGGCAAAGCCCAGATCTCAAAGTACAGGGCTGTGAGTGATGACTGTACCTGTGCTATCAGCTTGGGTTGCAATAAGAATAAATATGGGCAATTGCCAGAACTAAAGCAATTTTTTCAGCACCTGGAGCCAGGCAGGTAGCTTCCCCCTGACTCTAAATGTACTTCAGGGAGAAGGAGCTCATGACCACACAGGTTAGCGTTCATTTCTGCCAATCCCAGTATTCCAGGGCTATGGGAGGCTCTGTTGTCCTTGGTAAGGAGCTAGTTTTGGAGTTACAGGGACCTGGGTTCAAGTCCCTGTTCGGCCTCAAAGTCACTTGTGACTTTAAGCTAAACACTTAGTAAAAAGTTAAGATCCCAGTTTCCTCATTTGTAAAATGGGATGATGGTGATGATGATGATGATAATGATATCTAGGTCAATGGATAGAAAAACTGTGGTATTGTCACACCATGGAATACTATGCAGCTACATAAAAGAACAAATAACTGATACACAACAATGTGGATGAATTGCAAGAGCAAAGTTGAGTGAAAGAGACCAGCCACAACAGAGCACATATTGTATGAGCCCATTTGTATGAAGTTCATAAACAGGCAAAAGTGACCTATGATGATTGATATTTGATTAGAAGATAGAGCATACATGTAAAAGTTCATTGACCTGTGCACTGAAGATTTGAGCACTTCACTGTAAGTTATACTTCAAAAATACAAACCTATACAGTTGTCACAAGTGTTAAATAATACATGTAAGGAAAAGAAAAAGAAATTCAGTACCTGGCCCATTATAGACACTTAATAAATTGTGGCTGATCTTTGTAATAGCAACAGTGGAGGATGCAGGTACTATTCTAGTCCCCTTTTATAGAAGGAGGGAATGGTCTCAGAGCAGCCGAGTAACTTGCCCAGGGGATGTGGGGTTTGAATCCCACCCCAGTAGCTCTCAAGCTTGCACACTGTCCTACTACCTAATACTGTCCCTCAGTGAACAGGTGCTGTTTCTGCAGGAAAGCTAAATTCGCAGTAATCCAGGCACAACCAAGTTGACTAATTAGTAAGTGTAATCATCTACATTAGAAAAGTTTTTCTTTTTGCAGATTTAAAATAAGCCTCCTTGCTAGTCAGTACCTCCCACACCCTGTGAGAGGTAAGGGGAGGCTGATTTGGGGGCTAGCTGGGCTCTGAGTGGCTGGAGAGAGGAGAACCTTGACTGTCTGGTGGGCCAGCATCCAGAGGCCACTGTCCTGGGAGTCACCCTGTGGGCTGCTTGCCTGCCTGTCCTGGCCTATCCCTCCCCTGGGCTGATAAGGGCTGTGAGGCCTCTGAGGGGCCTGACTGGCTTAGAGGGGCCTTGGGGAACGCCTGCCTGGCCCAGCCCCACTTCACTGGCTCTCAAGCTCAAGGGTGCACGGAAGCCTTATATGGCTATCACAGCACCACTTCCACTCTCTGTTGCATTCTACTCTTTTGGGAAGTGGTTCTTGGAGCTCCACAGGGAGATGTTCAGCTCAACCAGTAGATCCAGCCACCCTAAGGAGCTGGGAGTGAGTTCTTGCTGGGCTGACCTCCTCTGTGCAGTATCTGCACAATTGGCTTAGCCTCAGTGCTCCGGGAAGGGCCCAAGGCTTGGGGTCAGACAGCAGGGCAAAATTTGAGGAGGTGCTCACTCTCAGGGTCTTACAAGTGAGTGCCTCCTGAAGTTGCACACACTAGGCTTGTGGTTTGCTTTACTCTCATTCCAGCCCTGTCAGGCAGCCCTGGATTTGTGATCCTGCTCAGCCATTTTCAAGCTGTTTGATCTTGAGCAAGTTGCTTAACCTCTCTGAGACTTGTTTTTCTCCTCTACGCATGGGGTACAGGAAGCATACTCACCCTGCCCACATTATAGGGCTGTGGTGAGGATCAGATGAAATGGGGAGGAAGGAGCTCTGGAAATGACAAGACCCTAGACAAATGTCATATTGAGAGTGTGGGAGCAGCTTGCCATCCTCAGAATGACAGAGCCCTTCTCTAAAGCTGTTTGAGTATCAAAATGTGGTACTTTGCCATCTTGGCTCACTCTCTTGATTTTCTACTGCAAACTCACATATGGTGTGAGTGTTATAGGTGGTTCTCTTGAATTTATATAGTAAAAATAATAACATGAACCAGGAGTTGTGAAGACTTATCATGCACACTGGCAGCTGGGCCTCTATCACATGGTTACATCATTAGCCCCATTTTACAGATGGGGAAAGTCGGGCTCAGGGAGAAGTCACTATTCCCAATTACACAGCTGTATACCACTGAGCCAGGACCCAGGTCTGTTGGGCTGCAACACCCAAGCTCTCGGCCTCCACTTGTAAAAGGAGGCAGATGTCAAATGGCCTGAGTCACTTAACAGGTCCAGGTTCCGATGTTCACCTTCCCCTGGGGACCCATTGTCATGGAGGAGAATTTCTCCTCTCAGCCCATCCTTTCCTGAGATGTCTCCATCACATCTGGTCACCCTCTCTGCAGCCCAGGGGCCTGGGGTAGCGAGCAGAGGTAGGGTTCGCTTTCTGCCTCCTTTACAAACGGAAGAGCTGAGGTGAAACGTGGTGTTGGCAACTGCGCTGGGCTCACCTTTGGGTGCAGCAGTGGCTTTGAAACCACGCCTGTTCTCAGTGGTGCTGCTGCATGGTTGGGGTGGAGGAAACCATATTTTATCACTCACAGGGGTGTTGTCTTGTGTAATGTGTGATCAGGAGGGAGCCTTCTAAGGGCTAAGCTGATTATTTTCTAATCAGTTAACAGCTTTATAGTCTACTTGAAACTTGTGACCTTGGGGCTGGCTGTAGAAGGCACCAGGATCGTTGCTGGCATTGGTGTTCCCTCTTTTGGTGCCTTGTTTTCTGAGAGATACTGTCCATTATGATTAGACTGCATTCAAGCAGTTCCTCTCCATTCAAGGAAGTCATTTATTCCTGCAAATGCAGGGGTCAGAGGGGGAAAAATGGTGGATTCTCAGAGCTCCAGCCAGCAGCAGAAGCCAGCAAGGGAGGAGGAAGGAGGCATGACCAGATCGGCACAGCCAGCGCTCAGATCCTCCCCCAGCTGCCTCAAGCCAAGGGAAGGAGGGCAGGGCTCTGAGGCTTCCTTCATTGGCTCAGGAAGGCCTGTCTCCTAAGGAGTTTTTTTCCTTTGTTACTAACGATTTTACTGGGCCAGCCTAGCGGGCTCTGAGGCATTAGGAGCAGCCAGGCAGTTGGTTCAGTTAGACTATTAGACTTGGGTAAAAGCTGAAATAGTGCCAACTTTGGTGTTGTCCCTAACCCCTGCTTATCTCTGTGCATCCTGTAGCTTTTGGGTTGGTTTGGGGCAGGAGCTGCATCTTCCTACACAATGGATGACACCTGCAACCCAAACGATGTGCCCACTCTCGAATGGAAACCCCTTCAGCAGCGTGTGGTCAGACATTCTGGGGAGATTGCTGGAGTGCAGGTTCACATGAAAGGGTGTTAGGGAGCTGGGCTTTCTCTTCATAAGCATGCACTAAATATTTCTGGAGGTTTAGATGTCCATCCCCACATACAAGCAAACCTGGGGGTTACGCATTGCTGCAGCTGCCACCAGTTTGGAGACTGAAAGGAACAAGTCCCACCCCGGCCATCGCTTGCTGATGAAACTTGATGGTCACTTTCTATTTCCAGGCTTCCATTTTCTTCTCTGTGAGATAGAGGGTGGGGCCAAAAAATAGTTTGTTTCATGATTCCATGAATATCTTAGAAAGCAAAATGCACAGAGCCAAATTTCCTTTGCCACGCCGCATGACAGGGCAACGGAACTGGCAGTGTTGTTGCTATAAAACCCCAACTAGAGTTACAGACGGAAGGGAGTTGGTATGTCCTGTCACTGATGTCAGGTGACTCACACAGATGGGTTTGGGACTCTAGAAGCTGGCTGTCGGAACATCTTTGAAGTGGTGGTTTTAAACACTTTTATGAACTGTAGGCTGAATGAGAACATGTAAGTCATTCTCTTGGTATGTTGTATTTTCCCAAACACGCTATTTCAAATTGAAACACTGCAACAACTGTCTTAATTTAGGATGTGCTTTGCATTTGAACATGCTCCTTATTAGCTGACTGGTTTTTGTGATGCTCAGAGAATGAGTTACTCAGGTTTAAAGTCACAGGGAGGCAGATTTTGGCTCAGTCCAGGGAAGACCTTTTTAAGACGCTGAGCTGACCTTTGGAGGTAGTGGACTTCCTGTTGTTAGTAATGTTCAAACAAAAGCTAGGTGTTCCCCCCACCCAACTCTCCCTCTCCTGGGTCAGGGACATTGCAGAGTGATTCTTTGACATCCTATCCAAAGCGGTCCCCCCCTCCTCACTCTCTATGTATCATTCTGGTTTAATATTTCAGTACTTATTACTCTCAGAAAGTGCCAAGTTCATTTAATTCTTGACTTGTCTGTCATTATCTCACCCAGCTTGAAGGTAAATCTGGTGAGGCAGGCTCCTGGGCTCTTATTAATTGTTTTTTTTTTTTTTTTTTGAAGTAGAGTCTCACTCCGTCACCCAGGCTGGAGTGCAGTGGCTTGATCTCGGTTCACTGCAACCTCCACCCCCAGGGTTCAAGTGATTTTTCTGCCTCAGCCTGCTGAGTAGCTGGGACTACAGGTGCCTGCCACCACGCCTGCCTAAGTTTTGTATTGCTAGTAGAGACAGGGTTTGACTATGTTGGCCAGGCTGGTCTCGAACTCCTGACCTCAAGTAATCTGTCTGTCTCAGCCTCCCAAAGTGCTGGGATTATGGCATGAGCCACCGCGCCTGGCCTCCTGTTCACCATTCTATTTCATATCAACGCTGATGCCTGGCGCTCAGCAGGCACTTACCTACTGAGTGGATGATTTTTCTATTGGTACAGGTGTTAGAGCTTCTAAGAGCCCAATGTTCTAAGGGATTAGACCTTCAAAAGCTGGCTGTAGGTGTTTGAGGGAGCCGTGGTGTCCTGAGATTAATGAGTAGAGGAGTGAGTATTAGGAATTGGACATGCGGCCCCTCTCTGGCTGTTTGTCCTGGGGTGAGTCACCCGACCTTTTTGGGTCTCAGTTGCTTCATGTGTAAAAAGAAAGAGTTGGATTCAGTTATCTTTATGGCTCCTTCCAGCTGGACTATCTTGTGATTCAAGTATTCTGTGTTTGTACTCACTCCTCTGTTCTCAAACTGTTTGTTCAACTCTCTTTTATTAGGGGTTCTAGGCCTGTTGAAACTGACAAAAAAAAGTAAAGAGTAAATATTATACAAGTGCAAATGAATTACTATTGTATTCTATATAACAAATTATAAGGACTACAGAGAGACTCCAAGGGAACTGACGATTTAATTAAATAATCATCAGGTTAAATATAGCTCATTCAACTGTGGTACAAATGAAAAATTGAGGATTTCTTTCCTGATACGTTTTAGCCATCTGATAGTGTGCTCAGCCACAACATACCCACTACTCTCTGATTTTAAATATACGTTATAAATGGGATGAGTTTATACTTTCTTTCTTCTCTCTGTGGTCTCTCCAGGAGATGGCTAGTAAGCCTGGATGATTCCATTTTACTGGTGAGAAAATGCAAAATAAGCTGTTCTTAATAACAGCATTAAAACAACCCTTGCAAAGGATGGCACCGAATGGTGGGTGCATGTTGAAGTGGAAGGCACAGAGGTGCCTAATTTTTTTTTTGTGAAGTAAATTTTGTTGTGAAATACATTTTCCTCTTTCTGCATGCTCCTGGAAGAGCTCTCCTCTTCTGTATCCTGAAGTGTTACCCAAATGCCACACATGATAGCAACAAATTCAGAATGACCTCTGTGATGAATCAGTCAGCACATAGATGGGTACTGGGTTCTAATGCAATGCAGAAGGGGCTGTATGGATCCAAAAGGCATAGAACGTGGTCCTCATGCACACAGTTTACGTTTTAGTTGGTGAGGCAAGACATAAACTAATGAAACCATCAATTAACCATATCAGATTTTGTCCTGTGGATACAAATAATGGATACAATACAATACAATCCATACAAATTTGTATAAATCTGTACAAATAAGGATACAATAAAAGACTAAATTGAGAGCAGATAATTAGAGGATAGTACAATTTGTGATACTCTGTGCCCGTGGCAGTATCTGGTCTGGAGAGAAGTTCTCTTGTAGCTCCACACTGGCCTAACTCTGGGAGTATCAGAGGAACCCTGCTTACTTCCCTGAGTCACAGAGACTCAAGGAATTAAATGTAAATGGTGCTCCCTGGAGCTGTGTATCTTGGTGTCCCTGCATCAGAAGAACTCAGACTGCAGAGACCTAGCAGACAGGAGGAAAGAGAGCAGTCTTAAGGTTACTGCCCATGGGGTGGAGCCAGCCTACAGACCCATTAAAATGTACTGTGATTTATACAATATTTCTAAATATTTTGAACCAACATTTAAAAATCAAAAGATTTAATAATAATGATTCAAATTTCTGGCGTCTTTGGGAAAACTGGGGTATCTGGCCACAGATGGCTCATATTCCCATTTGGCATCAGCCATGTGGATGTTAATAGTATCTGTTTTTTTTTTTTTTTTTTTAAATATAAAGTGGGCTTATGCTCTCCAGTTTGCCCCAGTCCCCACCACTCCCTGTGTGTCCCCAGGGCCTCCTGAACTTTCTGTCCTCCAAAGTTACAGAAAGTTTTCTCCGTATCCGTATTTCTATCAAAAAATATGAAAAATAAAAGCTCAAGAGGGCTGTGTGCTTAAAAACAACAGGCAATAGGAAAGACTATTTCTTCATGCAAGCAAAGGGTGGCTATGTTGAAGGAATGGAGCCCACCAGCCTCACTCATGTCCTTCCCTGCTGGGCTACTGTGCCAGCTGAGTTTGAGGGAAACATGGCAGGTTATACAACAGAGGCACCACCTCAAGAATCACCGTAATAGTTGAGGTGTATTAAGGGTTTGTATGTGCCATGTGCTACCTCATTAATCCTTCCAACAGTGCTTTGAGGTAGGTTCTGCTATTATTCCCTGCCTCCCAGAGGAGGAAACAGGTGCAGAGAGGTTAACCAACATGCCCAAGGTGACACAGCTACTTGAGGACGGAGACAGGATTTGAATGCAGGCCTGCCGGACCTCAGAATCCATGCCCACTTTTGCTCCCTCGCTATGAGTCTGTAAGACAGGTGCCCCTGGCTTGCGCTGATACATACACGTAATGTCTGTGTGTATGTGTGTATTGTGCCTCCCACTAGAATATAAGCTACATGAGAACAGAGCTTTGGTCTGTTTCATTCCTTGCTGTCTCCTAGCACCCAGAGCAGTGCTTGGCAGGTAACAGGCACTCAGTAAGTATCTTTGAGTGTATGTGCTGGGCAGACAACCCCTGATCCCTGGGAGGCTGGGGCTATATTTGCTGAACTCTTTCCTCTGAGTATTACATCCTAATGGGGGCTTAGGTTGGGCCTTTTGCCAGATTTGGTTAGCGTGAAAAGGACAGGTGGGGATAGCCCAACTTGCTCCACACCTTTTTGTTCCAAGTCTGGGTCTTCCTCTTTTCTAAGTTTTTCCTTCTCCATCCTCCAGAGCATGAAATGAGACAGCCAGGGGACTGGAAAGTGAAGGACAAAGCGTTACCTGTTTACAAAGACAGATGGTGGAGGAAGTAGTCCTGCGGACCACATGGTGGGCTGTCCTGGGGTGCTCGTGCTCAGGGGCAGCAGGAGTGGGTTAGTGGGCAGCTGCTTCCTGACTGAGGTGGGAGAAGTAACTAAACCCAGTGATAAGGGGCTTGATGACAGCAATGGCTTTGAGTGGTGGCCCCATCTCTGGTGCCCATCTGCTTTAGTTGCTTAGAAGCATACCCCAGGATAAGGATTTGAGTGGAAGTAGTTTGAGAGGTAATTTCAAGAAGCACCACTAGGTAAGCAGGAAAGTGAGTCAGAAAGAGAAGGCAGCCAGTAAAGGGTTTGTAATCAAGTTAGTTATCACTCTGGGTGTCTAGGCCTTGATGCTGCTGGGAAGATCAGGGAGCCAGTGAAGGACACATGCTTCAGAGACAGCACCTCCAAGGGGCAAGGGAACTGGGGTATTTATACACTAACTCTTTCAGTCTTGGGTTGAGGGCTGCTTGACACTTCTGACCTTCTGTGAGGGTGGCTAGAGAGAGTCCACAGGCATAGGTACAGAGACTGGCAGCTGGAATTGGACAGACGTGCTGAAATGGTGAGGGTGAAGGGATGTGGTGGGCCACCAACAGCATCTTCAACCCCTCTTCTGTTCATGGAGGCTGAGCATCACAAGGAGCCCAGGACGCTTGACAGAGGTACTATATCTGCCCTGTGTCCATTAGCTTTTGCTACATAATAGACCACCCCCAAAATTAATGCTTAAAATGAGAACCACTTACTTAGCTCACACTTTGGTGGGTGGGAAATTTGAGCTGGGCTTAGCTAGGTGGTTCTTCTGGCCTCATCTGGGCTTACTTATGTATCTGTGGTCACCTGGCAGGTAGGCTGCAGGCTGGTGGTCTAAGATGGCCTCGGCTGGGACAGCTTATTAGTGCTCCACATGGTCTCTCATCCTACCGCCCTAGCTGGGGCTTGTTCTCATGGTGGCAGCAGCACTCCAAGAGAATGAGTGTGGGCAGGCAAGCCTCCAGAGGGCTAGACTTGGAACTGGCACAACATTACTTCCATTATACTTCATTGGCCAAAGCAAATCACAAGGCCAGCTCAGATTCAAGAATAGACTCCACCTCTCAGTGGGAGAAACTACAAAGTCATATTTAGGAGTATAGATACAGGAAGAGGAGCACTCGTAGTCATTTTTGCAAATAGTCTACCACATGCTCATGCCCTTAGGCATCTTGTGATCTGGTGGACAATCAAAACCAGTGTTTATTCTACTATTTTAGGCACAGTAGGAGTCAGAAGCTGTTGGCTGGAGTGTGGGAAAGTCTCCGTCCTACAGCAGCTTCTCCACTTAGGCTTTCTGTTAAACATTGTCCTTTCCCTTGTTTTTTTTTTTTTTTTTTTTTTTTGAGATAGAGTCTTTTCTGTTGCCCAGGCTGGAGTGCAATGGCATAATCTTGGCTCACTGCAACCTCTGCCTCCCGGATTCAAGTGGTTCTCCTGCCTCCGCCTCCTGAATAGCTGGAATTACAGGCGTCCGCCACCACGCTCAGCTGAATTTTGTATTTTTAGTAGAGTCAGGGTTTCACCATGTTGGTCAGGCTGGTCTTGAACTCCTGACCTCAGGTGATTCACCTACCTTGGACTCTCAAAGTGCTGGGATTACAGGCGTGAGCCACAGTGTCCAGCCTCGCTCATCTTTAAGAAAGCAATGACCTCTGGGAGAGAACACATTATCCCTTTACTTACTGAGGCTTGTGTGTGGGTGGGGAGAGCTGAAAAGAGCCAATCTGAGAGTTAGGTTGAGTCAAAGACATGTAATTTGAATTTAGCAGTTTATTTTTTTCTAAAAGATTTGTACTTGCTTATCTAACAAGAATTTTTTTCCTTAATAGAAGGTATTTTTGTGGAAAGAACCAGGTGCGTATCACATAGGATATTACTGCTTTCCTTGGTTTATCAATCCTTAAAGGAAGTTTACTTTGGAGCGTAAGAAAATGACAGCCACTTCAAATGCAGGTGGCATCATGAGGAGGTAAAACACATAAAACACAGAAGAAATACACTTACAAAAAGCCAAGTAAAAGAGCTTTGAAACAGTGGACAATATGGCTCTGCTGTTTACCTTGGGTGGAGTGATAGCTCGGGTGGAGACGTGGGGAGGGAGAGAGATGTCCAGCCACTGTCTGTTCCTTGGGCTGCCTGGGGTATATACCTCCACCTTTGGGTCATTCACCTCCCCACTGCCCCACAGCTCATGTTCAGGTGGATCTGCCAGCCTCCCGAAGGTCTCTGGCCTTTTCTCCTTCATTTCACTTCACTTCTCTTTCTTAGTTACCTGCTGCTGTGTAAAACCCCATTGTGTTCCTGCGGCACTATCAGGCTTGGAAGAGAGCAAGTCTAAGGGTTCTCCCAAGGTCTGGATCTAAACAGCCAGACAGGGTAGGAAGGAATGAGATCTCCATACAGGGTAGGGAGGAATGAGATCCAAGGCCAACTCCCTTTCGGAGGGAGGAGATCCTCCTGGACTCAGGAGCTGGACTTCTAGGTGAAGAAAGGCTTCAAGCCTCTGGCCTCTACCCTTGTTCCCTGGTGGTGTGGACTTGCTGAAAGGCTTGGATCACCATTGATAGTAAGACCTCAAGTCTGCAATGATTGTAATGGAAGCCCTTCCTTCCAGTCCAGGAAGCAGAAATGTTCTTGCAGTAAGTAGCTGGGTGTGAACTAAGCATGCAGAGTTGAAATATTCCTGGCAGGATTGATCTGCATGAATGGCCCTCACCTGTGGTGCTCCTGATGCATCTTGGAGGCCAAAGGAGCTTTCCTCCTGGCTCTTGGCAGCATTGACTGGGGATTTCAAATGGCCAACCAGTTCACAGCCATTGTGAACAGTTACGTGAAAACCCTTCATTTCGCCTGTTCTTCACAATGGTCCCTGCTTTACAAACAGAGAAGTGAAGCTTCTGGAGGTCAGATGATTTGCCCAAGGTTATGGAAGTAGTAAGGGGTAGAAACCAAGCCTTTTAATTTCATATCCAATGCTCTTATCACAATACCTCACTATTAATCCCCGATCTGCCCAAATATTGCATTAAAAGGAAATGATTTAGGGAAGAGATTTGAGGGTTGTCTCCTTTGAAATGTATACTTTCAGAATTTTCCAGCCATCCTTTTCAAGGCATCAACCCCAATTCCCCTTCTGTACATCCTCAACGAGTGATATCTCACCTCCTCCAGCCCATACAGCCCTCCCCTCCCCACACAGGGCCAGCATCTTAGCATTTTCCTCCCCACCAACCACTGACTCTGAGTAGTGGGTGCCCAGTGTTGTGTCAGGGAACTTGGGAAGCCACAGGGTCAACAGGCCCATCTTCCCCTGGCGTTAATTTCACTAGAAGCATTGTTAGGGGAGAACAATCTTACAGTGCCTATCTACCTACTATGCAGCAGGAAGTACATTTTGAAGATTAGTATTTTTTACCTTTCAAAATAATGCAAAGAAATTATTGCTTGCCACAGGTGTTTCCAGAGGCAGCCCTGAATCTTGTAGAGATGTCTCCTCAGCAGGCTGTGGGTTTAATTGCTGAAATACAACCCTCATTATCTGAAAAGCTCAATGGGTATCTACCATATGCCCCAGGACAATGTGCCGCGCTGGTGCTTTTCTCATGTATTATTAGATAACTTTCCTCATCTTTATGTTGCTGTTAGGTTACACCCTCCTTGAAGATCTTGTAGTAAATAATAGCATGTACCTACTATGTGCCAAGAGTGGGGCTCAGACAAGTGTCAGGCAAGCGAGGAGCCTAGTGTATAAAATTTAAGGAGGCATTCAGCTGCTGATCCTGAGACTGAGTGCCTAGTCCTTTGTGAGTGCCATTGTCACCCCAGTCCCACCCTGGCTAGGTTCTTTTTAATTATTTTATTTTATTTCTTTTTTAGAGACAGGGTGTCTCTATGTTGCCAGGGCTGGTCTCAAACTCTGGGTTCAAGCGATCCACCCACCTTGGCCTGCCAAAGTGCTGGGATCACAGGTGTGAGCCACCTCACCCAGCCTACCCTGGCTAGGTTCTTTACCTATGTATATCCTATTATCTTCACAATGGTCTCATTTTACAGATGGGCAAGACCTGAAGCATATGCTGGTTAAGAAGCTTGCCCAAGGTCACACAGCTGGTTCCAGCAACCTGCTGGTGAACACTGACATTATCGTGTTTGGATTTACAACAGCCCTGAGAAGTAATTTGTCCTATATAATATTGGTTCATGAGCGCTGATTGCTCAATTTTCAGGCATTTTGGAAATCAGTGGTTAAACACAGCCATTATTAAAGATGAAATTATATAAACTTAATCAATTGTATTAAAAACAAATGTAATAACTACCCCAAACTCATCATTTCCTAATTCTCCTGTGTTCCCTGTCCAAGGGCAAGGCAGAGCGGCTGCTACTTTGGAGCAAAAAAAAATCCCTTCTCTGTAGGGCAGGCAGAGGCAGGCTCCTCCCTGCGCCAGCCGGAAGCCACTTCTTCCTGTCATTCTCCAGTGCGGATATACTGTAGGAAACGGCCACCAAGGCCGCAAGGAAGAAAAACACCCGCTTCCCATGCTCCCAACATGGTCAGTAGAAAGTTCCAGGCTAGAGCTCCCCGAGACCTCTCCCTGGGTTTGAGGAGAAACAGACTTTCCACTGAAGTGACACACACTGTAGCCCACAGTCTGAATGTTTGGATTATAGGAGCTTTCACCCTGAGGCTGGAGAACAGCTGATCTACAAGAGAGAACTTGGCTTTGGGTACCTGAGAGACCTGGGTTTGAATCCTGCCTCTGCCTGGGTGGCGTCGGTCAAGGCATTTAATTTCTCCTTGCTACACGGGGTAGCCTCGGTCAAGACATCTTGCCACACTGGTTGGCCTTGGTCAAGGCATTTAACTTCTGCTTGCCTCAGTTTTTCCAGCTGTAAAAGGGGAGAATGCCCACCTTATGGACTCGTACAGAGTTGTGGTTGAAAAATCAAAGACATTGTGTAGAAAGCATTCTAAGATATACATGATGGAAGGCATGGAATAAATGTGAAATGAACGAATACCAATAGCAGTTATGTGCCAGCCACCATGCTAGGCAAGGAGGATTCCAATGTGAGTGGACAGGGGTCCTGACTCCAGGACTTGCAGTGCAGAGAGGCAGGGAGACAGAGAGAGCAGGTGATGGTGGAAGGGCTGACGCTTTGGTAGCAGCGTGGGGAAAGAGCAGGGAGCACGCGGTGGGTTCTAACTCACCCTGCCCAGCCACTTGCAGCACAAGCATTTCCTGAGATCTACTATGTGTCTGTGGATATTACCGGGGTGTAGCTGTGACTATGACACAGTCCCTTTTCTTTCAGAAACAGCACTAACAGGCATGAAAGGCGAAATGATTACACAGGCAAGACAATGCTTAAAGATCAAGATAGAAGAAATTATGGAGCGAGGAATGTAGTGCCGGACCACTGGAGAGGGCTAGGTAGACAGGGAGGGGCCTCCGTTCAGACTTGATAGAGAGGCTGGCAGGTGAGGGTCCTCCGGGAAGGCCTGCAGTTCTTCTCTGGCTTGTTTTAGCAAAGTGGAGGAGAGGGGAGGGGCAGGACTGGAGTTTGCCTTCTGCTGTGGTGATGATGCTCTAAGGGTCCAGCTGATCTTCCCATCCTTGCTGCTGCTGGACTGCCTCTCTCCCTGCCACGGCTTGAGCCCAGGGCTGAAGCACCGCTGGACCTGTCTCCACGGGACCCTGAGGACAAGCCAGAATCCTAACTTGCCAGTGTCCCTAGTCACATTGATTTGGTGTGCTGAGGACATGCAGAAAGAGGGAGTATAGATGCTCAATTAAATCCTTTTCAGGAGAGAGGACAGGGTGGGAGAGGAACTGGCATTTGGTCACAAGTCCATCTCATCCTGCCTGGAGGCTCCTCTCAGTTGAGTCAGGGTGACCTTCCTGTGTTGAATAAACAGGACAGCTTTCAGGACAGCTTGGAGGTTGTGTGAGGCTGGCAGGTGAGGAAATGAGGCCCTCCCCACACTCCCCAGCCCTAGGCCTTGCGTTCTCCGAGATGCAGGCACGTTCTGGATCTCCCGAGCCTTCTCTTGGTGAAGGGAGTTTCTCCTACAGCACAAGGCCTGCTGTAGGGGCTGAGGTCGGCCAAGGCCCCAAGGCTGGGTAGGGGACAGTAAGTTGGTGTTTAGGGGACATGGCCTCTTGGCAGTTGTGCCATTGTGCCTTACTAGGAGGCAACTTTTCTCCCCACCCAGAAGTAATTAACCCGTGATAAGCAATAAAAAATAAATCGACGTGATGATGTCTCATTCAATGCTGCTCCATGCTCACATGATATTACTAAGGGAACTGTTTTTAAAATTAAGGGTACAGGCCGGCGTTTTGGCTCACACTTGTAATGGAATCCCAGCATTTTGGAAAGCTGAGGCAGGGGGAATCACTTGAATCCAGGAGTTCGAGATCAGCCTGGGCAACATGGTGAAACATGTTCCTACAAAAAAATACAAAGAATTAGCTGGGGATGGTGGCACACGTCTGTAGTCCCAGCTACTCAAGAAGCTGAGGTGGGAGGATGGTCTGAGCCTCGGAGGTCAAAGCTGCCATAAGCCATGATGGTGCCACTGCACTCTAGCCAACTTGACAGAATGAGACCCTCTCTCAAAAATAATAAAATAAAGGCCGGGTGCAGTGGCTCACACGTGTAATCCCAGCACTTTGGGAAGCCGAGGCGGGCAGATCACTCGAGGTCAGGAGTTCAAGACCAGTCTGGCCCACATGGTGGAACCCCGTCTCTACTAAAAATAGAAAAATTAGCTGGGGCCGGGCGCGGTGGCTCAAGCCTGTAGTCCCAGCACTTTGGGAGGCCGAGATGGGCGGATCACGAGGTCAGGAGATCGAGACCATCCTGGCTAACACGGTGAAACCCCGTCTCTACTAAAAAACACAAAAAACTAGCCAGGCGAGGTGGTGGGCACCTGTAGTCCCAGCTACTCGTGAGGCTGAGGCAGGAGAATGGCGTAAACCCGGGAGGCGGAGCTTGCAGTGAGCTGAGATCTGGCCACTGCACCCCAGCCTGGGCGACAGAGCAAGACTCCGTCTCAAAAAAAAAAAAAAAAAAAAAAAAAAACAGAAAAATTAGCTGGGTGTGGTGGCCCATGCCTATAATCCCAACTACTCAGGAGGCTGAGGCAGGAGAATTGCTTGAACCCAGAAGGCAGAGGTTGCAGTGAGCTGAGATCGTGCTACTGCACTCCAGCCTGGGAGACAGAGCGAGACTCCCTCTCAAAAAATAATAATAATGATAATTATTATTATAAAATAAAATAATTAAGGGGCAGAGAAAGAGCAGATGAAATGCTAGGTCTGCTAAAAAGTATGGGATGAGGTGCTACCCAGCAAGACCCCCTCTTTTCTGTGCTTGTCGTGGTCGCACCTGTGCTTCCCTGGCTCTGAGGAGCCTGTCCACATGCTGGATGTGTTTCCCCTGTGTGCATCTTCGTGTTATAGACCACATTACTCTTGGAGAAAAGGACTCTTTCTGGAAGAAGTAGGCTCCTTGTGTGAGGGACGGGTAGGGGATCGGAAGAGAGGTGGTGGAGAGTGGTGATTACAAGTGTGGGCTCTGAAGTCAAAAAAAGCCTGGAGTTCTTTCCTGATGTTGCCCCTGCTCCTTGTGTAAGCTTGGGGAAGTCACTTAACCTCTTTAAGCCTCAATATTCTCATCTGTAACATGGGAATAATAAAAGTGCATATCCTCAGAGCTTATGTCATGTGGTGATGGGGAAACCTGGAGAGGAGAGCTAGGCACTTCTTGCTGTGGGGCCCTGGGAAAAATCCCCAAACCTCCTGAGCCTCAGGTCTGCTCAGGTGTCGTGTGGGGGGCACATTCCCAGCCCACGTTTCAGAATTGCTGTTAAGGGAGGATGGAATGAGACCTCCGCACACTGTGCAGCACTATGAGGAGGAGCATGTGGTAAGTACTTCCCACATGCTGGCCACTCCAGTGACTGCGGCTGACTGTGGTTAGGGCCAAGGTGAACGGACAGAAGGAAGCTGACCTCCTTCGCCCACTGGGCTCTTTCTGTGTTTCTCTAAGGAAACCCAGTCCTGTAGTAGTGAGCAGCCCTTGAGGCCAGGTGGGTTGCACTTCCCCATGGTCTAACCCTCCCAGGGACACCCTCCCTGCTTCTTTGCCATCATCAGCTGGGCCGTCAGTCACCCTGGGCAGATGTGTGACCACCAGACACAGCAGAGAAACACGCGTTTGACAGCCTCTTCAGTTGGGAGTGAACTCCCTGGCTCTGGGATTGTGGGGCCACCTCCTCTCACAACCTGGGCCGTGTTTTCATTCCTAACCATCCCCACCACACAGAAGAGTTGGAATTTTCTTGTTTCTCACAGAGCCCCAAACATCTCCCGTCCATCCCCCTGTTAGACTGGTAGCTAACTATGTGTCTGTAAGCCAGAGACACCAGGGGCTGGTAGTGGGTGCCGCGTGCGGGTTGTCTGCTCAGCCCTTTCCCGAAAGGCCCCTATTGGATGGTTTTCTTGGCTCTCAGCAGTGGCAGTTCTCTCTGACCACCCGTCTTCTGCTCCACTCAGGGTTGTTGTGCTGAGGCTGGTGACCAGTTGTTCTCCATCTCCTGGGGACAAGCAGGCGCTGAGGCCACAGCGCACACACTGTGTCTGAGAGGGACCAAAGGGGAAAACCACCTGCCTGGATTGTTCCGGCTGCAGCAAAGCCTCCAACCCTGGAGGTCTTTTCCAAACAGGATAGAGCTTCATCTCTCTGGAATGTCTTAGGGCAGCAAGGTCCCCCCTGCTCTCTCTGCACAGACAAAGCTCGTCTTCCATGAAGGACTGGGCCCCACTTCTGGACGCCATAGAGCTCCAAACTCCTTCTCGAACTCCACAAAACACAGAGCACTGCTCAGGGCCTTGGCTGCTGTGAATGTGTTTCTTCTTCCAGGTACTTGTTTTGTTTCTTTAACTCCCCTGAGGATGAGGAGCCCGTCCCACTTGATATCCACATCTCACTTACCACAGTGCTGGGCGCTTCCTAAGCATCTGCTGGGGCCTTACAGTAATTGGGCGGCAGCCTTGAGGGGGAAAGCAGAGCTTGGCAGGATGGGCCACCAGACTGGGAGGTGCTGATGAAGCCGTGAAAGGTCTGGAATTTGGGTGCTGCCTAAGGAAGGCAGGCTCCACAGTGGCCACAGGGTGTTGGGGTTCCGTGCTGGGGGCAGCCAGGACACTGTAGTAGCCTGGGGAGAAAGGGCTGGGGCATGAAGGTATTGGGCAAGGGGGACAATTGACTTCCTTCAGAGCTGAGTTAAGAACCATCCCTAGAGCTCTCCAGATGACCCCAGTCTTTGTATCAGTGAGGGGTTCAGACCAGGCAGGCCTCTGCTAATCTCCGGCTGGATGGGAGGGGGTGCAGGGGAAGTGTGAACGCGATGTAGCTTCGGGAGAGATGGGGGCTTGGGTGGGTGGAACCAGAGGATGAGTCCCTGGCCAGAAGGGTAGAGGGAGACAGGGCACCCAAAATGCCACAGAACACGGAGCTCCCTGCAAGCTGGGAAACGTGGCCAGGCCCTGTATGCTTAAGAGAAATCGAGCCCTGGGGTTGACTCATGCTAGGTGCCAGAGTTACTCTGAGACTCTCACCAAATGACATCAGGTGAGAACCTGGGCAGACTCCTGGGGCAAAAGGGAGAGTAAATCATCATCATGATCATGATCATCATCATTATCATCATCATCATCATTACAACAACCACAGCACTACTCTACATTTCAGTGATGTTTCACAGTTTACAAAGGGCTTTCACATGAAGAGGGAGAGGACTGAGGAATTTCAGTTGCTTCCACCCACATACACTCCCAAGGCCTTCCCCTTGACCCTTTGCCTCTCTCCTCCCCATCTCCAGGACTCAGAACTTGTACTGGTATCTGCTGCTGTGTGCAGCCTCGAAGCAGGGTGAGAGGAGAGGCTAAGGATCCGGAAGGGTGCTCCTCCCTGCAACCTCCTCCTCTCCTGTGGTCCTGAGTCCCTCTCCTTCTCAGACATGTGCACCCACACTTGGCTTATCTGGGTTTCTGAGAAGGCAAGGAAAATAGAACTTCCCTTCCTGTGTCTCCGAGAAGGAAGGAGCTCTGGGCTAGGAGGGGGATGGACCAGAGCTCCTGGTACTTTGTTGGCATCACAATAACCCCTGTTTCTTTCCTCCCCTGACCTACCTGCTGAGTCCACCCTGGCTTTCCATCTTGCTCTGTGGGTACGTCTGCCATGTGAGGCAAAAGTCAGTAAACATCTCCTACATTGACCCAGGTCTCAGCCTCCTTCCTGCCAAATGGCACAGATGGCAGCCTCAATCCCTGCCTGGATAAACACACTCAATATTTCTTTTTTTTTGTTGTTGTTGAGACAAAGTCTCGCTCTGTGGCTCAGGCTGGAGTGCAGTGGCGTGATCTTGGCTCACTGCAACCTCCACTCCCAGGATTCTAGAAATTCTCCTACCTCAGCCTCCCAAGCAGCTGCGATTACAGGCACCTGCTACCACACCCGGCTAACTTTTTTGTGTTTGTAACAGAGACGGGGGTTTTGCCATGTTGGCCAGGCTGGTCTTGAACTCTTGACCTCAGGTGATCCACCTGCCTTGGCCTCCCAAAGTGCTGGGATTACAAGCGTAAGCCACCATGCCCAGCCAACACTCAATATTTCTCTATAAGCATACCATCTTTTCAAACTTCAGAAACTCCAACATCTGCAGCCTGTCTCAGGCTGGTCAGGAAGTAACAGAAAGAGGAAAGGTGCACAGCAGCCCCAAAGGCAAATGCTGTTGGCAAGAAAGCAGGGGATGGAGTAAAGAGCAAGGATGGCTGGCCACAGGGGAGGGTACTGTCATGGGCCCATGGGACAAAGAGGGCCAATGTAGAATGCTCTGAACTCAGAGTGGGGGAAGAGGATGAGGATGTGGGTATCCTTGATACAACCAGTCGACTCACCTTGAATGTTCAGGCTAGGATACATGAAAGTGTGAATTAAATGGTCCCACCAATTTAAAAAATGGGACACTACAACCCAGATTGATAAAGCCTTGTCCTTTAGGAGTGGCAGGAAGAACAGTGTGGGAGAGCCATGAATATAACAAATGAAGCTACATGTAGTCTATGGAAGGTTTAGTGTCATCTACCGGAATCAGTCGATCATTTCCCAGTGAAAAGTCAGTAGGGAGGCCAGGCACGGTGGCTCACTCCTGTAATCTCAGTATTTTGTGAGGTCGAAGCAGGCAGATCGTCTGTGCTCAGGAGTTCGAGACCAACCTGGGCAACATAATAAATTAGCCGGGTGTGGTGGCATGCACCTGTGGTCCCAGCTCCTTGAAAGGCTGAGGTGGAAGGATCGCTTGAGTCGGCGAGGTTGAGGCTGCAGTGAGCTGGGATGGCGCCACTGCTCTCCGGCTTGGGCCACAGAGCGAGGCCCTGTCTCAAAAAAAAAAAAAAAAAAAAAAAAAAAAAAAAAAAAAGTCAGTAGGGAGATAGAAAACAACCTGTCTAATCAACTTTATTGGACACAACTAGTGTACAAAAACAACATCAAGGTGGGTGTGGTTATGCTGTGATAACAATCATAAAATCTTGGTGGCTTACAATAAGAAAGGTTATTTTTCATTTGTAATACATGTTCATTATGAGTCGGTCATGGACTGCTCTGTTGATTTCACTCCTGGGCTGATGGCATGACACCGGGACTCCTGGATCTGGAGCACTTATGGTTTCACAGCAGAGGGAAAAAAGATCGACACATGGAATCACTCACTAATTCTTAAAACTTCTGTCTAGAAGTGACGCCTGTCGCTGCTGCTCACGTTTCATTGGCCAAAGCAAGTCATATGGCCAAACCTCAACTCTCCTGGGGCAGGGAAGTATAATGTTTGTCCAATAGTAAGGTCTACCACACAAAGGGTCCTTAAGTCAGTCCTGCTTTAGGCTAAGGGGTCCTAAATTCTTGGAAGATACAGAGACCTCAAAATCCAGTTGGTGAACAATTGTCTTGAGATGGAGTTATAAACAAATATAAGAATAAAATATAATGGCTGAGTATGGTGGTTTATGCCTGTAATCCCAACACTTTGGGAAGCTGAGGTGGGAAGACTGCTTGAGTCCAGGAGTTTGAGACCACCCTGGAAAACATAACGAGACCCCGTCTCTACAAAACAATTTCTTAAAAATTAGCTAGGCACGGTGGCGCATGCCTATAGTCCCAGCTACTCAGGAGGCTGAGGTGGGAGGATCGCTTGAGCCCAGGAAGTGGAGGCTGCAGTGAACTATGATCACAGTACTGCACTCCAGCCTGGGTGACAGAAGAAGATCCTGCCTCTCTTAAAAAAACAACAAAACAAAACAAAAAACCCAAAATACAATATAAGCTTCACAAGGGAAGAATCTTGAGAAGACTAACTGGGATTGCAGGCATGCACCACCACGCCTGGATAATCTTTGTATTTTTAGCAGAGGCAGGGTTTCACCATGTTGGTCAGGCTTGTCTTGAACTCCTGACCTCAGGCAATTCACCCACTTTGGCCTCCTAAAGTGCTGGGATTACAGATGTGAGCCACTGCGCCAGGTCTCAGCCAGGTTTTGAATCTTGCTGTATTGTTGTAAATCCCAGGTACTCCATCCCCTCGGTATCCGCATTTGTCTTGTTTTGGGGCAGTGACAGTGGAGTACATTCTCCCTGTTTGACCTTCTCCAAGGACCTCCTAGAATATGGTGGGAGAAGGGAAGCACATGTGGCTGGGTGAGGGAGGAAGACTTGCCTCTTCCCTCCATCTTCCCAGTTCAGTTGATCTGAGAAGTACAGAAATCTATTTTCTTAGGGATGTGGCTCAGATATTTTCATTTTATTAAAACTGATGTCTTAGACTCACAGGTTTCCTTCAGGCTGGAATGCCTCTGGTGTAACATGACATTCTGGGGAGTATTAGCCAGACGCCCACTCTTTCTGGGTCAGTACCAGGCTTATGTAATTAAAAGTCCAAAGTGGAGAAGAGTCAGACAGTCAGACTCACCCAGCCAATAACCTTCCCCCGCAGCCTTCTATCTGGTCGTCACAGAATTTTTGAGCAGGAAGAAACCTTGCACCTAATGAACTCTCATCCATCTTCTTCCAACTAAAGAGCTGAACATCATGAAGACCAAAATGCAACCCTCCTGTCCTAGATGTCACTAGGACCCTAGTGGGCCCTCTGTGCCTTCAGTGGCTTGCAGACTGTGGCCCACCATCCCTCCCCACCTCCTCCAACAAGATAAACACATCTGTGACCCCATCCCGAGGGAGCCAGGGAGGGAGGGAGGGAAGGACGGAGGAGGGAGCCTCCCCGGCACAGACAATCAGAGACTCGGCCTTGACTTGGGTTGTTAAGATAGCTGCTGCCTCCCTTCTCCAGCTGGCGGGAAGCAGTGACCCGGGGAGCCCGAGCCACCTCCGGGGGAGGAGAAGCTGGCTAGGGAGGAAAGATAAAGGAGAAGGGGGAGGAGTCTGGCCAGCTCCCACCTCCCGGCTGCTGTTCCAGCCAAGTGGCTGAGCTGGAGAAAGAGAACTGATAACAGATAAGGGGCTTGCTTTCCTGTGGCCTTGTTTACACAAGCTTAGGTTCTTGCCGGCTGGTCCCTGGGGTTGGGGTGGGGGTGGAGGAGCTACGTGGGTGGAGGGCAGTGTGGGTTTCTGGACTGAGGCTTGCTTTCAGCTGGCCAAGGCCTGCTTGGCTTATAGATCTTCCCCGTACCTCCCACCCCATCCCCAGCGCCAGATTTCCTGCAAGAAGCTGGTTGAGTGGAGGCTTGAGCTGAAATGCAAGGCTTTCCACACGTGGAGTTGGGGGGGCCTTTCACCTGAAAACAGTGGACATGGCAGCTCTGTCTCTCACTTGGCCTCTGGGGTTCTGGGCATCTGACAAAGGATTTCTAGTTCCAACAGAGCCTTATAGTCATATATTCAAGCGAATTCGAGAATCCCCTGCACTCTATTCCTCAGCCTCCCTGCAACAAATTGGGTCAGACTTGTGCTGTGTCTGAGGCCCTGGAAGCTGCGGAAGAGCAAGTGCCATGTGCCAGGTCCTATGCTAGGGAATAGGGGTCGGGTCATGAACCAGAGAGACACAGTCCATGCCCTGGTGGACATTAAAAGCAGATAAGTGAGTCTACGAATCATGGCCAAGGCAGCATATGCTCTGGAAATGCGGCAGGGAATCTAATCTCTCAGGTGGTTGGGAAAGACTTTTTGGAGGGATGGCATCTCAATAAAGGATTGGGCTGGGCACGGAGGCTCACGCCCATAATTCCAGCACTTTGGAAGGCCGAGGCAGGCGGATCACTTGAGGTCAGGAGTTTGAGACCAGCCTGGCCAACATGGTGAAACCCCATCTCTACTAGAAATACAAAAATTAGCCGGGCATGGTGGTGGCACATGCCTGTAATCCCAGCTACCTGGGAGGCTGAGGCAGAAGAATCACTTGAACCCGGGAGGCAGAGGTTGCAGTGAGCTGAGATCGTGCCATTGCACCCCAGCCTGGGCAACAAGAGCAAAACTCCATCCCCTACCCAGCAAAAAGAAAAAAAAAAAAAATAGACGATTGACAGACAAGCAGGATTGAGTAGAGTTGCAAGAGACACATAGAGAAAGAACATCCCACACAGAGAAAACACTGCAGGGAAAAGCATTTTAGAAGCAAAAGACATGGGGTGTTTGGGGAGAAAAGAAAGTGGCAGTGTTTAGTGGGACCCTGAGGAGGGAGGGGCAGAGCAGAGGTGGGCAGAGGCTAGATTATGGTTGGGGGTAGAAGTGGAAGGCAGAAAGCGGATGGAGAGAGGAGAAGAGCGGGCAGACTGGAGGACTCCGGGAGACTTTCCTCTGCAGGAAAGCGGGAGCCATGGTCCTTTCTGAGGTATTCTTAGATGGTGACTCCTGGAGCAGAAGCTTGTCAACCTCACCTGGCTGCCTTCTGTGTCCAAGCCCAGCAAACGCTTGTGGGTTTGGGGCTCCCTCCCGTGGGTGTCCTCTTGGCCTCGGCCCCACCTGTGGCAGGCACATCTGGTTTCCCAGGCCCGCCTTGGTTGGGTGGAGATGACACCAGCCTGGAGGTGTTGTCCTGGGAGGTCAGCATCTCCCAGGTGGGACGGGTGGGATGAGGGTTGAGGCTGAGCTGCAGCTCATCTGGGGAGGGCCTGACTCCCTTGAAGCTGTCTGCAACTGCCCCCCCATCCCCATTGTGCCCTCCTAGGTGGCAGTGAGAAGGATTCAGAACTCCTTGCTTAAGGCCAACCCTCCCCCCGCCGCCCACCCCACTTCCAGGTGCACAAGTCACTCCCAAGACCCACAGCAAATCATCCATTTCCCCTACTCATTCCTTCCTTCACTCCATTCCACTCAATAGTTACTGAGGCCTGTTGACTCTCTGGCACTAGCACACACACCTTCACTGGGTTAGGCGCCGTACCTTGGTCCAGGAAATCCCACAACTGGGAATATTAAGTTTAATGGGTCAGGGTACAGGCTCTAACACCAGACTCCTGGAGTTCAAAGTCTCTAACTCAGTGACCTGGGGCAAATCTCTCCATATTTTTGCACCTCAGTTTCCTCATCTATAAACCAGTTAACAGTAGTACCTACTGCATAGACTGTTGGCAGATGAAATGACAGCATTCCCATAAAAGGCTTTGAGAATAGTGAGCGGTCAATGAATACTAGTGGCTACTGTTTATATACATCAGCTGTTCACTTTGGGAAAAGGAAATGGTTAGGAAGGAATCTTTTTTTTTGAGAAAGCAACACAGTAACATTAAAGGTATCTACCTTAACAGCAACTATTTTTATTTTTAATATTGACTTCCAGTACCTTTTTTTTTTTTTTGAGACAGAGTCTCGCTGTGTCGCCCAGGCTGGAGTACAGTGGCATGATCTCAGCTCACTGCAAACTCCACCTCCTGGGTTCACGCCATTCTCCTGCCTCAGCCTCCCAAGTAGCTGGGACTACAGGCGCCCGCCACCACACCTGGCTAATTTTGTGTATTTTTTTTTTTTTTTTTTTGGTAGAGACGGGGTTTCAGCGTGTTAGCCAGGATGGTCTCGATCTCCTGACCTCATGATCTGCCCGCCTCGGCCTCCCAAAGTGCTGGGATTACAGGCATGAACCACCGCGCCTGGCCTCCAGTACTTATTTTGAGATCATGATTAAAAAAATCCAGAAGTCTGGGGAATTGCATGCTTTCTTTTCTTTTGATCTACTCCAGTAAACCTGCTATGTATATAGACTCAGTAAATGACTGTGGGCGTGGGATCCACGCCCATGCCCAAGCCTACAGGTGAGAACCCTGGATTTGGATTCCTGTTCATCCCTGAAGTCTTGTGTGACTGTGGGTATGTTGCTTAGCTTCTTGGAATCTGTTTCTCCTCACCTGTTAAATGAGGATACTAACCCTCTCCATGGGTTATGAGAAGTAGCTCTAATGTGGGCAAAGTGCCCAGCACAGAATAGAGGATTAATAAATGCCAGCTCCCAGCCTCTCCCTCTGATACAGTGTGGGGTTCAGAGGATGGTAGGTACCCAGGGGTTGGTACCACCAGACTGGCCCCCAGCCCACCTCCCACCTTCCCATAGTAAGCCCTGGAATTCACCTGAGAGCACTGGGGCTCTGGCCTACTTTAGAGACTGGGGGTCAACCAGCCTCCAGTTTACTTTGCTGACACCACTATGGGGAAAGGAGGGGCCATGTGAGCTTCCCCAGGGTCAGAGGGACCTGGGAGTGGGAGAAGGTAAGGGTGAAGTTGTTTCCTGAGAGCCCTTGTGGGTTCTACCGGTTTATGGCCAGGGTGGGCTGGCAACTGTTGGGGAGAAGGACCGTGGGGTGTGTGGGTGGGGTGAGCTGGGGATTGCAAAGTTCAGAAAGCTCAGAAAGAGCCAGGCACAAGAAGGGAGAAGCTATGGTGATTAAGAGAGGAGTCCATTAAATCAGACTGGTGGGAGCAACTTGGCTGAGTTACCTGAGTCCCCCGCCACCCCCAGCCAACAAAGGGCTTTTCTCAAATAGAGAAAGGAGAATATTGTATTCATAATGAGTAATCGCTTATGTCTTCAGAACATTTTCAAATCAGAGCATTCTTTTACATCGATTTTCTAATGTCAACCTTACCAAGAGGCAGGGAAAGGGAGGTAATATTCCTACTTGACAAATGAGGAAATGCAGGTTCAAAGGGGCTGAGAAACTTGACCACATGCATATAGCTGCCGAGCTGGAATGCAAACCTGGCCTTCTAGCACCAACGTACCTGCAACTGAAGGATCAGCAGGCATTTTCCAGGCAACTAGTAGATTGGGTACTAGAATAATTTAGAATTTCCTCCATTTAAAAAAAAAAGGTAAACTAGAAAGACTCTCTGGCCCTCTTTCTTTTTCAGATTCATCGGCTTCTTTTCTGACTTGGGCATTAATATCCATGCAGAGGAGCTTCCTGGGGGCAGTGCCCCTCCGAGGAATAGCAGCATGCAGATGGGGGGCCTCAGGGCAGCCCTGCAGAAGGATTTTCAGAGCTGCTTGTTAACAGGCGACTTAGTGAGGTTGCAAAATCACACTGTCTGCGCATCAGCTGTCACCAATAGGATTAGGGGCCTCTCCATTTAGTTTGTATCTAAGAGATCATACTAATAAACAGCGCGAATGTGAGCCTTGGGAAGGCCCATTTACCTCTCTGGGCATCAGTTTGCTCAGCTGTAAAGGGATGAACTTACCTTAATTTGATTTTCTGTGTGCAGGTTGGTGGAGCAAACATTTCCGGAATTCCTGAAACCAGTCTGTCTTTGCCATTACCAAATGGTAGCCCTGGATCTGTCACAGTCTCTCTGGGTCATGGTTTCTTCGTGTGTAAAATGCAGAGGGGTGGCTCTTTAGGGTCCTTTCAGCTCTAACATTCTCTGCAGAAGCCAGTCACCAGGCCTGGGCTAGAAGGAACTGTTGGAAAGTGAGGCCTAGGGCCTGCATACATGGGTCTGAACGAGGGGACCCTGTGGGTGAGCTGCGGGTGATAGAAGCCAGTGGAGGGGAAGGGTCGGGGGAGGGGCTGGAAGTTAGGAGTTGGAATTAGGGAAGAGGGAATCAAGATGCCTGGCAACCTGTCAGGACCTTGCCCATCTATCTGGGCTATCTCCAAAGAGGTTCCTAGAGTCCAAGCCTGAGGTCCTGCCTGGGGAGACCCTCTGAGGAGGCTGTAGTCAGCTACATCCCTCTGCGCAGGCAGATGAGCCTTCTTACCTGGCAGGCTCACCCGGCAAGCTCTCTGCTCAGTGGACCTTCCCCGCCTGAAGCAGGGAAGGAGAGAAATCCCCCAGCTGGGCCTTGCCATAGCTAGCATGGGGTTAAAACTAGGCTCTCTAGGCAAACAGTGTCTTTGCTATCTTGTGTTTGGAACCCAGCATGGGGGAAAGGTGGAGTCCACAGGCAGCCAGTTGTGTCCAGCACAGCCTGCTGTGTTATCTCGGTGCAGGGCAGCTCACAGGGAGGCCAGCCTGCAGATAATGGCCAAACTGTGTTCACCCTGGCCATTGGGCTCCTTCCCATCAGGGCCACTGCTTTTTCTTTAAACAATTGCTGTGGAGCCAGCTCCAGTCCAGCTGCTTTGGGAGACTTAGGAATGTATTCTTTCTTTCATGGACACGGGTGAGGAGTGGAGAGGTCTTGTGGTATCCTGGCAGATAATGCAACCTGTTTCAGTCCTTGCCACTCCCTTCTGGCAAGCCCTGTCTCCCCTCTGTGATTCAGTGTCTCCACCTTTAAAATAAGGAGGAGAGTCCCTTTGGCCACCCCTCTCCCCCTGGCTCATGAGGACATATGGGGATACATGAGGTCCTGTCTATCACAGAGCTGTGGGTCTTTAGGGAGGCCCTCAGAAAACACCAGCTGCTCTTGTTGGTTAAGGGGATCTAAGGTTCAAGAAGAGCCCGGTGGTGTTATTTATTACTCATGAAGTCTTGGCCACCATGCTGATCCCAGGCGGGACGTGGTTAGCCAGTCCTAGACTGAGCAGGAAGCCAAATGAACTTCCTTTTTTTTTTCTTCTTTTTTTAGAACAATCTCAGAAACCTGGTGCTCTCAGCGTTCAGAGTCAGCTGATGCCCCTTGCCCAGTAGCCGGGGTAGAGGTGGGGGTGTCAGTTTCTGCATCTGGGCCCCTGAGTATTCTTGGGAAATGACGCATGCTGTCGCCAGCTGTACAGGCCATTACCCGTTAAAAAAATGTGACTGCGGGGCCATTAGCCCCGAGAGTTCAGCACCCTCTGCAGTGGGAGGGTAAGAGCTACAGAGCTTACAAAAGGTGCCTCCTATCAGCTGGAGACTAGAGCCTTAAACTCAGAGTCTAAAGGCAGATTGCACTTCTGCTGCACACCAGCCACGTAATCCTTAGGAAGAATGAAAGCTATGCCTTTGTTTCCCCATCTGTAAAACCAGCTGTAAAAGAATAATACATGCCTTGTAGGGTTGTTGCAAGAACAAAACATAATCTAAAATGTTAATGGATGGTCCTAGTAGAACAGGTGTGTAGAAAATGCTCAGAAAGTGAAATAGAAGGGAGAGAAGCTAGGATGAGAGTTTAAGATATGTGGACAGAGAACATCGCAACAAGCTGTCCTAATCTTGGAATGCATGAACTGAAAATAGCGTGGGCTGCAGGTCCCCCAAGCACAGACTCAATGGCATGGCTGATGACATCAGTCCAAGGCTGTCTAGCCTGGGCAACAGCATTCTTATTTGGATTAAAGGAATAGAAGTTGCAGAGTAGAAGCAGGTTCCCAGAAGGATCCACCCTCCTTCCACCAAAGCCCACAAACAAGTGAGCTCCTACATGCCCAGAGCTCAGAGGCCTTTATAGACAGGTGTGAGGAGAGAGCCGGTTCTGTGGTCAGAACCCAAGGCTGGGCATGGAGAATTCTGTTTTCCTGAAGCTGGCTGTTTCGTCACCTGGGACAAATTTCCTAACCAGTCATCCCCAGGTAAAGGGGAAGGCCGCAGACAATGGGCTTTTGGCCTTCTGCTTCTGAGCCCTCTCATCTTGATGTGTCATTTGACCTCTCAGCTGTGGTTACACCTCTGGGAGATGGGGATCATAACCAACTCTCCTGGAGGAGGGTTGTGAGAATGGAATGACGAGATGGCTGAGGTCCCCACGTGCTTCTGCATGGCCAGGTGAATGAAAGGGGGTGCTGTGATGAGCCATCTACACCTTTGTCAAGGGGCAGGGACTGGTCACCACTAGGATCTTCTCCATCCTGAACACTGCCTTGGGGGAGCTTAGGTAAAGTGAATCACCCTAGGGGTAGGGAAGTGGAGAAGGCTGACTGGGAGGAAGGCTCCAGATTAAACTTTTTGGTGCCACCTTAAGAGAAATCTGTTTGGAGGCTTAATTCATCTGTAAATCGGACAAGTCCTACCTGCTTTCCTGAGAGAAGGAGCAAATGAGAATTAATTAGTAAACGTGGCTGTCAAACTTGGTCGGTGTTATTATTAACTTAATGTGTTTGTTTAAAAGGGGGAGGCTGGCTTGCTGGAGTCTACAGGCAGGTGTGTGAGCTGCTAGCCTGCCGGCCAGGTCTGATGAGAAATCCTGTAGATTGTTTCCACATGGGAGTTTACAACACAAATAATTAGTTGCAGTGGTGGAAGGCCTTGGAGGCGAGGGATGATGGATTCTGATGATGGATTTTGCAGTCCTTCACATAAAAGGCAGAGGTGTTCTCTAAGGGAGGAGTTGTTGTACTAGGGGAAGGGCGCCCCAGGGGCTTAGGCACCACAGCCTGAAGCCAGCAGGCAGGGTGACCAAGGGGGTCACCCCTGCTGTCTCAGATAGTTGGGGAGGCGTGGGGAGTGCTGCACACAGGCCACACATGTATGCCTGTATTCCTGGAGTGTGCAGGTGTCTGGGGCTTTCTCACAGGCAGATCTACCGTGCTGCTCCAGAAGATACCAGATGCTCAGCCAACCCACTGCATGCACCAGCTACACTAATGTGGTGCCCACTCAGCTGGGGTGGGGGAGAGGTGGAGACCGGTGTTGAAAGGATGGTTTATACTGAACAACTTCATTTTTCTAATATGTGCTGGTGTGTAAGGGTTAGCAGATAGAGTCTCTGCTCTAAATGACACTTTAATAGACTCTGTGGCTTCAGCTTTACCCACTTTGGTTTCATGAACTGTCCTAATCTTGGGATGCATGAACTGAAAATAGCGTGAGGTGAAGGTCCCCCAAGGATAGACTCAATGACATGGCTGATGACGCCTGTCCAGGGGTCACCCACTGACCTTTCTTGCTGTATATTGGTTTCTAATGCTTCTCAGTCCTTCCTTCCAAGGCTAAAATCATGGACTCTGGAGCTAGGCTACTTGGATTTAAATATTGGCTCCACCACGTATTAGCTGTGCAACTTTGGTTATTTTTTTGTTTTGTTTTGAGACAGAGTCTCACTCCGTCACACAGGTTAGAGTGCAATGGTGCGATCTCGGCTCACTGCAACCTCTGCCTCCTGGGTTCAAGCAATTCTCATGCCTCAGCCTCCAGAGTAGCTGGGACTACAGGCGCATGCTACCACACCCAGCTAACTTTTGCATTTTTTGTGGAGATGAGGTTTTGCCATGTTGCCCAGGCTGGTCTGGAACTCCTGGCCTCAAGTGATCCACCTGCCTTGGCCTACCAAAGTGCTGATATTACAGGCATAAGCCACAGCACTTGGCCTAGCTGTGCAACTTTGGGCAAGTTACTTAAACTCTCCGTGTCTCAGTTTCCTTATCTGTAGAATGGGAGTGATGATACTTCATAGGTTGGTTGTGGGGATGGAATAAGTTAATATTTGTAAAGCTTTTAGACCTAGTGCATAATAAATGCCGTATAAATGCTGGTTAAATGCCTAGTGCATAATAAATGCCGTATAAATGCTGGTTAAACGAATGAATGAGTTCTGGTTGCCCTAAGCAGACTGGTTACCCATGTCTCTATATGATTTCCTCTCCTCTAAGCCATTTTAACACACAGTAAGAACAGTGTGCTTGCTATGCACTTAACATTACATTTTGTAGCTCTCCCCATATCTAGAAGCTGCCCTCCTCTGAGCACATTAGGGTTCTGTGAGCCCATTTTCCTCTCTGGGGCCCCCACATTCTGTCTGCTGCTGTGACCTTTGTTATTTGAGGTCAACATGGCAAAACCCTGTCTCTAATAAAAACACAAAAATTAGCTGGGCGTGGTGGTGGGCGCCTGTAATCCCAGCTACTCAGGAGGCTGTGGCAGGAGAATCCCTTGAACCCGGGAGGCAGACGTTGCAGTGAGCCGAGATCACGCTACTGCACTCCAACCTGGGTAACAGAGTGAGACTCTGTCTCAAAAAAAAAAAAAGAAAGAAAGAAAGAAAGAAAAAATCCCTCTATGTCGGGCAGAGTGAGACCAGCCCCCACCTACACACGAATCCTTGCTGTGCAGCTGCCTCCAAATGTTGGTGATGACCTTGAACTAAGGAGAACACTGTCCTGGTGGCACGTAGGACAGGGGTACAATGGGGTACTACTGTGTTCTTTGGAGTTCCGTTTGATGTCTGGAGTCCTTGGAGTCCCTGTGGCTATCTGCTGCTCTGGTTTTGCATGGGGTTAGGCCAGAGTCTTCTTGTATCAATAAAGGACATTTTATTGACTGTCTGCTCGTTCCTTAACTACTTGATTGTGACCCGACTCATTATTTTCAGTAATAAAGGTAGAACATTGTTGAAAAGAACTGGAAAATAAGAGTTATACAGTTAAGTAATTGGCAACACACTTCTCCCTGGAACTTGAGCAGACCTTGTGGTTAAACGTGTGTGCAGGTGTGTTGTGTGTTCATCAAGCATCTTTAACAGGTTCACACCATTGACATCATAATATCACTTCTGGGAAACTGTCCTAAAGAAATGCTATAAAATTTGCAAGATGCTTTATGCACATAGATGTTCTACACACAAGTATTTATAAAAGAAAACCCTGGAAACAACCAAAATGTCCAGCATTTCAGATAAGGTTATGTACAACCACAGTTGCACTAATTCTAGTGGTTTTCAACCTTTTGTAAGTTCATGAGTTGCTTGAGACACTTACTAAGATGAAGATTCCCAGCCTCCACCCCTAGAGATTTTGATTTAATGGATCTGGGGTGAGATCCAAAAATCTGCATTTTTAACATACCGCATATAATTTTGTTGCAGATGTTCTGCAGTTCACATTTGAGAAAACTGATCAACTTGATGGGATATTTTACAGTCATTTAAAATGATGTTTGCAGAGAGATTATAATAACATGGAGGAATTCTTTATAACTAAAAAGGTATGAAAATTGTGTATATAACTGCATCCAATTATGAAATACAACTATATAGAGCAAAACAAAAATATACAAAAATATAAACACAGGTGGTCTCAGCATGGTAGAGTTATGGTGATTTTCTTATTTTTTCTGCATTTTCTATATTTTCCAAAATTTCTAAAAGCAAGCATTATTTTTATCATAAAAACTCATATGCCTGTAGTCCTAGCACTTTGGGAGGCTGAGGTGGGTGGATCACTTGACCCCAGGAATTTGAGACCAGCCTGGGCAACATGGTGAAACCCCGTCTCTACAAAAAATGCAAAAATTAGCTGGGCGTGGTGGCTCATGCCTGTAGTCCCAGCTACTAGGGAGACTGAGGCAGAAGGCGGAAGTTGCAGTGAGCTGAGATTATGCCACTGTACTCCAGCCTGGGTGACAGAGTGACACCCTGTCTCAAAAACAAAAACAAACAAACAAAACACCCATAGGCTCATACTTTTAAGACAGACAGTATCCTCCTTGGAACAAATTCAAGGGCTTTCTCTTGTTCACCCTCTTTCCTGGGATTTATATGCTGGAAGGTTCCATTTTCTCTTTGAAGAGGCTGAAGGACCCTGAAGCAGAGTGAGGCTGGTCTCTTCACCTTCAGATGGGCTAAACCCCTTTTGGAAGTGCCTTCACACTTGGCTTTACCTATAGACATTTGATAAGCTTCTGGAGTTACTGAAGGCGCATTCAGCCCTGTTAGTGGTTGTTAAGATAAAAAGAATACTTAGCCTGGGATTGCACTTTATTTTGTAGAGCTGAACTATCTTAATGTCATTCTCTTGAGGATTTTTTTTTTTTTATATATTACAATTTGTACAGGACAGTGAGGCCCTGTGTCAAGAAGTTGAAAATAAGGAAAACAAAGTTGTCTGCTGAGAGCTGTATGTATTAGTTTGCTAGGCCCATCATAACAAAGTTCCAAGCCTGGGTGGCTTAAAAAGCAGAAATTCATCGTCTTCCAGTTCTGGAGGATAGAAGCCTGAGATCAAGGTGTTGGCAGGGTTGGTTCCTTCTGAGGGCTGTGAAGTAGGATCTGCTCCAAGTCTCCCTCGTTAGCTTGCGGATGGCCGTCTTCACCCTGTGTCTTCTCCTGGGCTTCCTTCTGTATGTGTTTGCATCCAAATTTCGTCTTCTATAAAGACAGCAGTCATACTGCAGTAGGGCCACCCCAATGACCTCATTTTAACTTAATTACCTCTTTAAAGACCCCATCTCCAAGGAAGGTCATATTCTGAGATACTAGGGCTTAGGACTTCAACATATGACTTTTTTGGGTGATTCCAGTCACCCTATAATGATGCATTGCTAAGCGACCGATAGCAGGACACAGAGCTGTGCAGACTCTTAAAGAGTTGGATTGGGTTCCCGACATGTCTGATTTAACTGTCAGATAGCTTGGAAAGTAAAAGTGAGAGGCAATGTGGGCTGTTTCCTTTGGGACCTGATCAGGGAGGGAGAGCTTGGGCCCAGAATTGCCATCTGGCTCATCCTGGGGAAAGGCAGGTACCCCTGTAGTAGAGACAAACTCATCAGCTTAACTTGCTTCTAACCAGATCCACTTGTGGCTCTCTGAATTTCAAGTCGTGACTGGGTCCAAGATCGGTAACCCGTGCAAGCCTCCCCTGGAGAAATAGGAATAAGAATTCCCTGCGAGACCGTCCTGCCAGTCCTGAAGGCTGCTGTAAGGCAAGATTGTGAAGACGCTCAGTAAATTGCCAAGCTCTTTCCGTCCCCAGCAAGCTGACAGAGCTCTGAACATCCTTGCTCACCTGCAGCAGCCGATCATGATGCTGTCTTTGAAGCCTACAGGTTAAATTATACTTGGAGGAGTCTGGAACTTGAAACAGTATTCAAGGAGGAGAGGTGGCAAAGACTATTAGGTTGGTGCAAAAGTAATTGCAGTTTTGACATTAAGTGATGGTAAAAACCACAATTACTTTTGCACCAACCTAATAGTTGTAGCATATGTGGTGGTGATAGAAAACCTTCAGAAGGTCCATTGCCAAGGGCCTCCATACATTCTTTAAAAAGTAAAATGCCCGGGCATGGTGGCTCATGCCTGTAATCCCAGCACTTTGGGAGGCTGAGGTGGGCTGATCACCTGAGGTCAGGAGTTGGAGACCAGCCTGGGCCACATGGTGAAACCCCATCTCTATTAAAAATACAAAAATTAGCTGGGCATGGTGGTGCACACCTGTGGTTCCAGCTACTTGGGAGGCTGAGGCAGGAGAATCTCTTGAACCCAGGAGGCAGAGGTTGTGGTGAACCGAGATTGCGCCACTGTACTCCAGCCTGGGCTACAGAGTGAGACTCCAACTCAAACAAACAAACCCCATCTTTATTTTGAAATTGACATATGCTTCATATATGAAAATTTATAAGTTTGATATAGAAGAATAAAAAGTAAAAGTTCCCGTTCTCTAGCCCTCTACCTCTTTTCCATCACCAAAACCCCTCCCCTCAGTGAATGACCTGTTCCGGATGTTCCTATGCGTAGACAAAACATATATGTAAATACTTAAAAAACCAACATGCTCATGATTTAGTTCATACTGTTTGAAAATTTGTGTTTCTAACTTAATGAATGACTGTGGGCTTCTTTTCATGGCAGTTCATGCACAGGGATTTTCATGTTACTTTTTTAAACTGTTGCATAGTCTATACCACATTATAGATACACCATGTACCATTTAACTCATTGGTGGACATTTTGGTTGTTTCCAGTTTTAAAAAATGTGACAAAACTGATTATAAATGAATATCTTTGCTCATGTATCTTTGAACCCTTGTGTGAATGGCTCTCTGTAGGATACATTTCTAGGCATGAAATAACCTAAGGTGATATTTATGTATTTAAAATTTTGATAGATTTTATAAGTTGCTCTAAAAAAGAAAGCTATCAATCTACACTCTCTCCAAAAGTTTATGAGAATTCCTGTTTCCTCCCATCCCTGCCAAGAATGAGCACTATGCCATTGGGCCCTGAATTTGTGAAGATGTCGAGGCTGAATATTATTTTGAGAGTGTGTTCTTTCAATATGTTTCCAGAGATACTTAAAATCATGATCATAAGGCCTTTTGGAAAATAGCATTTGGATCCAAGATCACAGGAAATTGTCAACAGATTTTCCAAGGAACCCACTAAGCTCTGGGAGCGTATTCAAGGGGGCCTAGGATTTTCTACCTGAACCCAGACGTTGCACCAACTCATAGAGAAGCTACACATCTGTCTTTCTTTTCATGTGAGAGGGGGGAAAAAATAAACAAAGACAGATTTGAACATGTAATCACACCCGGTGCCCTTGAAGCAGTTCTCTAGTTATCTATCTAATCTATCTATCTATCTATCTATCTATCTATCTATCTATCTATCTATCTATCTATCTATCTAGTTATCTCCTGGGCCTCATCAGTTTCCCTGATTCTCTGAATGCCCTGTAAATAGTGCTTATATGGGGTGCCTGTATGAAATGTTTAGAGACAATCAACTCCTTATCCAGTGGCGGGGGGTGGCGGGGCTGTGGAAGTAGCTGGCCTTGCCTAACTTTGCTTACCCCTCAATCTCATGGAACACAGCAGACACTGGCTGCTGCCTAGTCCAGTGGGCAGACCAAGGGCCTCATTAGGGCAGCAGCAAAGCAGAGGTTCCAGAGCTATGAGAAAATGCACCTTTGATAAAATGATCCAGGATTTTGTGTTCAGAAATATCCAGAAGGAGCCATTTTAACTGCAGCATACATGTAAGTTTTTCATTTTATGAGTCTGTTATGTTTTTCTCTTGAATCACATTGCAGACAATGCTATATCTTTAGAGCTGAGGACTTCTAAAGGTCTGCCAGTATCCCCTCCTGCCTCCTCCACCCGCAATCATGACAGGTTAAGTGTTCTCTGAGGTGCTGGAATTTTCCAGTCCTTCATGGAGGCCCTGTCTGCTGGGATTCTAGAGATGGGGCTTCGTTTCCGTGTTCAGAAGACCTGCATTACAGGGTAGGGATGGAGATTTCATCAGAAAGCATGTGAAGGCGCCAGCAGTGTTGGTGTTCAGCAAGGTTAATTTCCTACCCACTACAAGCTCACCCCATCTGAATCACAGGATTAGCAGAACAGGACTCTAAAGACTTTAAGAAGTGCTTTGTTGCTTTATATACAAAGTTCTAGAGAAAGAAGAGACAGGAATGAAACTGGAATTTCACCATCTTCTTCTTGGGCTGTAGCACATATCTGTGCCTGCAGTAAATGTAAATATGTATATCTATACATACATATATATAACTATAACTAGTTTTTCCTTGAGTTGAGTTGAAGTGAATTGAATCATGTTTGTATTCACCCTATGGAAGGTCAAATGTGTAATTCATGATAGGACAAAAGGTAAAAGCTTCACTCCTTTCTAGAGCTTCTTAATATCTGCCGTTTTCGTTACCTATGGAAGAATTCCAGTCCATGTTAGAGGTAGGGAAGTAAACATTTGCATTTCTACAATGTACTAAGCCCAGTGCCTCATTTTACCTTCCCAACAGCACTAGGAATATTGTTTTGCAACTCAAGAATCAGAGAGTTATAACCATTTCTTCCTGAGGTCACAGGTGACAAGGGGTGGGGTCACGATTCAAACCCAGGCCGGCCTGATGGCACACCTTGCTCTGGTCCCACTCACCGCCTCCACGGCATAAGCTTCCTGGAGTCGGTCATTTCAGAAAGGAACGCCAGCTCATTATTGAGTTCCAGATCTGAGTATAAACAGTAACCCCTGGTCCTGCCCCTTGAAGGCTAGCTTGGGGCTCTGTCCAGCCACCAAGTGTCAGGTGTCTCAGGAACGCCAGTCATTCCTGTGGGATAAAGTCATGTCATCCAGGGCACAGAGCAGGCAGGCATGGAAGAACAGAGGGACAAAGCGGCCTCTGCCACGGTAATGGGTGACATGTTTCTCAGACTCCTCCATGGCTCAGGCTTTCCTGCGTGTCCTTCCCAAGACCCTTCTGTGGCTTCTTCCTTGGGAGAGGCCCATGCCCTTCGTTAAGTCCCCAGCTTACAGCAGTTGCTGCAGAGCCCATCCATTCAGGTATTTGGTCGTTCATTCATCCAGTGACTATTCATGGAGGTGCTACCCTGACCCCATCACCCTAGGTGCAGAGGACAGAGCAGGAATCACGGGAGACCCACGGGAGACCTCGTCCTTGCTCTCCAGGAGCCTATGCATGGTGGAGAGAGAAAGTCAGCAGTCACAGAGGTAATAATGCATTGACCACAGTCTTCTCAGCATAACCATGGAGGAGGTGCTGCAGATATCTAGAAGAAACGTGCACACTGAGGTCTACAGGGGGAGCTGAAGTTGTCTAGGGAAAGAAGTGGGGAAGAGTATTTATTTAATAAACCCAGCAGCCACTGTTTTAATGCTTTACACATACTAACTCATTTAATCCTTCTAACAACTCTATGACCGGGTACTATTAGAAACCTCATTTTACATTTGAGGGGTGAAATGACCTGTCCACGATCACCCTGCTAGGCACAGTCTTAGCCAGGATCCAAACACATGAGCCTATGGACAGTATTTAAAGCAGGGAGGGGAAGGGATCACCCCTGCGTGAATGCAGGCAGAGAAAAGAAGAGGCCCTAGGCTGCAGCCGGGGCGAGCTCCTGTGCTAAGGGGGACTGAGTCCAGGAGATTGAAAACAGGCATTAGAGGGGTAGAGAGTCAACAGAAGAAAGTATTTCTAGAAGGAGGGAGCAAGCAGTTGGCCAAATGCTTTGGACTGATGGGGGAGGATGAGGACTGACTGAGGATTGACTGGTGGTATCATTGTGATGCTTGACAAGAGCCATTTTAGCGGGGGTCATGGGGTGCAAAGCCCAATTTTCAAGGGTTCAAGAAAAGATAGGCGGAGAGGAGGTAGTGACTGTGATAATAATTCTTTTGAGGAATTTGACTCTAAAAGAAAGAAGCTAAGTAGGGCAATAGCCGAAGGGTGATCTAGTTCCAAGGGATTTCTTTTTTAAGAGGGAGGTAGTAAAACATGTTTTGCACCAGGAGGAATGCCTCAGCAGAGGAGAAGCCAATCAGGCAGAGAGAGCACCCAGCACAGAGTGAGGGCCTTGGGCTACACCAGGGGCTGGAATCCAAGGTCGAATGAGGGTGGCCTTAGACAGGTGCGTGGCCGCAGGGGCATGGCAGATGGGCTGACGACAGATGGGCATGGTTGTATGCAGCCGCCTGGGCATGGGCATGGTTGTGTACCGGCTTTCAGTGGCAGGTCCCTGACCAACATCTCCTCCAGAGCCTGCTGGTTTGATTTTCCCCTTGTCCTCTCTGACATCTTAGCAGAGCCACAAAGAGAGGGAGGCAACCTTCTTCTCTGGATGCTGCAAGAGCTAGAAGGCATCCCTAGGCATTCTGTCCCCCCAGGTGTCACCACCCTTTGCCAATGGGTGCAGGCTGAGAGGAGGGGCGCTGACGGTGGGGTTCAGCCTCGCATGTGTTCCTGGTGAAGCTGTGAACTGAGTGCAAGGAGAGAGCTGCGTCCACTGAGAGTCGTTTTCTTAAAGGCTTGTTTGGCACTTGCTCTTCAGGAGCCCTGGGGATTTGAGGACACAGGTCAAGGGATTCCTGCTGTCATGTGACAGACATAGTATCCACCCACTCGACACACAAAATGGCTATGAACCCCATTCCAGCAAGTTTATGTAAACTTACCTCACAGAATTTCTTTCTTCTTCTTCTTTTTAAAATTATTTTTATTTTTATTTGTTATTTTTTTGAGATATAGTTTCGCACTGTTGCCTGGGCTGGAGTTCAGTGGTGCGATCTCAGCTCACTGCAACCTCTGCCTCCCGGGTTCAAGTGATTCTCCTGCCTCAGCCTCCCAAGTTGCTGGGATTACAGGCACCTGCCACCATGACTGGCTAATTTTTTGTATTTTTAGTAGAGATGGGGTTTTGCTATGTTGGTCAGGCTGGTCTTGAACACCTGACCTCGTGATCCACCCGCCTCAGCTTCCCAAAGTGCTGGGATTACAGGCGTGAGCCACCATGCCGGCCCTTCTTTTTCTCTTTTAGATACAGGTTCTTGCCCTGTGGCCCAGGCCGGAGTGCAGTGGCGTGATCATATCTCACTGCAGCCTTGAAGTACTGGGCTCAAACAATCCTCCTGCCTCAGCCTCCGGTGTAGCTGGGAGCACCACCACACCCAGATCATTTAAAAATTTTTTTGTAGAGACGGGGGTCTTGTGGTGTTGCCCAGGCTCCTCACATAATTTCTGATGCACAAAATTGGCCAATTAGGGCCTTGGGGGTGATTTATACTTTTTCAAGGTTTGAATCTAAGAAATTCACAGCCTGAAGTAGTCACCTATTCCTCCCTGGCTCTCCAAAGCGCACCTCTTCAGCCTAGCTGTGTTTCGCAGATAAACACACAAACAAAAAGGGGGAGAACGAAACTGGGAGAGCTCTGAATACAAAATCAGGGATTTCCCATTGGGGAAAAATTCCTCTGGTTAAAAAAAAGGATTTGGGTAAATGAGGCAGACACACCAGAGGTATAAGACAGCTAGCATCCCACAGTCCTGGTTTACTTCATCAACCACTTTCTCTTGAAAATAAAGTGTAAAAAAATAATACGTAGGTATGTATCCCCTACTCTCCCCACCAAAGAGAAATTCTGTCTGTCAATTTCTCTTTTCCCCCAGTGTATTGTAGGCTGTATTGTAAATTGTTTTCCTACAAAGTAATAAAATGTAAATGTGAGTTTTAGATATGCTAATGTTTTGGGTTGTCCAAGCATGAATTCCCAACCAGTTATGGGTTGAGGAAGCTGTGAGAACCAAGAGGGTGATGAGAAGGCAAGACAAAAGATCCCCATTGTTGTAGCTGAAGAAGGCTAGGATTTAGGAAACCTGGGATCTGATGTGAGCTGGAGGCCTTCAGGGGACACCAGAGGCAGGTAGGCTTAAAAAACCTTGAAAGCAGAAAGCATCAGGAACATTTCTCCACTGCAGAGTAGAAGAGGAGGAAGGGTTTTGCTGGCAGGGGCTCAGCTCCTCACCTCTGGAAGACTGAGCAGACCCCTACTGCAGACCCTTGCAGAAAGAGGGCTGCACAGGGCAATGGCGAAAGGCCATGGTGCCCCATGGAATGCTATCGAACAGCTACCCCAGCAGAACTCTGAGAGGCCTTCCAGGAGTTCATTTTCTGTCAAACCCTTCTTCCAATTTATCATGGTAATCAGAGGTAGGATTCACATCAGGTGAATCAGGTGAGGATTCGCAAACAGAAATCTGTTAAAACCAAATTGATTTTGTGAAACAGGGAGTACCTGAAGCTCTGGGGGATTCATCTCAAAAGACTTCACAAAACAATGTGACTTTGGATTTCATATGTTTGGACAAAAAATCCAGCTTTTGTTGCACTTTGAAGGAAGGCTGGGTCTGGCAGGGATTCCAGGGCAGCTGGGGAGATGCGTGACAAAGGGACAAATGAAAGGCGAGGGGTATGTGAGAATGCTGGGGAACCTGCTTAGGGGACTAGACAGTAATGAAGACCGATTATGTGGGAGAGAGGGTAAAACCCAGGATTAGCAAGGAAGAGCTCAATAATAGCCAAGAGCTTCTGCAAGCTTTGGGAGGGTGATTTGGTTCAAAGAAACCTTAAGAGGTAGAAAGGCATGAGCGAGGGGAGGACCTCTGAATGGGGAAGAGGGAAGACCGTGCTGCAATTAACCAGGGGAAGACCGTGCTGAAATTAACCAGGCAGCAAAGCAGGGGAGAAGCCCAAGGGGTGCATCTGTAGCTGTTGCTGGTCCCTGAGGGCCTGCTGTGTGCTGCCACACTGGACTTCCCTGTATCCCCAGAACCTAGTGTGGTTCCTGCGTATAGTTGACACTCATTAATTATTTGTTGAATGAATGGATGGGTGGAGAAATAACAAGTAAAGTGTCATTGAGGCTGCTGCGAAAAATAGTGTTGCAGTTCCTCAGACAATTAAACATGGAATTACTAGATGATCTCCTAGGTACATACCCCAAATAATTGACACAGGGACTTGAACTGGTATTTGTACAGCCATGTTCCTAGAAGCACTATTCACAATAGGCAAAAGGTGGAAGAAACTCAAGTTTCCAACTATGGATGAATGGATAAGCAGATTAGAATATTTTCAGCCTTAAAAAGGAAGAACATTGACACATGCTACAACATGGATGAACCTTGAAAACATTATGTTAAAGTGAAATAAGCCAGTCACAAAAGAACAAATATTATATGATTCCACTTACACGAAGTAACTAGAGCAGTAAAATTCATAGACACAGAAAGTAGATTAGAAGTAACTGGGGGAAGGAGGTAGGAAGGAACAGGGAATTGTTGGTTAATAGATTTAGAACTTCAATTGGGGAAGATGGAAAAGTTCTGAAAATAGAAAGTGGTGATGGTTGCACACAGTGTAAATGTCCTTAATGCCTTTGAACTGTACATTTAAAATGGGTAAGTGATACTTTATTGGAGGTGGGGGGGCGGAGTCTTGCTCTGTCACCTAGGCTGGAGTGCAGTGGTGCAGTCTTAGCTCACTGCAACTTCCGCCTCCTCGGTTCAAGTGATTCTCCTGCCTCAGCCTCCCAAGTAGCTGGGATTACAGGTGCCCGCAACGATGCCGGCTAATTTTTGTATTTTTAGTAGAGACGGCATTTCACCATGTTGGCCGGGCTGGTCTTGAACTCACGACCTCGTGACCTGCCTGCCTCGGCCTCCCAAAGTGCTGGGATTACAGGTGTGAGCCACTGCGCCTGGCCACATTTTATGTTATATAAATTTATCACAAAAAAGAGGTAAAATTATCTCTCGAATATAGCCAAAAAAAAAAAAAAAAAAAAAAAAAAATTGACCATGCAGAACATGCTAAAACCTTTCTTAAGACCCACATAAACTTTCTTTCATGTAATCCTCACAATGATCTTATGACTCAAGTGCTATCATTTTCGCAGTGAGCGCCAGGCCTTGTGCAAGGTGTATTACACAGATGGCTTCTTATGGGGAAAACCCTTCACAGTGGGTTACTATGTTCATTTTGTGGATGTGAAGTAGAGCCTTCTAGGTAGACAGAGACATACAAGCCAATGAGGTGCCCGAGTAGGCTGAAATTCAGGCTTGGCTGAACCCAGAAGCTACATGGTTTCTGTACACTATGCTATTTCTTCCAACACCAAGTCAGCCAAGATTAGAACAGAGGCATAGAGAGGTCAGCAGTGTTCATGTAGGATGCATGTATTAAGCACTGACTGTGTACTCAGCTCTTTACTTGTCACTAAGAAGATCAGAGAAGTAGAAAACGCTATTCTTGCCCTCATAGGCTTGTCTAAGGTACATGGGGCTCTGCAGCAGGTATTGGTATAAAACTATCTTTGGTTGCATCACATTGGCTCCAGGGCTGTAGGATCCAAAGGGAGAGAGTTAGGGTGGAAGAGAATCTGGAAGATCTCTGGAGTCAGGGCTTCCTAGGAAGGAGTCATTGAGTCCATTCTATGTTCTAGGTGACAGAAAAATCTAGTTGTGTAAATAGGAATAATACTAACACAAACTCACAATTCCCTATGTGTAAGCCTGAAACCCAAAGATCCCAGGGACAAAAAGGTTTTTTTTTTACTTTTGCTGTTGTTGTTTGTTTCTTGTTTTTGTCAATCTGGTGCCAACTCTCATTTGGCAGCAAAATCTGATCTGAACTGGAGAGGCTATTTGCAGTCCGAAGTCCCTCCAAGTGAAAGTTGACATGGTCACTGCAGCATCATGAATGTGTCTGATTGTGAGGCCCTGCCTTGGCACCCACTGAGGGACATACACTAAAGACAGCCTAGGCACCATATTACCTCCTAAAATAAGGAAAAATGCCGGCTTCTGGCCCCAGGGATTTTGGATGAAGGATTGTTAACTTATATTCATCGCATGATAGACTATGTGAAGCAGGCATTTTACTAAGTGCTTTACTCCCATTACCTCATTTAGTCCTTACAATAACCCTATGAGGTAGGTCCTGTTATTATCATTCTTGTTTTACAGGTGAGAAAACTGAGACCAGAGTAGGAAAATAACTTGCCGAACGAAGGCTACAAACTTGTAAGTGATGGGGCCTGAACTTAAGGTCTTTCTGTTTGGGCAATAGCATTTCAGTGATATCCTTGGTTGGAATAGTTTTAGAATCAAGGTAAAGATGGAAGTCAGACCATGAAGGCCCCAGGAGGAAGGAGCCAGAGGGGAAATGGGAACTGAGGGGTGGGTTCCCCATCTGGCTGTTGACAGGGAGGGGAGAGCAGATGAAGGTCAGAGGCGACATCTCAGATCAGGTGGGCCTGGCTGGGCAGCCAGGGTGGGGGCTACAGAGGGGTTGGGCCTCTCAGGAGAGCTGGGGTTCCCGGTGATAGAGGCTGCAATTTGGACATCACAGAGCCCCAGAGAGCCTGAGTCCCCAACCCTGGCCTTTAACTTGTCACCTTCTCTCAGACGTAAATGGCCACCCTCAGGCCTACAGCCATTCCCCTTTTTGTTGAAAGAGGAAGCAGTCAGAAGGCACCCTTCACCCACTCTATGTGGTCTGAAGAAGAGGAACCTGGATCTGATTTGGATTTTTTGAAGAAATCTTGCTTTGATGTGGTCTCATCCAACTTCTTCATTTGCTGGTCTGAGTGGGACGATGGGTGCTGTACCTCTGTGGGGACCAACCAAGGGGATTCTCTCAGCCAGGGATCTCCCCCATGAGGGAGGAGTTTCCCAGCCCTGGTACCTGTGACTCCTTGGGTACCTCCAATGATCTCCAGGCTATTGGAGCCTTCTCAAGACAAAATTTAAATATTGAAATAAATATTCTATGGAAATAAACCTGTGGGAAAAAAGAAGCGTATGCCAATCAGATTTTTTTGTTTTTGTTTTTGTTTTTTGGAGAGGGGAGGATAAAAGAGAGTTATAACCCTTTGAAAAGATATCAGTATTCTAAAAGCATAGGCAATCAGGCCGTGAGTGGGGGAAGCCCTGGATTTTAGTTTTGACTCCCTTATCCCTTCACTGTATGACTCTGGGCATGAATAGATTTTGTAAATTATAAAGCATGACAGCAAGAGGATCAATGCTGCATGATCATCACCCTAGAGCAGAAAATCCTACCATGTTACCTGTTTTGATCTGCTTTCCTGAATGAGCAGGGATCTGACATACATTATCAGGGCTACTCATATCCATACTTCCCCTCTCTATGCCTCAATTTCCATAGTAGTCAGGCTAAGCCAGGCCATGCTGCAGTGACAAATAAGCCCCCAGTTTTCAGTGGCTTCACAGAGTGAAGCTTTGTATTTCCTGCTCTGATGAGGATGGGCAGATCCTCCTCCATCTTGTAAGTGTGCCATCTAGGGTACATGGACTGTCCGGTCACAGTGGCAGGGGATAAGAGGGATGGAGGAGGCACACCCTGTCTTCAGTGTTTGGGCCTGGAGATGACATGTGTCATTGGCTATAATTAATCACCTAACTGCAAGGAAGGCTGGAAAATTCAGGGAAGCACATGGATATTCAGTGGGCACAAATGGACTCTGCAACAGTTTCCACATCTCTCAAATGCGAGGGTTGGACTAGAGGACCTTGGAACAGGCACCCCCCAGCTCTGGCCTTCTAAGATTGTCTGAGCCAGAGACCCAGAAATCGATGACTCACAGCAGTGACAGTGCCCTGCTTCCACAGGAAAAGCTGTACCCCTCACCACAAATATCAATTTTACTTTCTTCATTCTTTCCCAGACCATCTCTGAGCTATTTGTTCTGTACTGCCCCTTCATCAACTCCCAACTCCCAGATACTTCCAAGGTAAAATGGCCTCCAGCGACCCTAGACCAGTGTAAATGTTTGCTCTCTGAAAGAGATAAGTCTTGCCTTGAAGGGACACTAATGAAGAGCTGAAAGCTGGTAGGCTGAGACCACCTAGAACCACTTGGCCCTGGAATCCCCCTTCCCTTCTACCATCTCTAGAGGAACTCAGGAATAATTCTAATGACTGCCTCCATTTGCTTTCTCCTGTTTCCCTCTTGATGTGTATACTTCCTAATCCTTTCCCAGTTTGGTGAGATCCACACTGATCACTGGAAATATATCTGTCGAGATGATTAATGATGCATATTTGAGGCCAGGCGTGGTGGCTCATGCCTGTAATCCCAGCACTTTGGGAGGCTGAGGTGGGCAAATCACCTGAGGTCAGGAGTTTGAGACCAGTCTGACCAACATGGAGAAACCCCTTCTCTAAGAAAAATACAAAATTAGCTGGGCGTGGTGGTGCCTGCCTGTAATCCCAGCTACTTGGGAGGCTGGGGCAGGAGAATCACTTGAACATGGGAGGCGGAGGTTGCTATGAGCCAAGATCGCGCCGTTGCGCTCCAGCCTGGGCAACAAGCATGAAACTCAGAAAAAAACAAAACAGGCCGGGCGCGGTGGCTCACGCCTGTAATCCCAGCACTTTGGGAGGCCGAGGCGGGCGGATCACAAGGTCAGGAGATCGAGACCACGGTGAAACCCCGTCTCTACTAAAAATACAAAAAATAAGCCGGGCGCGGTTGTGGGCGCCTGTAGTCCCAGCTACTCGGGAGGCTGAGGCAGGAGAATGGCGTGAACCCGGGAGGCGGAGCTTGCAGTGAGCCGAGATTGCGCCACTGCACTCCAGCCTGGGCGACAGAGCGAGACTCCGTCTCAAAAAAAAAAAAAAAAAAAAAAAAAAAAAAAAAAACAAAACAAACAAACGAACAAAAAAATCTGCACATTTGAAAGGCAATGACTGAATTGTTGGATCAGGAATATGCTATATAGTATTTCTTAATATCAGCATGGGCATTTGACAAGGTATCATGTGATCACAGGAGGAGGGATTGAAGGTGCTCAGCTAACCTGTGTGATGGCATCATGTCACACACTGCTGGTCTGACATCCTGAATGCTCCAGTTGTGATAATAGGGGTTCTGCCTTTTTCAGGAGACCGAGTATCCACTTTGAGGCTTCATTCTGTTAGACAATCCTTATCGTGGTAGTCTGGCCTATACCCCAGCCTCTCTGCAGGAATGTCAGAGGCCTCTCAGCACTGCTTATTCTTGATGACTTATCACCATTGAGTAGCCTGTCAGGTAATGCCTACGCCCTGACTCAAAGGGACTCCCAAGTCATTCTGCATCTGGGTGTAGGCTTCCAGTGCTGCTGTGGCTGTTACAGAATTGTTAGACATTCCTCCCATCCAGCAGTGGGACCTATGCTCCTCCTCTTGAATCAGGACAGTCTTGTGACTGCTTTGATCAGTAGGGTATGGAGAAAGTAATGTTTTTTGACTTCTGAAGCCTGGCCATAAAAGACCCCACAGCTTCTGTCTGGTTCTCCTGGAATACTCACTCTTGTGACCCAGCTGCCATGCTTTGAGAAACTCAAGCCATGTGGAGAGGACACATGTCATTCGACACGTGACAGTCCCCGCTCAGCTCAGTCTTTGAGTCCTTCCAATGTAGGTACCAGACATGGAATGAAGAAGCCTCTAGATAATTCCAGCCCCTAACCACTCAGTTCATTCTCTCACCCCTGTTGTCTACTTTTCCCAGCAGAAGCCCTGAACATGAACCAACGAAGAGGCATCCCAGCTGTGCTCTGTCCAGATTCTTGACTCAGGAATCCATGAGCAGAAGAAAATGGTTGGCATTTTTCATCAGCATGTCTGAAGTCATTTGTTCCATAGTAATCAATAACTAGAAAACCACCTAATCCTTCCGCCATTAGCATGAAGATGGGTGGATCGATGTCGACCTCTAGAAGAGAAGTCTCTAGTAGTGGGCTGCAGGCTCATTCCTATCCAACCTCTTTAATGACAATTTATAGGGAGCAACAACCACACCAAGAAAGACAACAGGATTATTGGGAAAGTGTGGGTGTCATAAATTGAGATAAATAGGCAGGACACTGGGGGATGGATAGGAATCCTGAAAGATCTCAACCAGTTCAGAGGAATGTAATCCTTGCACTTAGCCTTTGAAATTCACATGGAAGTGTGCTAGGTGAAGTAGGGGTTAGCTGGGGAAAGGAAGGGGTTGATCCCCAGGCAAGAGGACACAAGGTGGGTGAGACAGAGCTTGGAGGCACTGAAGGTAGGGCACAGAGGGATTATCCAGAGGCACTGAAGGTAGGGCACAAGGATGACTTGAGATGGGCTGGTCAGTGGACAGGAACCTGTCAAACAGGGTCTCAAGGGCCAGGCTAGGAAAGCTGGTAAAAGGTGCTGGGACCCTGCGTCCTTTTACCCTGCGTCCTAGCCCTCCAGAGCTCAGGAGCCGAATGGATCTGGCTGTTTAACACCTTGGTTCACCAATTCTTTTGGAAGATCCTAAAATGAGATAGAAGTAGTTAAGCCAAGACAGCTTTGAAACATACAACTGGAATACCAGGAATACCAGGACCAGAGTGGCTGAGTTTCCCAGAAGTTCATTCTGTTCAGGTTCCAACAGGGCCTCCTCCACCATCCAGTCCACCTACAGTGCTGGGCATGCAGCATGCCAGGCGGCCCCACAGAAACACCTTGCACTGGGGTCCTCCTGCCTGCTGTGAACAGTGACCCCAGCAGTGCTCATGGTTAATATTGTTGTAGCTCCCCATAACAAGACTACTGGGGTGGGAAGATCCCAGATGGATGTGACTTCCTGGGGCTACCATGTCTGAGCCTGGTGGGATATGAGCACTGTGGAAACCTCTTTTTATGCGGGGTCTGGCCTGGGGTGCAGGATCTGCGAAGCGAGAGGACCCTGCCGGCACCCGGCCTCTGAGTGGCTCAGTGGGAGGAGGGGCGTCCTGGGTGCTGGGGGTGCCTGGTGCAGGCCCCCACTTGGCCTTCTCAGTCCCTCTCAGAGTTTGCCAGGAAGTGACACCATAGTAGACTCAATCCTTCTTCAGGCCTCAATCCCGGGGCTTCAGAAATAGCTAGAAATTGGCTGGGTAAGCAGGCGGTGGCTTATATGGAAAAAGAGGCCCGTTGGCAGCTGCCCCCTGTGTTTGTGGGGCTGTGTCCTGCCTCCATCCCTAATAAGTATGATCTGCATTAGCACTTTCACCTCTTACAGTCTCAGTTTCCTTGTCTACAAAATGAGAATAGTGCCTATTTCAAGAGATGACTGTGAGGATTGGATGAAGGTGATTCTATTAAAAGGGTGTCTGGCATAAGTGGTTGCTGAGTGGCCACAGTCATTTCTCTCCTACCTGTCCTGTGGACTCCACCACCTGAGCGTTCATGACAGGCATGCGCCCTCCCCTCTGTGCAGGGGAGCTGTGCACAGAGCCTTAAAGAACCTCCCAGGGTGGCAGTCACAGGTGAGGGAGGGCATCAGGCGCCAGTGGAGCTGGAAGGCTCAGCCTCGGTGTGGTCATCTCCCTCCTAAATTTCAAGGGACAGAAAAGGTCCTCCTGCTCTTTGCTTGGTGTCTCCCAAATCACCTTTCCTTCCTGACACTGGAAAACCAAATCCACAAGCACAGGTGACAGCTGCAGAGGGCCCCTCTTTCCATGTAAGCCACTGCCGGCTTAGCCAGCCAATTGCTAGCTATTTCTGCAGCCCTGGATGGAGGCCTGGAGGAGGATGAAGTCTGGCTATGGGGTTACCTCTTGACCCTAAACCCATGCTCACAATCACCACACAGGCTGCCTTTCAAAAGTTTATTTTCAGGGGAGTCACAGAACAGCAGGTGGAGACCCCTAGGAAGAGGAAGCAGCTGGGGTGGGCTCCAGAGGGGTGTGGGTCAGGGAATAACCTCAGAGGAGAATGAGCTGCAGAGTGGTGGCCTGGCAGAGGCACCCCTGTACCCCTCACCTTCCCTCCTCCCCCACTCTTGTTCCCTGCATCGTGAACACCATTCCACCGGCTCTCAGGGCCCACCCGGCTGACCACATGCTCGCCACTTGGCTTCCAGGCTGGTCAGGGCTGGAGGAGGGTAGGAACCCTGAGACACTTGGTCCTGGGAGGTTGGGGGCTGGGGCATGGGAAGGGACAGAGCCAGGCTGTGACAGAGGATGGAGGGCTTGAGTGACTGAGGGAACAGGTTAGGTGGGGCAGCCCTGAGGACTGTCCCCCTGAGGAGAGGGGTTCTGCGCAGCAACCTCGCTGTCCAGGGCCCAGCAGTGAGGGAGGCGTGGCCTGAAGCTTGGATTCTGGCTTCGGAGGGCTTGTCGGGCTTGCTTGCTGAGGCCCAGGGCCTCTCTGGGAATGAAGGAATGCCTCCTGCTCTGGAACACTGAGGCCTGACAATTTTCCCTCTCAGCAACATTTACTTCTCTGTAAAACAGATTGTTATAAGCTCCTCGGGAAGTTTGTTGGATTTGGTGCCTGAGTTCACAATCTCCTGGGGTGGACAGAGGGTTTGGTAGAAGAATTAGGTGTGAAGATGGATGGGAGAGCAATGTGGAAGCTGGCTGGGAAGAGCCTGAGGTATTCCGGTCAGGGTTCTCTGTCTCTCTCTCTCTGTGTGTGTGTGTGTGTGTGTGTGTGTGTGCTGTCTGTCTGTCTGTCTGTCTGTCTCTGTGTGTGTGTGTGTGTCGCTCTCTGTTGGGGTGGGAGAGATCTCTAGCTCTTAGGATCATTGCCTGTCATGGCCTAACCCTATTCCCTACTCTATTTTTGCTAACATAATTACTGTTTTCTTTGTATGATTTTTTTTTTTTTTTTTACTTCAGTCCAATTCCAGGCCTCCTTGTTTAAAACAAAACAAAACAGTGCTCTCTTTGGCAGCACATGTACTAAAATTGGAACAATACAGAGAAGATTAGCATGGCCCCTGAGCAAAGAAGACACACAAATTTGTGAAGCATTACATATTTTTTAAAATAAAAAAGTAAAAAAACAAAACAAAGCTTTCAAACTTAACATTTCTGTGACGTCTTCCTGAATCAGTGTAAACAGCCATGGCATTGGGTGCTGCCTGATGGTGAAGCTCTTCAGGCCTTGGAGACTGTTCTGCAGGTGTCTCTGGGACATTCTTTTTTTTTTTTTTTTTTGAGTTGGAGTCTCACTGTGTTGCCCAGGATGAAGTGCAATGGTGTAATCTCAGCTCACTGGAACCTCTGCCTCCTGGGTTCAAGTAATTCTCCTGCTTTAGCCTCCAGGGTAGCTGAGACTACAGGCATGCGCCACCATGCCTGGCTAAGTTTTGTATTTTTAATAGAGACAGGATTTCACCATGTTGGCCAGGTTGATCTCGAACTCCTGATCTCAAGTGATCTGCCTGCCTTGGCCTCCCAAAGTGCTGGGATTACAGGCATGAGCCACCATACCTGGCCATCTCTGGGACATCCTTGAGTATCCCACATCTGTCTGCTACTGTTTGGGCCTGTCATTCTTTGGTCAGTAGATATGGCAATGTGTCATCCAATAACTGATCCCTTACCAACTTTTTGGTTTTTTTCTGAAATGGAGTTTTGCTCCATCACCCAGGCTGTAGTGCAGTGGTATGATCACAGAACACTGCATCCTCAACCTCCTAGGCTTAGCCACCCGAGTAGCTGGGACTAGAAGCACACACCACCACATCTGGGGACAAAAAACATTATTTTTATAGATGTAGGATCTCACTATGTTGCCCAGGCTAACTTTGAACTACCGGGCTCAAGCAGTCCTCTTGTTTCAGGCTCCTGAGGTGTTGGGATTATAGGCATGAGCTACCAAGCCCGGCCCCTTACCAACTTTAAGTTCTTCAGTTATCTGTTGGTTTTTCCCTCTGCAGATAAGAAATCTTAATTCCCATAATTAATTTTATAACCCAATCAACACAACTTCTTTTGAAATCACTGCATCCATCTCTCCTAAGTTTTCAGAGTCTCCATTTTATAACAAGTGGCTAAGCCCTGAGTACATAGAGACTGATGAAAAGATTGCATGGTTTATCTCTGCCTCTCTGCTTAGATTCCTGTTTAATAATCATTAAATCTCTCACGTGTCACTTCTATTTGCAGTTTATGGAGCACCACCATGTCCCTTATCTCAGGCCATCAGCCCTTCTTGGTGATCTTATTATTTCCACTGATTCAGGTTAAGCTTGGCTTTATTTAGATCATCTTTATTATACCTGTGGGTAGGTTTTGTAAGCAGGCCCTAGCACAGGTTCAGTTGTGGGTTTCCTTTTAAAAGGTCAGTGTGAAACAGGAAATGTGACTAAGAAAATCTTCTTCCTCCATGAAGCCTCACTTCGTTAACTGGAAGAAAAGCTCCTATCCCGTCTCCCCCCAAACTTACTCATGGCCCAGACACATTTCAAAACAGCACATATTTCCCAAAACACTGACATGTGCATTCTAAGGCTCGTGTGTGCGGTGAGTAGCTCTTTGTCAGGTTCGCTCTGTGAAGGGGCCCTGTCGTCACACCAGTCACTGTTCTTCAGAGAGCTGAGGATGTGCAGGGGCCTGAGGGACCTGGAAACCTGGTGGCTGAGCAATGAGGAGGGTGGAACTCATGGTTGGAACAGTTGGCCATTCTCACGCAGATGGGGGCAGAGCCAGGACGGGAATCCAGGTCTCCCGACTCCCTGGCCACATTAACCCAAGTAAACCCATATCTACCTCTTTAGCTTCTGGAGGCCCCTGCATCTTTCTCCTTGTGGGACACAAGCCAGGTACAGTTGCAGGGCGGACATGTGGTTTCCAAACAGGATGCTGGGGAAATTAATCTGGGATTCATGACTGGGGTTCTTCAGGAGGCAGTGGTGGCTCCCCTGTAGATCATGTGGTTTGCGACCTTGTTTCAGTTTTCTTATCTATAAAGTAGAAAAATAATAGTACTTATGATGAGGTAAAGATAAATGAATACACATAAAACACTTAGAGCAGTCTTGGTGTGTGATCACCCCATAAGCATTAGTGATTATTATTCTGGTGGGTTGGTTAGCTTTCCTCCGTTCTATTCAGTTCAATGAGGGTTTGGCACCAACCATGGGCTTTGCTGGGACTGTGAAAATGGCCACATTGAGGCTCCACCTTAACCCTGGCCAGTCTCCCAACAGCCAGCCATTTGTCTTAAGAAGAGCTGAAGGAAATAATCGAATGGTGCAATGCAAAGTCAACACTGATGGGACTGAGGGGCATCTTTTCGGATAAGACGTGCAGTGGGGAGCCCACCTCTAAGTTGGCCTGTTTCCGGTCTCGTGCGCTGCTCACTCCTCACAGACTCTGAGTGAGTGGTGCGGTGGGCCCAGAGTCAATTCTGGCTTGGCAATGGATACTGTTACTGAGGGCGTGGGTTGAGACGCAGGAGCTTGGGGCTCCAGATGCTTGGAGTAAATGCGAAAAGGGAGTGTGGGATGATGTGAGTGGGAGCTGTGGATGGGTTCAAGGGTGCTGAGTCCTGGCTTGACTCACCCTTTCAGCTTCTGCTCTAACTCTCAGTGCCTTTGTCTGCATGCTGGGAAATCCCTGGGTGCCGGGTTAAACCCTAACCCTAAAAGGCACGTAGACACTTCTCCTGAGCTTTGAGTTGCTTCATTCTGCCCAGCAGCTTCCTGAAAATGTAGTCTTGCCACACCAGAGGAAGGATAGACCCGTAGCTGTGGGGGACCCTGTGTCAGCAGGAGTGAGCTGGGGCTGCAACAGCACATGTGAGCAACTTAACAGGGCTGATGGTTTTTCAACAAATTTTTAAAAATTAGAAAAATATTTAAAATTTTTGTGGGGACATAGTAGGTGAGTATAGTTATGAGGCACGGGAGGTATTTTGATACATGCATACATTGTGTAGTAATTGCACCAGGGTAAATGGGGCGTCTGTCACTTAAAGCTTTTATCCTTTGTGTTACAAACAATCCAGTTATACTCTTTTTGTTATTTTTAAATGTATTTTTAAATTCAGTTATTATTGACTATAGTCATCTTGTTGTGCTATCAAATACCGGATCTTATTCATTCTTTTTGCTCTTGTTGCCCAGGCTGGAGTGCAGTGGCTCAATCTTGGCTCACTGCAACCTCCGCCTCCCAGGTTCAGGAGATTCTCCTGCCTCAGCCTCCCGAGTAGCTGGAATTACAGGTGCACACCACCCTGTCTGGCTAATTTTTTTTTGTATTTTTAGTAGAGATGGGGTTTCACCATGTTGGCCAGGCTGGTCTCGAACTCCTGACCTCAGGTGATCCACCTACCTCGGCCTCCCAAAATGCTGGGATTACAGGCGTGAGCCACTGTGCCTGGCCAAGATCTTATTCATTCTTTCTAACAATTTTTTTGGTAGCTATTAACAAGGCTGAAGTTTTAATACAGCTTACTTTTATTGCACACGCCGTGCATTATGCACCAGTCTGTGTTCTTCCAATGCTACCAGGAACCTCTTGCCTTTGTATCAGTTCATAGTTGTCCTCTTCTCCAACTGCCTGTGTATCTGGGTCAGGGGTCCTCTTTTATCGAGTGGAGCAGATGTGCCCAGGTACAGAGAAATGCTTTGTGCTATTGTCTGCCAGGCAGGAGCATTTTCTTCTCTCAAATATTCTTGGTAAATAGGTGAGCAGTCTTTACCTGAATGCACTGGGTGTCATATGCCCCAGCCCTAACTTGAATGTATGGGCTTGCTGCAAGTGGGTGATTCCTTAGACCTTTGCTCTGTCCCTAGACGGGATCACAATAGTCCTTACATTCTTAATGGGTCCCTATCTGGAATCCATTTGATCTTAAAATAAAATGGCAGTGGAACAAATTTTTCATTAATTTCTAGCTAATTTGCAATGAAATTAGATTTCTGAGTATAAGGAATATTTTTTAGGGAATAAACTTATAAGCGGGGTTGCTAGGTGTTTCCCATTGATTAGCCTAGTGTTTAAAAGTATAATGTCTTGATTTTCTGGTTTCTTACTTTTTTGAGTTCCCTCACTTTTCTTCCAGAGTTCATTATGCAGGTCTGGAAAACAACAACAACAACAACAGCAGCAGCAGCCACCACCACTAGCAGCAGCAGCAGCAGCAAGAGAAAAGCAGGGGTTAGTTTGGGGGGTTGAAATGGGAAAAAGTAGACATTTCCAGCTCCCAACATCTTATTTCCCAAGTATCTTCGGAGCCCTAGAAAATGGCTCGGAGCTGCCTTTGCAGTTTTGAAGCTGCACTTGGGTTCCCATCAGCCCCTGGGCCTCTGATTGCAGCCTGGGGAGCACCTCTGCGCTCCCAGCCTCCTGGGCATGGGTTAGGGTGAAGATGTTGTGCAGTGAGGGGTGGGAGCCTCACACCCTAATAGAGCCAAGCCGGCCACACTGCCTGTCTTTCCCAATTAGTTCCCCAAAGGGAACAAAGCCTTATTTCTTCCCTCCCTTAGTTCCCAGGCACTGGTTGGGGAAAAACAATCCTTGGCAGCTCAGGGGTTAAAAATAAAACACAGCGAGGGGGAAAACAAGCCGGGCAGCTGCAGCGGCTCCTCAGAGCCCACTCCAGGCTAAACAGAGGCCCCAGCAACTCCTTGGAGACTTGAACCCTGGGCGATGGAATTTTCCCTTGCATGAAGGCTATTGTCCTCTGGAAAGGGCCAGGGCCAGAGGAGGGCCTGGGGAGCACTGATCTCCCGAGCCCACAGCCAGGGAGCTCCTGAGAGCCCAAGGGCTCGGTCCCACCCAGCTGGGTTTGGGTGAAAAGGCAACGGGAGTGCAGCCCACCCCTCCCCCTTTGGGAAAAAGGGAGGGCTTAGACTTCCAAAGGCCTGGGTACCAGTTGTTGCCCCACTCCTCAGTCCGACCAGCTAGTCACGGATGGAATAAAAGGCTTGGTTCCCTTGGCAACTGAGGGGACTACAGTTTTTCACAGAGTACAAGATGGGTTGGGGAGGAAGGGAGGTGAAAGTGAGGGATGGGGGAGGTTTGCAGGAGGAGGGAGGAAGGGGGGAGGGGCAGCCTGTTTACCAGTGATGTTTGAGTTTGAGTCTCAAGGGAACCTTTTGTAGGTTCTGGCCTGGGAAATGCACAGGATCCCCTGAGTGTGGGAGGTGCTCTTAACTGCTTCTCAGTTTTGAGTCACCATTGGAAGTCTCTGGTCCATGGTGGAAATGTGATTGTTGTAGGCTTCATGCTAACCTCATGGACAGCTCAGGAGAGTTAAGCAGAGTCTACCTTTATAGGTGACTAGGCCTGGCCCTGTTTTATAACTGGAGACCCCTGGAAGTGTTGATAGATGCTTGAGCCCATAGAGAGCTATTTGTGAAGCAGAGATTAGAATAGCAGGCGCCTGTCTCCTGGGTCTGATCTCAATGGACTAGACAAGGCTATTTTTAATATCAAGCAATAGAGTTGCTGAAATGTAGACAAAGTGCAGAACCTGGGCTGATTTTGTCTCAAGCACAAGACTTTGTGAGAGGAGCTTAAAAATCTATCCATGTACTGAACAGATACATTTAGCTTCAGTGAAAGCAAGTGATAAGGGACGGGAGACTTTGTCCCAAAACTTTGGGATGAGAGGTCCCCACATGTTGTCACTAGCATGGAGGTGTACGAGAGACTTGGTATAATCCTCTCTGAGGCTTTAGATGGTCAGGGCTGCCCACCTGGCGTTGATAGAAGCACCTTTTATTGCTGCCATTAAAAGTGTGGCATTTGCCAAATGAAAAGAAAGGAAGCAGAGTGAATCTGTTGATATGGTGGTTTAAGAAGAGAGAATAGTGTAAACCAACACACTGTTCGAGAGTCTGAAAACGATTTTTTTAAAAAATGGAAAACAGAACCCCAGACCCCTATCTGGTATAGCAGGGAGTTCTTGGAGATGATGAGAATGGGGTTCATGGCTGCTTTGGTGGAAGGGCTTGCTTGGTTCTTCTGCTTTTGCCAGGGTACCTGGGAGTGGGACGGGGGTGTTGGGGGAGAGGTCACTGTGTTTTCCTGAGGGGGTGATGAGGGTCATCACCGTGAAGTACTTCCTCATGCACACCAGGGTCAGTTCCTTCAAAGCCTGGCTCCGATGGTGGGTCTCATCTGAAAGACACAATTTGAGGAAACCTAGAGGGCAACTCCTAAGATGAGGAAACACCTGGATGGCAGGTCTCTGATAAGGAAACAATCCTGAGACACAACTGCAGCTGCTTTGCAGGCATGACTTATGGCCAATCAGATGACCATCTGCTTTAATCATCATAACCAAATAGAAATAATAAAAAGATCAAGGAATCACTTATCACCTAATTAATTTACTTACTGACTGGTGGGTTGGCAGAGAAACAAGTCTGGGCAATGTAGAATAACAAGGCTACTTAGAAAATACGCAGAGAGGCCAGGCGCAGTGGCTCACGCCTGTAATCCTAGCACTTTGGGAGGCTGAGGAGGGCAGATCACGAGGTCAGGAGTTCGAGATCAGCCTGACCAACATGGTGGAACCCTGTCTCTACTAAAAATACAAAAAAAAAAAAAAAAAAAAATTAGCCGGGCGTGGTGGTGCGCACCTATAATCCCAGCTACTCAGGAGGCTGAGGCAGGAGAATCACTTGAACCTGGGAGGTGGAGGTTGCAGTGAGCCGAGATCACGCCACTGCACTGCAGCATGGGCGACAGAGTGAAATTCCATCTCAAAAAAAAAAAAAAAAAAAAAAAGAAAAGAAAAAAAAGAAAAAAATACGCAGACAATAGCAACCCAGGGAAGAGAAACTCACGTGAGCTCACCTCTGCGCTCTCGAGTGCATATACATTCATGTAAGTTTCAAGACAATTCAGTGAGGTTGGTGTGATTATTATTCTCATTCTGTAGATGAAAAAAGCTGAGGCTTGGGTGGGTTAACTAACTTGAGCAAGATCACAGGGTTGGAGGTGGTGAGCACTGGGTTTTGAATGCTATCAGATTATCCTCAATCTATACAGCAGCCTATAGTCAGAAAAGCATTTTCAGATCTGAAATTTCACTTGACTCTCAAAACCACTTATGGCAGGAGGTGATTCCCATTGACAGCCACAGAAGCTGAAGGTCATGGAGTTTAAGTGACATGTTCCAATCACAAGACTCTATGTGGCAAAGCTATGACTGCTCTGGGACTTTTCACACGATGGCCTGTTTCCTGATCTCAAATTCCATTCTCAAATATCCAGGAACATTTTTTTGATTTGTTTGTTTGTTAGTTGGTTGAGATAGGGTCTCACTCTGTTGCCCAGGCTGCAGTCCATTGGCACAATCACAGCTCCCTGTAGCCTCTCAACCTCCTAGGCTTCAGCAATTTCCAGCCTCAGCCTCCACAGGCTAGCTAGGACCACAGATATGCCTTTTAAAATTTTGGGTATAGACAGGGTCTTGCTACATTACCCAGGCTGGTCTTGACCTCATCCAGGAAGACTTTGATGTCTGCCATTCACTCATACATATATTTATTCAGCCATTCAACTAATATTTGCCAAGCACCTGTCATGAACAGGGCATCAAGGGAAATGGAAAACATGCTAGATTTTTAAGAAGGCCCTGTGAATAAAAAGAGTCTTATAATCTTTTTTTTTTTTTTTTTGAGACGGAGTCTCGCTCTGTCGCCCGGGCTGGAGTGCAGTGGCCGGATGAGTCTTATAATCTTACCGTCTGTGTCTGCCCTCACAGTTATCAGTGGAATTTTTCCAAAATCAATGTGCTAACCAATGTGTTTTCTTTCATAAACCGACACACTTACAATTGAGGAACTAAAATGTTAAGAACTATTGAATCACGAACATTCTCTGAACACCTTACACCTTAAAATGGAGGTAGTAATTCAGTAAGGTTTGGATGGACTCACGATGACACCTCAGTGGGACACCTCCAGTTCCTGGAGACAGAGGAAAAAGAGTTTTGGCCAAGGCTGCCTTTGGCTGTCCACATTTGCTCAGACGCTCAACCTAACTAGCATTCCTGTCTCCCCCCACCGTCCCTGCAGACTCTATTGTGAAGGGGCCCCTCCCATGGTCAAGCTTCCTCCCATATCTGATTTTATGGCCCAGCTACTTCCTGGACAGGGCCAAACACTTAACAGATGCCTAGACTTGTATGGGTCCACGTCAGTGCGTATGCTGGTCATATTTCCTACACACCCATCCATGCAGAATCACACATTAAACATGATTTCTCACACAGAACTTCCAGGGGGAAAACCTCATCCCCAAAGAGACAGAAGTTGCCAGAATATGTACAGGGAGGCGAAAAGCACTTAAAAACAGGGGAGCATGGTCATTTGCCCTGGAAGAGCATGCAGTGTTGGGAGAGCTGATGAACAAAATTTCCATCCCTCTCCATTCATCATTCATCAGTAAGTCATGCAGGTCAAGGTGTAGAGGGAAGGGGAAGAGGGCAGAGAGAGGAGAAAAGGGAAAAGAAGTTGTTGTTATTGTTGTTGTTGTTGTTTCTTTTAGAGATGGGGTCTCACTATATTACCCAACCTGGCCTCAAATTCCTGAGCTCAAGTGATACTCCCACTTCAGTCTCCAAAATAACTGGGACTACACGTGTGAGCTACCACACCCAGAGAGCTATGGAGTTTCCATTATAAGGAAAATGAAGATGACAAAGGAATGCTGGGGACAGGCTTTTGAAGGGAAGAGATCAACTCAGGCTGAAGTGCAATGGCACAATCACACTTTGAATGAGTACATTTTAAAATTTGTGAATTATATCTCAATAAAGAGATTTTAAAAATAGATACCACAAACCTCACACATTTAAAACATACAGGATATGGCATACAAAAAATAGATGGGACATACTTAAACTAAAAAAAAAATTACTTATTATTCATCTGAAATTAAAAGTTAACCAGATGTCCTATATTTTATCTGGCACTCCTACTTCCCCAGCCCTCAACACCCAAAGCTCTTTGAATTTGTTTTCATTTTCTGTCCATATGAAGTACCTCTTGGGGCAAAGAGCTTCAAGGTTTATTATCCTCTTTGTGAAGCAGTGCCATGCTTTGTCTTCACTTCTCCTAAGTGTCCACTTCCCACATATTTCAGAAAACGGCGTATTTCTACTGGGCTCGTTTTGTCCTTAATGCTATGGAGGTCCATGCTCAGCATCGGGCTTCCCAAACAGAAATATGCTGGACACATCAGACAATTTTTTCTTGGCCAACTCATCCCTCCATCCCTTCTTTATGGTTGCCTTTTTTCAGGTCTCTTGTTAGGAACTCATGAGTGAGTAACATCCAACAGACCACCAATCCAGATGTGATGGCCCAAGGGGATTCAATATCGGTGGGGGGAAAACTCCCTGAGGGTTTTCCAGGTCCTGTCCTAAGAACCAAGTGCTTAAGAAGCACATTCACAATGGAGGAAAGCCACACCATAGCATAAATTCATTTGCTATATGGAGTCTAAATTTTGCCTTTTTCCATTTCATGTGATGTGGGGTGTGTGTGTGTGTGTGTGTGTGTGTGTGTGTGTGTACATGTTGTGGTTTTTGTTTTTTGCCTGTTTGTTTTTGTTAGCCTGATAACAATCCAGTAGAACAACTGAGAGGATGGTGGAGCGAAGGCAGGTAACATGGTTTGGCTCTGTGTCCCCACCCAAATCTCCTCCTGATATAATTCCCACATGTTGTGGGAAGGGACCCAGGGGGAGATAATCTGAATCATGGTGGTGGTTTCCCCCACACTGTCCTCAAGGTAGTGAATAAGTCTCACGAGATCTGATGGTTTTATCAAAAGTTTCCACCTTTGCATCTTCCTCATTTTTCTCTTGCCACCGTCATATAAGAAGTGCCTTTCGCCTCCCACCATGGTTCTGAGGCCTCTCCAGCTGTATGGAAGTGTAAGTCCAATTAAGCTGCTTTTTATTCCGAGTTTTGCGTGTGTCTTTATCAGCTGCGTGAAAATGGACTAATACAGCAGGTGAGAAGGATCGCAGTGTGGTCTTCTGGATGCTTTTAGTGCAAGAGAATGAATACACTTTGAAGATGGTGGTTGTGTTAGGAGGGCGGAATTATGACTTTTATTCTCTCTTTTCTGTTTTCCAAACTTCATATCATATAGTTCTCTAAAGATAAATAATTTGAAAGAGTGCTTACATTTTCATTTAAAAAAATATAAGGCCTCACAGTTAAAACTGACTACTAAAAGAAAATATTGCATTGTAAAATAATCAAAGTCTGTAAATGCTTTATAAATTTTATATACTGTTTTCTGAGTAACTTTCCCATGGTTCCCTGGTTCCATGCTACATGGTAGCATTGCTGGAACCGGAAGTCAGGTATGCCAGTCTCAAAACCCAGGCCCTTCCCATTATATCACAGCAGACATGTACCAGCTGGATCTCGTGAAAGTGTGATCTGTTCAAGAGTCACATGGATTTCAGCAGTTTATTACCAAATTATTTATGCTTGGATATCTAGCATTGCCTATCTACACAATAATTATTTTCATAATATTGATTCTTGTGCACAAAATCCCTGCAGTCTATGAATGAATCGGCAAGGAACAGTCAATTACATAATAATAGCTACTGTTTCCTGGATGCCATGGGCCAGGTACCAGAATTAAATTTGAACTTCATTTACCTAATTTAATCCTTGCAATAATTCTGAGGAAGATTTCAGCCCCATTTTATAGATGAGGAAATGGAGATTCAGCGATATTAAGATCACACAGTTAGTAAGTTTACAGGCTGAGATTCAGAAAATCCTAATTAGGTACAACTCGTTTTATCATATGCTAATATTTAAAACATTCAACCATACCAGTTGAGAGTAGTAACCTTCCTTCTTTAAGCAGGGGGTAAACAGTTCTCACTTTTTGTGTGTGTTTGTTTTGAGACAAGGTCATGGTCACAAGCTCTGTGCCCAGGCTGGAGTGCAGTGGTGCCATCACAGCCCACTGCAATCTCCGCCCCCTGGGCTCAAGTGTTCTTCTCACCTCAGTCTCCTGAGTAGCTGGGACCACAGGTACACGCCATCTGCCCCTGGCTATTTTCTGTATTTTGTTTTGTTTTGTTGTGTTTTTAGAGACAGAGTTTCTCCATGTTCTCCAGCTTGGTCCTGAACTCTTGGCCTCAAGTGATCTGCCTGCCTCGGCCTCCCAAAGTGCTGGGATTACAGGCATGAGCCACTGCGCCTGGCCTTTCACCTTTCTAAGAAACTTAAAAGGAGAAAATGTGGCCGGGCCTGGTGGCTCAAGTCTGTAATCCCAGCACTTTGGGAGGCTGAGGTGGGCTGATCTCCTGAGGTCAGGAGTTCAAGACCAGCCTGACCAACATGGAGAAACCCTGTCTCTACTAAAAATACAAAATTAGCCAGGAGCGGTGGCGCATGCCTGTAATCCCAGCTACTTGGGAGGCTGAGGCAGGAGAATTGCTTGAACCTGGGAGGTGGAGGTTGCAGTGAGCCGAGATCGTGCCATTGCACTCTAGCCTGGGCAACAAGAGTGAAACTCCATCTCAAAAAAAAAAAAAAAAAAAAAAAAAGAAAAGAAAATGAGAGGGAATACTTGAATCATCCTTAGAGTTGACCTAACCCTTTAGATGCCTACAATTAAACTGGGAAGCAAATTTCTGAAGGAGCCACAACTTCCAAATCTTCCTCATGCACCTGTTAAACCACCCTTCTCTCAGTGTCCTTGAGGGTTTGTATTGTGAAGGCTGCGGAGGAAATCTGCTTCTTTATTTCTTCCCCTGCCTTGGGAGGATCATTTTCCATATTAAACAGAGCATCATACATTCCTGAGAATGCCTCTCCCACAGACTTGTTTTGACAACCAGGAGGGAGGATGGGAGGAGACTTGTAGAATGGGCTGCACAATAACCCAAGAAGATCAAGGAAAGCCCTTTCCAAAACAAAGGTTGATCATTTATAGTTCCCTCTCAATCTGGGCTTCTCAGAGAGTGCATTAATCAAAGGGGAAACACCTGGCTCTCTAATGCCCTTCTTGCTTGTCAGAGGCGTGCTCCAAGGCTTTCATCACACTGATGGTGACCTTCTAAGTCCGTGTTTCTGGTCAAAGGTTTGTGTATGTGTTTCACTGACTGGGTTGAGCATTTATCAACAATTATTGGTATTTCATAACCATTCCCCTGGGTGTTGTAATTAGAACTCTTTTGCATTCTCAAGTTTTGATATATGATTTTTAAAAACAGAAGACTTTGGTTTTAAAATCATGCAATTCCCTCCTTTGTGGGTTTGCACAGAAACCTAAGAAGAAATTGGAGAGAAGGGTTTCTTCTGGGACTTTTACTCACAATGCCTTCTTTCCAGAAAGCTCCATTTAGCATTATTTTGGCAATTGGTTTTAGCATAAGTTACAGATTCTCCTTCAAAGAATTAAAAACTGTTTACATCTTTGGGGTAGGCATTACTCCCTGTTTTGTAAGCAAGGAAAAATTATTGCCTAAAATCTTAGTGATTTTGCCTCCCTACCAGAAGTAGTGCTTTTATCATTATGTAGCAAGAATATCTGTACAGATCTGTTTGGCAAAGATTTTATTCAAAGGTCTGGGTGCTGATTAACACTGCCTGGCCCAATGAACAATGGGTGTAACCTGGGCTTGATAAACCAAATAAGACCTTTGTCTTGTTTTGCTGGCTGCTCAGAAGCACCTCTACCATAAAATCATTGTGCCTCCAGGGAGAGACCTTGTTTCTTTTTTTCACCCCTGATAGATAGCTGAATACAAGTCGGGCTATTGATAGAAAAGGCTTCAAGGATGTGCGTGTGCTTGGGAGGGTTTTATGTGTGTCTATACATGCGTGTGCACCTGCTCACAAGTAGACTACTTCCCACTGGGGTCTGGGCTGTGGGGAGTGGGATGGTGAAGCAGCTAGTTCACTGGCATGGCAGGTAGGGCTTGAACATGAATTGTACACATACGAGTATCCAGGTACTCGTCCTCACTGCCCTGGTTGGGCCACTTTGCCCAGATGGATAAGACCAGGACTAAGGAAGCTCTAGCAGTTTTCTGAACATAATACTGTACTATACTTATGGGTGCCTAGAAAATACTTAAGAGTTTGTGACTGGATTAGCAAGAACCCACCCATCTCCTGGGAAAACTCCTTGGGCTCACTCCAGATTGGGGTCAACAGTGTCACTTTTATTTCCTAAAAATACCCAAGCTTGTTAAAAACTTAAAAAAAAAACACCTCTTATCTGTTAGCGTACGACTTGCATCCCTCATCCACTGAACTTGCAAAGGTGTCACAGAAGCTTCATCTGTAGCTTCGGGCAATCTCCGAGAATGGGTATGCTGCTCCAGTCCCTGCTGTGGATCTGGTTTTCAAGACGAGGGAAAGAAGCATTAGGAAGACCACACACCAGTGACTTGATGCCTGTCCTTGGCCAGGTTTTAGAATGGATTATTATATATTTGGAGGAAGTGAGAATGCTTGGTCTGGGGACAAAAGACTCAGAGGGGATGAGGCTTACAGCCTTAAAATACGGCTCTCACAGAGGAGAGGAAATAGACTGATTCAAATTGTGCCTGAAGGGTGAAGTTTCCAGAAGGACTATTTTGGTTCAACATAAGAATGACTGTCTAACAACCACCCAACAATGGGTGGAAAACTTCCTTAGAGGTGCTGAGAAAGGGCCCAGGCTTAGGACCGTTCAAGCAGAGGACAGCAGGGATGTTGTAATAAGAATTCCAGCAGTGGGCTCGAGGTTCAACTGATGACCTCCAAGGTTCCTTCCAGCTCTAAGATTGGATGATTCTATATCTGTAATTTTCCATTTCCCTATTAAGAAGAAATTTTCCACATTGAAAATTGTTTTAGTGTTTGATAAAAGCTGTGGGATGATTTTTGCTTTTGTTGACTTTAACAGGGAGCTTACTCCTTTGCCCCAATGGCTTAACAAGACATAAACACATCAGTGATATTTATTGGATGGGAGAGAGAGGCGTTTATTGTTGGGTGGGAAAGTCCTGCTTGCTTACATGGGGACTGGCATGGGGGGGTTGGGAACTCCAAATCTTGCCTCACGTTGTTTCTGAAATTCCTCTGCCCAAAGGACCTGGGCATTTTACCCCAGTTCTGCCTAGTGGGTGCAGCAGAGGTGTCTGGAGGCTGACCGACATTTCACCAATCACCTTGGTAGTTCTCATAGATCCTCCCAACCCCTACAATTCCGTGTCCACGGCACAGAGCCCTGTATAATATGATGACCCTAAGGAACCTTCTGAAACGCTTACCTCACACATGATCTCTCCCAGCTTGAGGACAGAATGCACTTTCTTTAACGATAACTGACCCTTTTTCAAATGCTCCTTCCATTAAGCTATCATAAAGAATATAAACGTTTTATTAAAAAAATAAAGAGAAAGTGTGTCTGGTGGCTCACGCCTGTAATCCCAGCACTTTGAGAGGCCAAGGTGGGCGGATCACTTGAGGCCAGAAGTTTGAGACCAGTCTGGATAACATGGTGAAACCTCGTCTCTACAAAAAATACAAAAATTAGCCAGGCTTAGTGGCATGCACCTCTAGTCCCAGCTACTCAGGAGGCTGAGGCAGGAGAATCTCTTGAACCTGGGAGGCGGAGGTTGCAGTGAGCCGAGATCTGCACTCTAGCCTTGGTTACAGAGAGTGACTCTGTCTCAAAAACCAAACAAACAAAAAGAGAAACATGAATTTAAACATCCCTTATATACTAGACTATAACTTCACCTGACTTTAACATTTAAATGGAAATTTCTTGTGTTTAGTATAGTCAATTCTTTGCCTTGAAGATTGACTGATAAATTTTTTTTTTTACACTTACTTTACTCCATCTCTTTCTTTATTGGATTAAGGATATGTTGCAAGGAGAATTCTAGGAGTTGAAAGTAAAATACTGTTAATTCAAAAATGAATAAATATGTTTATAGCAATGGATTTCTTACTAGTGTTCGATTAGTAGAGTGTGATCAAGGATCTGGGATAAAAGACCTCACCCTTGATGGGGCCCCCTGGAGCACCTCAATCCTTAGTTCTTCCAGCAACCACCAGGGAGAGTTGAGTATTACTTGTCAGATCCTTTCAGCTAAGTTTCAGACTGAAGGCAACGAAGAAAGGTACTCAACATGATTCGTTGCTAGAGAAACACAAATTAAAACCATAGTGCGATACTGTTATACACCAAAACTAAAACTTACCTGAAAAACTTTAAAAACTTAGGCTGAGCATGGTAGCTCATACCTGTAATCCCAGCACTTTGGGAGGCTGAGGTGGGAGGATCTTTTGAGGATAGAAGTTCGAGACTAGCCTGGGCAAGATAGTGAGACCCCATTTCTAAAAAATTTAAAAAAATTAGCCAGGCATGGTGGTGCATGCCTGTAATCCCAGCTACTTGGGAGACTGAGATGGTAGGATCACTTGAGCCCAGGGAGGTTGAGGCTATAGTGAGCCATGTTCATGCCACTGCACTCCAGCCTGGGTGACAGAATGAGATTGTGTCTCACTTAAAAAACAAAAACAGAAAGACTGATTTATTCAAGTGCCAAAGAAGATATAGAACAACTTGAAATGCTCATACATTACTGATGGGTGTGTAAATTGGTACAACCACTCTGGAAAACTGTTTGGTAACCTCTACTAAAGTTAAAGATACTCCATGATCCAGCAATTCCATTCCTAGGTACAGACCTAAGAGAAATGAGTTCATATTTCTTCCAAAAGAAAGGTACAAGAGTGTTTTTGCAATTTTATTCATAATGACCCCAAGTTGGAACAGAAACAAATGTCCACTCATAAAAGAATTAATACATAGATTGCAGTATACTCATATAATGAAATACTACACAGGAATAAAAAGAACAAGCACCTGAAACCACTGATACCACAACATTTTTTGAGTGGAAAAAAGCTAGACATAAGAGCATATATTCTATGTTTTCATTTACATAAAGTTAAAGAACAGGAAAACCAGGCAATGTTGCTGCAGAACAGTGGTTACCTTGGGTAGGAAGACAGTGACTCAGAGGCAGGAGGAGGGAAATGTTCTATATTTAAATCTGTGTATATGTATCTTAGGTGTACACATTTGCAAAGACCGAGCTGCTAATATAAGATTAGTGCACTTCAAAACCACAAAGTGATACCATTTCACACCCACTAGAGTAACTAAAACAAAAGAGACAAGACGATAATAAGAGCTGATGAGAATGTAGAGAAATTGGAGCCCTCATATATGGCTGTGGGGCTGAAAAGTGGTGTTTCAGAAAACATTTTGGTACTTCCTTAAAAGTTAAGCATAAAGATGCCGTATGGTTGGCAATTCCATTCCTAGGTATATGCCCAAGATAATTAAACACGAAAATCTGTACATGAATGTTCACAGAAGCTTTATTCATAATAGCCAAAAAGTGGTAACAACCCAAGTGTTCATCAGCTGACGAATGAATACACAAAATGTGCTGTGTCCATACAGTGGAATATTATTCACAATAAAAATGAAGTATTGGCACATGCTACAATATGGATGAACCTTGAACATGTTACGTTAAGTGAAAGAAGCCAGTCACAAAAGGCCATATAGTAAATGATTCCATTTGTATGAGATGCTCAGAATAGTGACAGAAAGTAGATTAATGGTTGCCAGGGGCTGGAGAGGATGAAATGGAGAGTGAGGGTTTTTTGGTGGGGGGCGGAGGGGTCTATGAAAATGTTCTTAAATTAAGCAGTCATGAGATTTCTCTGTGAATATAGTATTATAAAAAAACACTGAATTATATACTTTTAAAGGGTGAATTTTATGGTCTGTGAATACTTCAATAAAGCTGTTATTAAAAGAAGATTATTAGACCTTACTGTATGTATTTACACCTCATTAAGAAGACAGAACAGTAAATTGTCAGAATTTAGAATTCTGAAAAATTTCAGAATTCTTCAATGGAAAATGATAAAACAGGGAAAGGGCATGGGTTGGTAATAAAAAGAATGGATATCAGTTTGAACAGCTACTCAAAGTGCCAGATACTTTATGGCCATTATTTCACTTAATTGTCAAGGACTCCTACAACACGTATATTCCCAATGAGCTCCTTCTGCAATTCACAAAGGTCGCCAAAGCTAGGACTTGGGGTTCAAAGGTGTCTCCGCTTCATCATCTTGTGCTGCCCCTCAGATGCACTCCCAGTGGGCTTAGGGTTGGCCTTGAGTTGACCTTGTCCGGCATACTCACTTGGTGGAAGAGGATCCTGAGACCCAGACACGGGATGTGACTTATGTAACATCCCACAGCCACCCCGCAGCAGAGCTGGATGAAACCCTGATGCCCCAGTGTGGGATTCTTTGGTTAATAGCTGATAAGGTAAAAGCACTACACCGAGCACCTTATTACATAGATCTGCTTGGTTACAGGGCAGTCTGGAAGGGTTCAGTGCAGTGAGGATGCATCCACTGGGGCACAGAAATCCTTCTGGGTTTCTCAGAGCAGTTCTTGTGTCAGCCACCAGGGCACTTGCAGCTGCCTTGTTTGTGGCAGCTGAGTTGTCCATCACCACGTGTGTGGATAGGTTAACTGGTGAGCACACACTATGGAATACCCATGGCTCTTAGAAGCAGGGAATGACATGCACATACTATCACATGGTGATACCTTAGAACTGGAAGAAAGCAGAAAACCAAATGCTATTTACAGCATACCATTTATGAATTTAAAAAGCAATCCTCCTACAAAATAATACCATGTATCTCACAAGAATATGTCCTTATCAAGGGATCCCTTGAAACACATGAGTATAGCAACTACTGGAGTGAGGGGAATGCAGTGAGTGTGACGATGTTATGAATCAAATAGGATAATTAACTCAATTCTTTACCCCTGAGGCCCAGAAAAAAATGAATAAAAAAATAGCAGCATCAGATATTTTATGGAGACAGGAATCTGTTTTCTTTCTTTCTTTGTTTTTTTCTTTTTTTTTTTTTTTGAGATGGAGTCTCGCTCTATGGCCCAGGCTGGAGGGCAGTGTCGTAATCTCAGCTCACCGCAACCTCCACCTCCCAGGTTCAAGTAATTCTCCTGTCTCAGCCTCCCGAGTAGCTGGGACTACAGGTGCACACCATCACGCCCGGCTAATTTTTGTATTTTTAGTAGAGACAGGGTTTCACCATATTGGTCAGGCTGTTCTCCTGGCCTCAGGTGATCCACCCGCCTCGGCCTCCTGAAGTGCTGGGATTACAGGCGTGAGCCACCAGGCCCAGCTCTGTTTTCTTTATTTTACTGACAGAGGCCTGCGTGCACCTGAAAGTGTCTAAATCAAAATCTATATATACAACATTTTTGGAAGTAAGCAGAGAGAACTGCAAAGACAGGAAGGTCTCCAGCTGTGCACTGTCCAAATATCTCCTGTCAATGCAGCTAGCTTTCCAAGGATGGCCTGTGGTGCCTCTTTACTGCTTGCTACGCTGTCCTTGACATTCATTATACACAGGTCTTGGACCTCAGGCCTCCAGAACTGTGAGAAAATATGTTTCTGAGGTAGATAATAAGTTTCTGAAAAAGATACATTGTTTAAGCCACCCCATCTGTGGGATTTTGTTATGGTAGCCCTAGTACACAAATACAGCAGGTATTGGCGGAGCTGGGATTTAGCCTCACAGGTGCAACAACCAGCCTTCAGTCCTGGGTTCCCTGTTTAGTGACATTATCTTCTAGAAAGTGAAGCTGTGGTCACTTTCCTTTTAGACACTCTCATCTTTGGGGGTTGAAAGAGCTGAGTAAGGGCCGGGCATGGTGGGTCACACCTGTAATTCCAGCACTTTGGGAGGCCAAGGCAGGAGGATCACTTGAGGCCAGGAATTTGAGACCAGCTTGGGAAACATAGCAAGATCCCTGTCTCTATTTTATTAAAAAATAAAAATTAAAAAGAGCTGAGCAAGGTGGATCTTTGGAAAGAATAAAAGGGATTCCACGAACTCACTCAATCGCATTGCTTTACTCTGGGCAGCAGTTGGGGAAGCCATGAGATGTCAGCCAATTGACAGGGCACCCGGCAGTTATCAGGCCCCTGGTGAGGGGAGCTACCGCGCCTTGGGATATACATTCAGCTGCAAGCACCTCTCAACGGTCAATAATTCCTTTACAAGTGCCATAGGCCTGAGTAAATATGTACTCCCTGCGGGCTGTCCTAGGGACTGCTCCTTAAACAAGGCCGATTGTGGTGTTTGAAAGCACAGCTCCTTCTGATGTTAGGCCAGAGATGATTGTTCCCGTATCAAAGAATTCATGAAGGTCAACAAAGCTCAGGAATGGAGGGGTTGAGCCTGCGTTCGTCCGTGGTGCCGAGGGAGCCATGCCCATACTGTTCGTGCTAGGAAAATGTCCCAGGCAGAGACTGGAGGACAAAGACTACTTCCAATACTCTTGAATTTTAGCAGTGTTGAGGCAAAGAAATCCTCTTGTTCTTTGTTTTTGTGGTTTATTTTTTGTTTGTTTCGTTTGCTTTTGTTTTCTTTTTTTAGATGGAGGCTCACTCTGTCGAAAGGTTGGAGTGCAGTGGCGTGATCTCAGCTCACTGCAACCTCTGCCTCCTGGGTTCAAGAGATTCTCCTGCCTCAGCCTCCTGAGTAGCTGGGATTACAGGCATGCACCACCACATCTGGCTAATTTTTGTATTTTTAGTGAAGACAAGGTTTCACCATGTTGGCCAGGCTGGTCTTGAACTCCTGACCTCAAGTGATCCACTCGCCTTGGCCTCCCAAAGTGCTGGGATTACAGGCGTGAGCCACTGCGCCGGTCTTTTCTTGTTCTTTCTGTAATTCCTGTTGTCCACATTCCTGCTTGTCAGCTCTTGCAGGTCTTCTAGGAACTGAGGGGTTTTGCAGGGAGAGGGGAATAGACATTGTGTGTCTCTGTGTTTATATTTGTTGGGAGACGTTGTAGCAGGGATTGTGTGTGCATGTGTGTGACGAAGGTGAGGTAGTGGAGGTAAAAACAGGCAGAAAGGAAGGGAGAAGGGACGGCCCAGATTCTCTTGGCTCTCCTGACGGGTTTGAGAAGCTACTGAAACTTGGGCTTTTCCTCAGCCAGCACTTACCATTTAAAGGCCTGGTTTGAGGGGGCCTTTCTGTCACTAACAGGCCGTACCCTTCCGGCACTATTACCCTGTTGGTCCAGCAAAAACCTTTGTTGAAGACAGTGTCTCAGCTTATCTTGGTTTAAGATATTTGCCCCCTTCCCCTACCCACATTCACGGGACTGTGACTAGAACCCAGTGAAATAGGCATGAGTTCAAATTCTATGTCTACCGCTTTCATTGCATGAGACCTCGGTGATCATTTAATTCTTGAGTCTCAGTTTACCCAACCATAAAATGGGAAAATAGTTTTGATTCCATAAGACTGCTAAGAGGAATAAATAAAATAAAAAAAGTTTTTGGCATATGGTGGATATTCAAAAATAGTAGTTTTCTTCCTGCCACCCAAATATTAGCTACGCAGTTTGTGTCATTCATTCAACAAATGCTTATTGGGTGTCAACTAAATGCTGGCTGATGGTGCCCCCTGCAGTTGTGCAACATGGTTGCCCAGATGTCCCCGCCCTTATGAAACATACAGTATAGTGGGTAAAAAGCAAAGTGGAATCAGGTGTTAGGAAAGTGGTGGCATCATATTTTCTTAGCCTTGTTCTCTGATGTCTCCTCATTTGGCAGTGAGGCTAGATAGGAACGTGATGCTCAAGGGGACTTCTCTGAACTGAACTTTGAGAACAAGACAATAGTGACTCACAACAGGTTAGTTTCCATCAGCAGCAAAGGAAGGGCTGGGGAAGAAGTCAGGGAATCAAACAGCTGTCACAACAACCCTCGTCATTTTCTATTTAGGTGGGACTCTTCCCCCTTGCAAGCCAAATGCTAGGTGGACATTACTCAGTGAATTCTCTCAGCCTCCTCATGGGGCAGGGAGGAGGCGAAGATTCTTAGCGATGAGGAAACAGGCAAGGCAAAAAGATAACTGCCTTGCCTGAAGTCGCACAGCTAGTACAAGCACTGGACCGAGAATTGGGTTGCCCAACTTGGAGCCCACTGGATCATACTCTGATCATGGGACAAGGAGGTCAGGATGCTGTGTGTGACTCTGGGAAGCAGGGTTAGGAAAGTTTTACATCTTGCTCTGATGCTTGCCAAATACAAGTTCCTTTATTTTTAAATATATTTTTGAGGTAAGGTCTTGCTCTGTTGTCCAGCTGAAAGTGCAGTGAGAAATCATAGCTCACTGCAGACTCAAACTCCTGGGCTCAAGTGATCCTCCCTCCTCAGCTCCCTGGGTAGCTAGGATTAAAGGTTGCACCACCACACCTGGATAATTTTTTTATTTTTGTAGAGATAGGGTCTCACTATGTTGCCCAGGCTGGTCTTGAACTCCTGGCCTCAAGTGATACTCCTGCCTTGACCTCCCAAAGGACAGGGACTACAGGTGTGAGCCACTGCACCAGGCTCCAAATATGAGTTTTAACTGTACACTCCGTTCAGCTTTGGTGGCCCCAATGCATTACGTTTAGGGACATTCCAGTGTTGGTCCCTTCCCTGTTCTCTGACGCTATCCATAGGATGTTAGTGTGATAGAACCTTAGACATAATCCAACCCAACCCCCTCATGTTACAAATGAGGAAACTGAGGCCCACAGAGATGAAATGACTCACTCAAGGTCACACTGATCTAGGTCTAGAACTCAATTCTGTCAGCCACCACTCAAGATTCTTTCTCTTCCACTGGAAGTTTCCCAGTGATGGCCCTGCTTTCAAGCCCTGACTCTCTCAGTTCTTTTCTGTGGCAGCTCCTGACATCCTAGGTCAGAGATCCAAGCCTCCAGTTCTCCTGTCAGTGCCCCTTGTTGGTGGCCAGCTTTCTGGACCACCTCTTCGGGATTTTTCTTGGAGCACCATCTTCCTCAAGGGCTGTCCTGAATAGCAGACACAGCATAGGTGCTTGGAATTGGCAGGATTCTTGAGATTGAAGGATGGGAGCCGCAGCTCCTCCCATCCTTGCACTTATCTGCAACATCAGCATTCTGAATAGCCTCTCGGGCTGGAGTGCTGAAAGCATTTAGCAAATGGGGGAATATTTTCTAATGACAGTGACTTCTCTGCTGTAGATAACATCTGTGTCAGCAACCTCTTTTACCTACCAAGCTTGCCATTTTCTTTGACCACACTGTTGGACTGCTTCAGAAGTCTCTACTGGTTTAGTCAGGTGACAGTGTCTTGGATGAACTCAGCCTCTGGCCTCTGTCCATTGACCATCCTACCTCCGTATCCCCCCTCTCGAGCCTCGTGGACCGGCTAGCCAGCTCTTGCTCTGCTTCTCCCGACACAATTCCCACACTTGAAGCCCTCTGGTGTGAATATGTGGGAGATGGCCTTGGGTGGGAATTGTCTCATTTTATGGTTTTTATGAGTTTGCGCTTTTCAACCTCATTTGTCTCTTTTGGTCCTGGGAACAGGGAGTCTTAAACTTTGTAGATCTCACTGACCTCTTTACTCAGTACGTTCACACCAGGCTCAGACATGCCTGCCGACCCTTTCTTCCCCATTTCTTCGGGAGTGCGGGTAGCCTGATCACCACCATTGCTTAGGAGCTTGCTGTGTAGACAGCACAACTCTGGCACACAGAATGACAGGAAAGGAGAGAGGAAGAACCCTCAGGTAATACAGTGAGAGGTTGCCAATTCTGTGGCTGAAATGGGTCCTCTATGGTCAGAGGGGGCTGCTGGCTGTCTCAGCTCCAGGATCCCACAAGCACCAAAGAAGGGTTACCCATAAAGAGGAGGCGGAACTGGCTGGCTGGTGTGAATGAGCTGGCGTCCGGGTTAGGGCACAGTCAGGTGAGCAGGTCAGCACACCCTTCTCGGCCATGAGAAACCCGTGGTAGAGGCCTGCTGGCACTTCCTGCACTACCTACCTGCTGGAGGTTATCTAAAGCCTCTCTCTCCTGATGCTCCAAGCACTTTACATTTATCTCACTCATCTGCACACTCAGTGAAGTGGGGAAGAGACGGGTATTATTATCACCACTTTACAGATAGAGAAACTGGGGCACAGAGCAGGTGCGGTGTGCGGGCGGGGCCGGGTTGAGAACACAGTCTGACTTCAGCCTGCAGGACACACCGATGGCAAACTTCATACCTATTACATTAAAAAATTAACTGTAAAAAATTCAGATGGTCATCACGTTTGAGATATAGGTTTCTCTGAAGGAGAGAAAGGGGAATAGGTGCCTGGCATCAAAATTGCCTGGGGTCTTCTGTTGTAGTGATCATGCTTTGGGTGTTTTCAAGTTGGGTGGTGAGTGCATGGCTGTGATATTTTTCTTATTTATTTTCTGTATGTCCTAAATGTTGCACAGTAAATTAAAGCCATTCAGATAATACAAAAAGCACGAGATTATTATTCAAAATAAAAACATTTCAACTTTTATTCCTGAGACCCTGGGGGTCAAGGGTAGAAATCATTGCTTAACACAACCAAAGGGGTGGTGTATTTCCAGTGAGAATGGGAGGGGAAACTTCTGGCAGAAAAACAATCATGGATTCCTTATCATGAAGTCAAAAATTAGATTGAGCATTTTGCAAATATTTACTGAACGTCTACTATGTGCCAAACACTGGTTTAGGCCCTGAAAAACATAATACAGTTCATCTGCTCAGGGCCCTTCCGTTCTAGTGAGAAACAAAGGTAAAAATATGCCAGTAATCAGCAAATATCATTGTAGAAGCTGGGCTGAAGGCAAGAGGAAGAGGTTTAAGCAGAGATAATAGTTTCAGGGGAGAAGGCCCCTTGGAGGAGGGGCTCCCCCAGTGAACCCATCTCTCAGTTCCAAAGGACCCCTTTTCTGTCATCTCCCACTACACAGATTTGAGGAGCAGCACAGCTCACTTAGGAGGAATGGGGTGAGGGTGGGGACAGAGCTAGTGACATGGGCCTAACACCCCAGTCAGTCTGGGTGCTGGTTCCACCCTGGGTGTGCCCAGGGCCTGTGCGTTATACCTTAATGAGGGGTTGGGCCAATGGTGATGTGTTTCTTCCTTTTTTAATGAGGTGCTGTTTTGCATAGATAAATAGTATGATTGTGATGTGGGAACCAAATGGCAGATCATTTTGCAAAAAGCACTGGGCAGAGGTGAGATTATGAAACCAGTTCTGCTTCAGGTCTGCTGCCTGAGCGTGGGAACCAGGAGGTGTCTGAGTCTGGGCCTCAATCTGGGCCGACTGGATCGAGGCCGCCCTCTCTAGCTCATCTCTCAGCAGCTGGGCTGGGACAGGAAGACGCTTCTCCACTTTTTACCTGCCATTCAGTATCCCAGGCAGGGCAAGCGGATGGAGGAAAGCAGGTGGCCTCCCACCTGCTGTCCTCACATGAACATATGGTCTGAGGTTGATGGGACCAATGCCCTGGTCTGAGGCCCAGGACCAAAACTCTTAATGTGTATCAAACTGATTTCTTATTGCTGGAGAATAAGAGCTGAAGATTTAGGTGCCGTAGGAGGTGGGTCTTGGGCAGTCTCTTCTGAGGCTCAAAGAGGTTTTATGCATGTTGAAAAGCAGGAGACAGGGAAAGGGAAAACATCCTTGGTTCTGGGTTTACAACGGACTTCCTAGCTGGGGTAGCTGAATCTCAGAAGGAGAGGTAGAGATCTGAAGGGAGAGGCTGCTTGCACAGCCAGGCGGGAGAACTCAAGCAGGGTGGAATGAGATGGAGAAGACAGTTGAGGAAGAAGAACCAGGGCTCAAATTTCTAGACAGAGGATGTTCCTGTAATGCCCCACTCAAGTGGGCCTTTGGAATGACTGGAATGGTCATCCAGCAAATAAACGCACTGCACATTGTTTGTGCTTTCATGTACCCACATGCCTGCCTTTCGTCAGGTTCAAAACACCAGATCCAGGAGATAAGTAAAGCCAAGACCAGCGCTGCCCAGGATGGAGACACAGGTGCCTACATCCCCACAGGTGGCTGCGGTGAAGGCAGTAATGAGAGTGCCCCCTACAGAATACATCAGGGAGAGGCAGCCTGGGGTATCAGTATGAGCCTAGACAAAGGCCATCCATTCATTCACTCCAGGGACAATCATTTGTGGAGCACCTACTGAGGTGTCAATAAGACAAAGATCCCATCTGCGAGGAAGTGGGATCAGAATAACTTCCTGACATTACACATCTGGAGAGCAACCAGTTTTTTCCTCCCGGTTTTCCGTGGTTCCTCGGCACACTGTCACAACTGTAGCCCTAGGTAGAAGGTGAGACTTGGCTAATGGTCTTCCTCACATCCAGACTTCCACTTCCCTCTTCTACTGGTGGAGCAGCTGGGGAAGGGCAGGATGGGAAGGGGGAGTTGGCTCTACTCTTCCCAAGGTCTTGGGACTCAATGGGACGCCTCTGGATAGTTCCCAGACGCGTTGGGTGGTGTGGCAAGGAGTGTTAATGATTTAATGATGCAATTCAATTATGCCAGGCTGTTAATGAGCTAAGTGCAGTATCTTTATTATGCATCAAATACTGGAACACGTTAAGTACCTGCAGTGTCTCAGGCCTTCCCTACATGCTACATTAAAATCATGATTCTATAAGAAGCTCATAACCCCTGCTTGTCTAACTTCTTCCATGACCTGACCTTAAATTGATCTGTAAAACCAACTGTGACCTTTATCCTAGAGCTTCAAGAAAGTGGCTTAATAGGGGATTACAATATTCGTGTTTCATGTCATCCCATTCCTGGTCCTTATTCTACTGTGTTCTCACTGTAGGGAACCACTGTAGATTCCTACCACACCATTAATTCCAGTTCTGGAAATGAATTCCATGACAATTATTCAACAGAAGCAAAAAATTACATGTTTGAAGATGTTCACTGTGCTAACAATTGGAAATGATACAGCACATATAGAAGATATAAAATATTAGAGGACTAATTGAGCAGGTTATAGGAAATCTGTGTGTGGTATATTGTTTAACCGTTAGAAATGATCACGACAATGCCTTTGCCACATAGTGGAAGATGTTTCTTATATTATAGTAAACAGAAAAGGTAGAATATAAATCAGTATGTACCTTTGGCAATCAATTGGCATGCATGTTGAAGGCTGCTTGCAAAAGATAATTATGTTAGGATAATGGGGTATAGGTACCAGGCATGGTGGCTCACATCTATAATCCAGCACATTGGGAAGCCAAGACAAGAGGATCACTTGAGGCCAGAAGCTTGAGACTGGCCTGGGCCATATAGCAAGATCTGTCTCTACAAAAAATAGGTGGGATTCGTAGTGCGTGCTTGTAGTCGTAACTAATCAGGAGGCTGGGGTGGCAGGATCACTTGAGCCCAGGAATTTGAGGCTGCAGTGAGCTATACTTGTGATACAGAGCCTGGGTGATACAGAGAGGTTCTGTCTCAAACAAACAAAAAGAATGGTGGGATGTAGGTCATTTTATTATCTTACAATATTAGTGTTAAGGCTGGATGTAATTTTCAAGCACACTCAGAGAGGAAAAAAATCCTACCTTAGAATCTTGTAGTAACATCTCATGATTAACCATTTTCTTCATTACGTTCAACTTGTTCTCAAAGTGAGGTGTGGGACCTGGCGGTGTCTGAGTGACCTTGGAATTGTACTCAACACACTGATTTCCGGGCTCCACCCCACCTAGAACCAGAATCCTTTGGGGCATCATCCAAGAATTGGCAGTTCAGCCAAGCTTTGCAGTGATTCTGATGCACGTTCATGTTTGAGAACCACTGTTCTAGAAGTTCTCAGAATCAAATTGTAAACAGATGACAACAAGAGGCAGAAATTGATTTTCTCTCATGAGAAGCAGCCAATTCTCTGAAAGTCAACTTACTTAGGAGTCATTTCACCAGTTCTTTGAATTTGCCAATATGCCAAAACTTTTTTTTGAAATAATGATTTTCTGAAATACATTCAATGACTACGTTCTCCATGAACATCTGATTGTGCTCTGTCTGAATGTGTTAGTAACTATGCATTAGGAATGTATTCTTATTTGATTAAATGTATTTGTCATGAATATATTTCTTACAAATATGTTCATAAGAAAAAGAAAATATTTTCATTAAAATGACACATTAAAAATATATTCAAAAGAGGCCGGGCGCGGTGGCTCACGCCTGTAATCCCAGCACTTTGGGAGGCCAAGGCGGGCGGATCACAAGGTCAGGAGATCGAGACCACGGTGAAACCCCGTCTCTACTAAAAATACAAAAAATTAGCCGGGCGCGGTTGTGGCCAGCCTGGGCGGCAGAGCGAGACTCCGTCTCAAAAAAAAAAAAAAAAAAAAAAATATATATATATATATATATATATATATATATATATTCAAAAGAAGAACATACTTATAAGGAAACTAAACTATTCTCAGCCTCTGAGCTTTTGACAAATTGAATATTCTTTAAATTGCTGTTAAGAAACACATATTCATAGAGAATATTCAAAGAGTTCTTATGAAATTTGTGAGTTTCATGAACTCAAAGAATTGCCATTTAGCAAATTGGTCCTTTGGCGATTGAACTTTTATTGAATTGACCAAGAGTCTCCTTGAAAAACCCAAGGCACCCCCCACCCAATGCTGAGGTTCAGGAGCTGGCTGGTGACCTCGGAGGCTGAAGGTGGGTTGGTAGGATGCAGGAGGATCTGGGCATGGGATCTCTCTCCACTGAATCCCCAAGGCTCACCCACAGAGTCCTAAGAAGGCCAGTGGTAGCTCTTCCTCTGTCCACATCCAGTTGGGTCTGAAACCAGCCACCCATTTCATCAAGGAGAGCAGCTCTTACCAGTCTTTTAAAGATGTGAACTTGAAAAGGGAGGGCAATGATTTGTAGTTTAATTGGAGAAGTAGGGACAGACCACACTCTTGAGGAAGTCCCTGTATGTCTTGCTTTGCCTCACCTAGAGGTGGGAGTTCCCCACGGAGAACCATCACCAGGGGACCCTCTTCTGTGACTCTGCCGTAACTCTGTTGCTTACGGAGATTGACACATGACCACTATTTTAGTAAGCAGCTAGCGAAAGAGATCCCAAAAGGAGATTGTGCCCATGTCATCAGCCACTGGCAGTCTTAGGAAATCACTGAGAATGTCAGGTGCCATTTATTGAGTGCTTTCCATGTAAGAGTCAGTGTATTCACCAATTTCCATGTACTATCTCATTTAATTATCACAACAATCTGTCAGGTAGGTCCTGCTATGATTGCTGGTTTGTAGATGGGGAAATTGAGACCTAGAGATGTAAATCTCTTGCTTGAGGCCTCAGGACCACATGCGGTTGACTTGGGATTTGAAACCAAGCATCCTGGCTCCAGAGCTCCTTCCTCCTTTGGTTAGCAAGAAACACTCGAGGTTTTATTGCCTGAAACCCATCTGCTGCTAGCGCATCTCGAGGATGAATGTTTAAGGAGAACATGAAGTACTAAAGGATGATATTCTCCTAGATGGCCTGTTAGGAGTTTGTTGCAGATGATTCAACTGGACCAAAGGGATTTAAGCAGGCTCTGGGTCTTGGGGCCAAGAGCAGATGAAAGCCAAGGAGTCTTTGCTGAATCAAAAAAAATAATTAATCGACGATACAGGTCCTGAGAACTCCTCTGAGTGTCAGAGCCTGAGGGAGATGGAAAGCTTCATGCTTATGCTTTCTTTGTAAGGTTGCCAGAGAGTATATAGGATCCCCAGTTAAATTCGAGTTTCAGATAAACAATTCTTAATATAAGTAGGTTCCAAATATTACATGGCATATGCTAACACTATTTTTTTTTGTTGTTGCTTATTTGAAATTCAAGTTTAACTGGAAGTCTGGTGTTTCTATTGGCTAAATCTGGCAACTCAATTTCTTTGGGAAGATAGCTCATAACCCAGGCAGGGTGTCCATAAGGGCAGAGTAAAAAGTAAGATAATGAAGTCTTTCGAGGAGAAGTTCTGGATTTGAACCCAAGGAGGTAACATGATCTCTTGAGTAACAGTCTCTGGAAGGGGCCTTGTGATATAGGAAGGCTTCCTGGCAGGGCTGGTTCCTAAGGATGGTGGGAAGGATCTGGAAGGGCAGAGAGTGCGGAAGACTCAAGGCACATGTGGGACCAGCAAGCAGACAATGAAATATCTTGAGGAGACTTCATGCCAGGGAGGACTGGAGGTGGAAGATCAGTCTGGGGGAAGAGTCTCAAAGGTTCTGCTAGGGAATCTTGACAATGTCCTTGGACAAGGATGAAAGGCTAATTTTGGCAGGATTTTGGGAAGATGAGTGTGGTGATGGCATGTAAGATTGGCAGGAAGAGTGCGTGAGTTGAGTAGGTGTGGAGAACTGAGCATGAGAGGGTGGGGGTCCATGGCAGTGGGAGAGGAAGGTGACCAGAAGGACATTCCAAAGGAATGGTCTCATCTGGCAAGAGGACAGATGGCTTACAGTGGCTGTTTCCTCTCAAGTGGGAGACCTGGACCCTGCTGGGCCTACAGGAGGAGAAGGCAACCATGGGTACAGAATCTCAGAGGGAAGACTCTCATGTGAGGAGCACCCTGAGAAGTGTGACCACAGAAGGGACAGGGAGGAAGACAGCGAGTGCCACATCTTGTTCTATTCCACTCCCTCCCTGAATACACACACACACATTCACCACTCTGTGCTTATTAGGTTTACATAGATTTCCATAAATAGTGGACTCCTGTTTTAACTTCAGATAGTATTTATTAAGGATACAATTTTAGCCTTGGATTCTGTTGTTTACTTCCCTTGGAGCCAGTCTTTTGAAGCCTTCATTCTACTGACAAAGCTGTTACCAGCTTAGTGAGTGACCCCTCTTCTCTGAGTCCTTTCATAGCTGGGACAACTCCTATTTCTGGTAAATGTTTTGAGATCCTCTAAAGAAAAGCACTTCAGCAGCACGGGCGATTACTGCTATGTGGCCAGCTCATCCCTGGCCCTGGCCCTGGCATCAAGCCAATCCTGAAAAGCCCGCTCAGCTGTTATAGGTTTTCCCAGCAGAGCCACCTGGGCAAGAAAGGAGCGGCCCAGACAGGTTGGAAATGGAAACAGTCCCAGCCCTTTCCTGGGACTGGGTGGGACAGGACAGACCCACAGGGGCAGGGCAGGGGGGTGGAGTCTCCTCTAGCCAGGGTCTGGCTCTGGGTACTCTGGCTTGATCTGATCTTCTCCCTGCCCTAGGGTGATTGAAGGCTGGGCTTACAGCAGTGGTGGCTTTCCAGGGTGACCTGGAGGAAAGCTGTGGGCCCAGTGGGCCAGTGCATTGTGGGAAGGGAGAATGTTAACCTCCCAGCAGGATGATGGGTACTCAGTGCGAGCAAGTACAGTCAGACCCCATTTCAAACACATGACTGCAGACCTCCTGACTGCAAGTCTTGGGCCAAGTGTCGCTGTGCAGGCAGGGGAGCTTCAGTTCCTTGAGAAACTGACCAAGGCCAAGGCATACTTGGGCTTAGGTCTTCTGCAGGAACTATGGCTAGCTAGCTCACCCCAGCACACGCTGACCTTGCATCAAGGTGACCTGAACCTTACTGATGAGGAGAATGGGAGGGGAGACATTGCGTGAACCGGCCGTTTATTCTCACGCTGCCAGCCAGCCACTTTCCCGTGGGATACAGACACACTTAACCCTCACTCCCCATCACTCAAGGGCTGAACCAGGGTTCCTGAAGCAGCGCGTGGACCTGCTGACCTTTCCTTGTTCTTTGGGCACCTTTTGCCTATCAGTGAGAGCCCTTTCCCAGGAATGCCCTTCCTCCACCTGCCTCTCTGTCTGGTGAACTCCTTGTCATCTGACAAAACTGGCTTCAAAGCCTCCTCCCCTGTGAAGCTTGCCAGTTTCCTCCTTTGATGCCTTCTTCTCAGGGCTCTCTTCTGTTTCTTTGCTGGGGAGAGAGCACTTATGTAACCCACTGCACTGACAGCTTCATGCCCGAGGCCCCAGTCCCACATGAGGCTCTGAACTCAGTTCCTGTCATCTTCCTGATCCAGCCTGGGGCTCCTGAATTCTTGGGGCCAAGCTGGGGCCTGGACTTTTCAGGATTGCTGGGAGGCAGTGCCATGCCGCTAGGGCTCTGAGCAACCTTTCAGCTCCCGGTGGCCTCCCCAGGTCCCTGTCTGACCAAGCAGAAAGTGCCCAGGTCAGGACTCACACAACACCACCTGTGGCCTTGTCTCAGCCTTACTCCGCCTTTCCTGGCTCCTCTCGGAGGCACTGATTCCTCTTTCACCCCCAAGACTCCTCCACTGACCGCTCCCTGACTCAGCAATGGCCTGGCTTACAGAGACAGCCTCTCCATTCTGGTTCTCAGCAACTGGGCCAGGCGGCCTTCCTGAGATGCAGTGGGCTGGTTGGCGCTGCCTCCTCCGGTGTGTGTTGGGGGAGACATCTCAGCCAGGCCGGGGCCGGGGTGAGGTGGGGAGAAGGCTCAGAAGAGGTGGGGGGTGAAGCTGGGGAGACCAAGGGACCAGCCTACCGTCCACAGCAGTGGTTCTTCATGGTGGGGGTGCAGGGGGAGACATTTGGCAAAGTCCAGAGACATGTTTGCTTGTCACAACTGGCAGGGGAAGGAGTGCTACAGATATCTAGTGTGTGGAGGCTGAGGACGCTGCTTGCCATCGTACAATGGCCAGGACAGCCCCTTAACAAAAAATATCTGGTCCAAAGTGTCAGCAGTGCTGAGGGGAGAAACCCTGCTTCGGTGAGAGGGGTGGAGCCGGCCGGGGTGGGGGCCTTATGTTTGAGAGGTGGGCTCAGGTGGGCTTCCCTGAGCTGAGTGGATTGTTATCCTCAGGGCACATCTGCAACCTCTCTGCCCCTTCCGGGCTCCTCCCGTGGAGCCACAGTTCCTCGGACTGTCCCAGGTCTCACTGCTCACCGCCATCCTGACCTCCCCAGTGGGGGCTGGGGGGCAGTTTCTACAGCCAGGGGATATTGGATGAAAATAGAGGAAATCTTGACCTGCTCCCCCCATCTCCTAATTTTTTTATAAATAGAGATGGAGTTTTGCTCTGTCACCCAGGCTGGAGTGCAATGGTGCGATCAGGGCTCTCTGCAGCCTTGGACTCCTGGGCTCAAGTGATCCTCCCACCTCAGAGCCCTGAGCAGCTGGGACCATAGACGCAAGCGTGCACCACCACGCCAAGCTTGTTTGTAGAGACGGAGTCTTGCCATGTTGCCCAGGCTGGTCTCCAACTTCTTGGCTCCAATGATCCTCCCACCTCAGCCTCCCAAAATGCTGGGATTACAGGTGTGAGGGATCATACCTGACCCTCTACTTGCTTTTGTTTTGTTCCGTGTCAGCCCACAGTTTCACAGGCCAGGGGGCCAAGGGTTTTGTTATCTTATTTTTAAAAAGCTATATATAAGGGACATTTCTTCTTTTATTGATTTATAATAATAATGTTCATTACCACGCATTGATCACTTATTTTGTGCCAGGAACTTTCATACACTTTATATGATTTCATTGTCATACCAATCCTACTAGATAGTATTATTATTACTCTTTGTGGAAAAAAAAAAAAAAACCCAACAGTCCAGATTGGTGACATAATTTGCCTAGGAAGCAGAGATACAAGGCAGCAGTGCTGAGATTGGAACTCAGTCTTTGACCCCCAAATCTGTAAGAGAAACCTCCTGAAGATTTCTCCTGCAGGAAGCTGATGTCACAGAGGAGGCTTGAGCGAAAAGTGATGCTGGGCTCTTGTGTCTGCCTGAACTGTGTGGATGTGGGTGGGGGCGGCCGGGAGAGGAGCTTCAGGCAGGTAAACATGGGACAGGGGCCTCTGGGAGACAAGAGGTTACTAAAGGACGTGGGCCGATTCTTGTGAGGGAGTGACTAATACTACCATGAGTCAGCGGAGGCCTGGGAAGCATCCTCGTCCTCCTCCCAGGGCAATGTCCCAACCCTGGGGAAAGCCCGATCAGTGCTCCCTACCCCTGAAATGGGCTCAGCTGCCTGAAAGGAAGCTTCCTGTGAGGCTCTGGCAAAACGCTGTCCATCCTATTCTCCCAGCCCTGCAGGGAGCTCCCCAACCTGGCAGCGGCCTGAACCCCCACTGCCCTCCTCAGCTCTGCCCAGGCTAGAAGAAGAGGGGCCCAAGGAAACGGGAAATGGGGACCAATGGGGCAAGGAGGAGTGAGTGTCTCCAGTGCCAGGGCTGAGAGTCAGGCTCACCTCCAGGGGTCCTGGGCTATGAGGGGCTGCAGGAGGTTGGCAGGCTCACCAAGAACCAGAGGTGGCTTTCCTCTTCTCAGTTCTTTGTTCCCTAGAGAGCCCTTTGTCTGCATTGACTTGGACTCCCAGGAATGTGCTGGCCCGCCCTGGGTAGATCACCTGGCTGGGCCTGTGGCTTCCATCTCTGAAGGAAGGCTGGGTGCACGAGGGTTTCCTCTTGGCTCTCCCATTGCTCCGTACAGCCACAGGTACCCCTTAAGGGAGGTGGCACTATCCTCTTAGGAGAGGGGAGGAGCCTGAAGCTCAGGAAAGTTACATAACTCACACAGAGAAGGGGAGCTGGGGCTTGAACCCCTGTCTCTGCGTCCATGCCCCTCCCCTGGCCTTCCTTCCGCACTTCAGTGGCTCTCGTGTGCAGATGGTTCTCTTTGCTTTAAGGGCTCTCCTCTGCTCCAGAAAAAACCGGTGATGCTCTTGGTCCTCTCTTGACCCCCTTCTCATGGGGACCCAACCTCAAGAGCAAGCAGGACTCTGTTTCCCAAGGCTGGGGAACGTCCAGCTGCCTTGCAAGTGGGCTTCTTCCCTGCAGAGTAGCTCAACTGGCTGCTTGAAGTGTTACTGACACATCACTCTCCAAGGACCCTGGGGCACCAAGATGTGAACTCCCAGCCTCGGCTGCCTCAGGCAGGGATTCCCGCAGTGCTGGGCACCTGAGTGGTACCCACGGAGACTGAGGCTGCGGTAGCCTGTTTCCAGTACTGGCTGCTGCTTGCTCCCTAGCATGTGGCGCCTAGAAACAGCAGCTCTACAATGGGGGCCGGGGCCTCAGTGGCTGCATCTAGCTGCTCAGGTGGCCTTGACCCCTGCCTGAGTGTGTGTGTGGGGGTGACAAATGGGGGGAAGAAGCTGTGCTCACATATTTTCTTGACAGCAGAAAACATCAAAAGGGGTCTCAATCCTTAAATAATAACAGCCCAGCCGGGCACGGCAGCTCACACCTGTAATCCCAGCACTTTGGGAGGCCGAGGCGGGCAGATCATGAGGTCAGGAAATGGAGACCATCCTGGCTAACACAGTGAAACCCCGTCTCTACTAAAAATACAAAAAATTAGCCAGGCCTGGTGGCAGGCGCCTGTAGTCCCAGCTACTCGGGAGGCTGAGGAAGGAGAATGGCGTGAACCTGGGAGGCGAAGCTTGCAGTGAGCCGAGATCGCGCCACTGCACTCCAGCCTGGGCGACAGAGCGAGACTTCATCTTAAAAAAAAAAATCATCATAATAATAACAACCCAAGTTTATTGGGTCTCTATTATATTCATTTTTAGTAAGTTTATGTTTAAGTACATTTATTTATTTATACATATATTGACTCATTTAATTCCTACCATACCCCAAAAGAGAGGTACTTTTTTTATAGATGAGAAACTGAGGCTCAGAGTTGGGAAGTAACTTGCCTTAGTAGTACTGATAGTAGTGGGTTCTGGCACCCTGAGTTCTGGCCTAGGCAGCTGGTTCCCAGGTCTACCCTCTGGCCACTGTACTATATTGCCTGTAAGGACACTTTTGGGAAGGTCATACGGGTTCCCCTGGATGTCTCTTATGAGGCCTCTATTTTTTAGAGCCTTGAAGAATAATCCAGGCTAACCAGGAAGAGGAAAAGGGGTGGTGTGGGGCCCAAAGACAGGGCCTTCCTTTCTTTGGCAGAGGTGACAGGGTAGGCAAAGGCTTGGAGGCCTGATGGTGCTAGACAAAAGCAGAGAACTATCAGCACATCAGTATTCCTAGGAGGCAGGTGTGACAGAAGATGAGCTGGCGAGGTTTGCATCATAAGGGCCTGCAAGGCCATGCTAGGGCCCTGAGCTTTGTCCAGCCTCTGCCGCCTGGCCTGAAAGACCACAAGAAAGAGAGCCTCATAGAGGAGAGGCTAACAGTGAGACCAGGTGGACACGCACTACCTGTTTTCAAGAGTTACTATAAAGCTAGAGTGAACAAGGCTGTGGAATTGGTGAAAGGATGCACATTTGTAACAGTAGAACAGAATGGAGACTGCAGAAATACGCATGCATGGTCAGTTGATTTCTGACAAAGTACAGAGGGAATTCACTGGAGATAGATGGTGTCAGTTTGTTTCTGCTGCTATGACAAAATACCTGAGACTGGGTCATAAAAAACAATGATTTATTTTCTCATGGTTCTGGAGGCTGGGAAGTCCAAGATCAAGGCACTGGTGGATTTGGTGTCTGGTGAGGGCTGTCGTCTGCTTCCAAGATGGTGCCTCTTGATGCATCCTCACATGGCAATAGGGACCAACAGCTCCCTCACACCTCTGTTGTAAGGGTGCTAATCCCATCCGTGAGGGCTCTGTTCTCATGAGTTAATCACATCCTAAAGGCTCTAATTCTTTTATTTATTTATTTATTTATTTATTCATTCATTCATTCATTCATTTGAGATAGAATCTCACTCTGTTGCCCAGGCTGGAGTGCAGTGGCACGATCTCAGCTCACTGCAACCTCCACTTCCTGGGTTCAAGTGATTCTCCTGCCTCAGCCTCCCAAGTAGCTGGGATTACAGGTGTGTGCTACTATGCCCGGCTAATTTTTGTACTTTTTGTTAGAGATAGGGTTTCACCATGTTGGCCAGGCTGGTCTCAAATGATCCGCTTGCTTGGCCTCCCAAAGTGCTGTGATTATACGCATGAGCCACAGTGCCTGGCCTAGGCCATAAGTCTTAAAACTATCACACTGGCAATGAAGTTTCAACATATGAATTTTGTCGGGATACATTCAAACCATGGCAGATAGTCTGTTTAAAAAATGATGCTAGAGCATACAGACATCTATGCCAAAAAAAAAAAAAAAAAAAAAAAGAAAAGAAAAAAAGAAAAGAAAGAAAAGAGAGAGAGAGAGGAAAAAAGAAAGAATGTTGACCTGTAACTCAAAAAGGATCATAGACCTAAATGTAAAATGTTAAAATGGGAAATACAGAAATATAAGTGAAAGTACAAAAGAAGAAGCCTAAAAGCATAAAAGAATTAAACAGGAGAAAATCTTTCTGATTTGGATTAGGCAAAGATTTCTTGGATATGACATTGAAAACACAATCCAGGAAACAAAAATTTAGAAATTGGATTTCATCAAAATCAAAACCTTCTGTTTTTAGAATGGCACTGATAACAAAATAAGAAGACAAATCTTCTATGCAGACTGGGAGGAATATTGTAAAATCTGTATCTGACAGAAGACTTGTGTCTGGAATATATCAAAAATTCTCAAAACTCAGTAAGAAGAAAACAAACAAACATTTGTTTTTTAAAAAAATGGGCAAAATACTTGAACATATACTTCACCAGAAAAGAAGTATGAATAGCAAATAAACACACGAAAGGTGTTTAACATAATTAATCACTAAATTTAAATCATAATGAGAAACCACTATTATTATTTTGGAGTGGCTAAAATAAAAAAAATTCAAAACACAAAACTGACAATATTAAGTACCGGGGCAGGGGATGTGGAGCAACTGGGACTCTCAGACAGTGCTCGTGAGAATGCAAAATGGAACAGTCACTTTGGAAAACAATTTGGCAGTTTGATATAAAGTTAAGCATAAACTTATTATATAAGTCGACAATATCACTTGTAGGTATTTACCTGGAGAAATACAAACTTCTGTCCACAAAAAAAAACCTGTAGACAAATATTTATAGTGGCTTTATTCATGATGGCCCAGAACTGGGAACAACTCAAATGTCCTTCTATTACTGAATGAATAAACTGTTATACATCTATGTATTGTAACACTACTTATCAATGAAAAGGAACTTCTTCTTTATTTGAGACAGAGTCTTACTCTGTCGCCTAGGCTGCAGTTCAGTGGCATGATCTCAGCTCACTGCAACATCCATCTTCCTGGTTCAAGCAATTCCCCTGCCTCAGCCTTCCAAGTAGCTGGGATTACAGGCACACGTCACCACACCTGGCTAATATTTTTGTATTTTTAGTGGAGACAGGGTTTCACCATGTTGGCCAGGCTGGTCTTGAACCATTGACGTCAGGCAATCTGCCCGTCTCAGCCTCCCAAAGTGCTGGGATTACAGGCATGAGCCATCGTGCCCAGCCAAAAATGAACTTCTTCTTTTTTTTTCTTCAACTTTTATTTTAAGTTCAGGGGTACATGTGCAGGATGTGCAGGTTTGTTACATTGGTAAATGTGTGTCATGGGCTGGGTGTGGTGGGTCATGCCTGTAATCCCAGCACTTTGGGAGGCTGAGGCAGGTGGATCATGAGATCAGGAGTTCAAGACCAGCTGGCCAAGATGGTGAAACCCTATCTCTACTAAAAATACAAAAATTAGCCAGGCACAGTGGCAGGTGCCTGTAATCCCAGCTACTCGGGAGGCTGAGGCAGGAGAATCACTTGAACCCAGGTGGCAGACGGTGCAGTGAGCCGAGATTGCGCCACTGCACTCCAGCCTAAGCAATAGAGTGAGACTCTGTCTCAAAACAACAACAACAACAACAACAACAACAAAACCATGTGCCATGGTGGTTTGCTGCACAGATCATCCCATCATTTTGATTTCATCAAAATCAAAACCTTCTGTTTTTAGAATGGCACTGATAACAAAATAAGAAGACAAATCTGAAGTATGAAGCCCAGTGTCTATTAGCTATTCTTCCTGATGCTCTCCCTCCCCTAACTCCACCTCTGACAGACCCCAGTGTGTGTTGTTCCCCGCAGTGTGTCCATGTGTTCTCATTTTTCTGTTCCCACTTATAAGTGAGACCATGCAGTGTTTGGTTTTTTGTTCCTGTGTTAGTTTGCTGAGGAAAATGGCTTCCAGCTTCATTCATGTAACTGCAAAGGATGTGATCTTGCTCCTTTTTATGGCTGCATAGTATTCCATGGTGTATATGTATCATATTTTCTTTATCCCATCTATCACCGATGGGCATTTAGGTTCATTCCTTGTCTTTGCTATCGTGAATAGTGCTGCAATGAACATACATGTGCATGTGTCTTTACAATAGAATGATTTACATTCCTTTTGGCATATACCCAGTAATGGGATTGCTGGGTCAAATTATATTTCTGCCTCTAGGTCTTTGAGGAATTGCCACATTGTCTCCCACAATGGTTGAACTAATTTACACTCCCACCAACAGTGTAAAAGTGCTCCTTCTTCACAACCTTGCCAGAATCTGTTATTTTTGACTTTTTAATAATCGCTGTTCTGATGGGCATGAGATAGTAACTCACTGTGGTTTTGATTTGCATTTCTCTAATGACCAGTAATGTTGACCTTTTTTTCATATGCTTGTTGGCCACATGCATATCCTCTCTTGAGAAGTGTCTGTTCATGTCCTTTGCCCACTATTTAATGGGGTTGATGAAAAGGAACTTCTGATACATGTAGCATGGACGAATCTCAAGTGCATTAGGCTAAATGAAAGAAGGCAGATTGCGTGCTATGCACCCAATGATTCCATTTATATGGCCTTTTGGAAAAGGTAAAACTAAAGGGACAAAATACTTGATGGGTAGTTTTTAATGGCTGGGGCTGGGTGAAGGGGTTGACTATAATGAAGCCCTGGAGAATTTTAGGGGGTGATGGAACTGTTTTGTATCTTGATTGTGGTGATGGTTACACAACTGCATGCATTTGTTAAAACTCAAACAACTGTATTTTAAAATGGATGAATTTCATTGTATGTACACTTAATTTCAACAAACCTGACCACCACCACCAGCACCACCAACACCACCAACAGAGGGTAGTTAGGTTATAGGGCATAAGACAGAGTTTGGGAGACCTACCTTGAACCTGGTCCCTAATTGGCATTCTGCCTCCGCAGACCCTGTCTTCCCATCCTTGAGGCCTCAGCCAACTCCTACGGAAACCTTGCTCCCTGCAGTTTCCAAAAGCCAGAAAGGGAACCATTAGCGAGCCCCTTCTGTGGAGTGTTAAGGTCCTTGTTTTTATTAACTGTAAGTGCTCCTGGGAGGACTAATAGCTGAAGTTACGGCAGGCTCTTGCAGAGGAAGGATGGGAACGGAGACCGTTTTCCAGGAGGTTGGAGAAGAGTGGCATGGGGTGGAGGATAAGCCTTCACTGTGGTTGGCGGCACTGGGCTGCTCCCACGCATCATGGGCGTGTTGGCGGCAGGGGGTGAGGAACTACATGGAAGACAGGCGCGCACCCCATGCTTGCTTTTGGGTTAGTTTACAAAGTCTTCCCTCCCCACCTGGCAACCACAGCCCCTGCCTGGGCTTCCTTCCCCAGTACCTTCCTCAACCACCTTCGAATTATCCAATGCCAAGTACAAATGGCCAGGTTTGGGGAATTATTTCTTTACGGTAACTAAACACAAAGGCCTCAGGATCTTCATTTGGTATATTTCTGCTTCCTTGGTCTTCTGGGGTTCAGATGACCTTGGGGCTTCTGTAAGGGAAGTTTTCTGGTCAGTGAGAGGAGCAGAAGGGCTGGAGTAGGCATCAGGGCTCCAGGCTTCCATGGTCTTGCCATGCCAGTGAGGAGGTTGGAGAATTGGCTAAAGTAGCTGCTGGGAGCCAGTAGCTAATGATTGGATTTTTTTCTATACCATGTTCTTCAAATTTTCCATGCACCTTCCCACTGCAGGACCTTTGAACATGCCAGCCCCTTGAGAAGTTCTGTTGGACTGCCACTCACTGCACCCGACTGTGTCTGTTTGCTGAGGATGCCAGAATCAGGAAGACAAGGGTTCTCATGTGAAAGAAGACTCCGACCTAGGGAGAGTGGTAGTGAGAGTGGTACTACTACTACTACTACTAATAATAATAACAGCGGCAACAACACTGGCAGAGCCATTGAGGGAGCACTCATGAGGTGCCAGGCATTTATGTGCACTATGACATTCAAAACTCACACCAGTCTTACAGATGGACAGTGTTATTATTCTCATTTTATCAAAGAGGAAACAGGCCGAGAGAGGATAAGTCACTTGCTGAGCTGATACATGGCAGGGCTGGAACTTCGAGTCTAAGCCTCAGGGACTGGAGAGTCACGTGTTTGGCCATAGTGTTTTCCCACTACACCCAGGAAAGTCCCCCTCTGCCTCACTGGAAGGAAAGTCACATCCAACTTTAACTTGGCAGGTCCTCAGTTGGATCATTTAGAAGGAATGAAAAACAAGAGTAACATTGGCTATTGCATAGGATGCAGGCTACCAGCCTAATACTGCGGGCAAAGGAGGGCTGGGCAGAGTTGCTGCACATACCTGGCCACCTGGCCCCAACTCTTCCTCTAGGACTCTTTCCACTCATGGCACTCATAGAGGACTTTTTTCCAAGGTGGGAAATCCAGAACAGACTGTTCAGGGTGACCAGAGGCTTGTGGGAAGATGCCTCGGGCCGTAAGCCTTCCTGACTCAGCACTCTTCCACTCCAGTTTTTGGACAGAGGTAAGGCATGTACTTGATGTTGAGCCCACAGCAGACCGATAAGTCATCCTCAGCCTCCCAGAGTCTGGTGGGGTTCTGTTGTCTAGTAAGCCGAAGACAATACTTCATGAATAATGTGGGTGTGATGTTGGGTAACAGTGATGGTTGATGGACTCAGGGGCTGACTCATTTCTGAAGGCCTTGAATCAGACCAATGTTATTTCCTTTGGTTTACAGTGGACCTAACCCAGATTGCCCTGAACACCTGCTCCTGTTGCTGAATCAGAGATGTGGGCTCTGGCCGGCGGAGGACCGAGACTTTACTGTGGGGCTCGAGCCCAGTTAAAGAAACACTATCCGGGAGATTCTATCGTGGGACTTGAGGCTGGTGGACAAAGGGGGAAGAGGAAGGCCTGGTCTGAGTGAGGGGCATGGGTTTTGAGTCCACAGAAAAGAGGGGAAGTATGCTTTGGTTGAAACCAAAACAGCTCAGAGGGAAGATACAAAATAGGAGCCCTGAGCAAGTTTAGATTTCTGTTTTATCTCCCTCTCCTAGCGCTCCTCTCATAAGCTGGGTAGAGGAGAAGCAAAGCCAGGAAATGAGTCCCTGGGTAAGGCAGGCTTCAGGCAGGCCAGTGCCCAGTGCCTGCACTGCAACCTTAAAAGTGACCTGGATCAAGATCTGACCAGTTGGAGCTCCCACCCTTAGCTGGTGAGCCCAGCGCCTCCTGTGTGGGGCGGTCTGGGCTGTCCAGCTATGGGCTTCACAGACACCCCCAGAAATGCAGCTGGGGAGACCCAGCTCCCAGGGGAGTTCCTTGAAGGCAGGGTGGAGTCTTCCCTCCCTGCTTCCTGCTGTGCATCCTGAGCTTCGGGTGCTCAACAGAGCGTGTGGAGGAAGATGCTGTGAGGATGACTCCGGAGCAGTCACCAGGACACAAGACTCCGGGGAAGACAAGTAGGGGGCCGAGTCCTAGGAGGAGCCTTTCACAAACCGCAGGTCCAAGTGGGAGGTGCCAGGCCCCAAGCAGTTAACACTTTTGTTATTGTTAGGGCTAACCCTGGCTTTAAGCCAAACCACGATATGTAACAATTATCCAGATTATCCAAATTGTATGAAAACACCACGTACAATTATTACTCAAATTTTAGCTGTTCCCAGACAGCTTCTGGGAACACATCTATTGCACGGAGTCAATTGCATTGTGTGAAATGTGTGGCCGGCAGGTTATTGAACTTCTAGGTCCCAAGTAGCATCACAAACATGAAGACTCGGGGGACCATTTGCTCCCCTGCCCTGCTCTTTGTTTTGTCCTCCATTTCCTTCTGTGGCTTTGAAAGTCCCATGCCCAGGACAATCTGTTCTGTGGAGAGCCTGGAAGAAATGGGGAGTCCTGCTACAGATGGTTTGCCGAGGCTTGGCCAGGGAAGTTTACTGCGTTGCAGCAGCCTAAAAACGCAACTGGATGGGCATCTCTGCTTTGGAGCATCAGCACTGGCATCATGAAATGTGGGCACTGAGAGAGACTGAAACTCTAGTCCAACTCTCCCCTGGGAGCTCCTTCTCTAAAATTCCAGAGGCTGCATTGTGGCTGGTGTGGGGCCCGGGGAGCATTGCTGTCACTCTTGCCACCCCTGCTCCCTCCCATCCCCTTGTCTGCAAATATTGCCAGGCCCTGTGTAGTTGTCCCAAAGTTCGTCTGTGTCCCTTGCCTCCCTGCAGGGAGAGAGAAGCTTGCAGGTTCTACTGACCCTCCCAGCTAATCTAAGGGGATAGACGGAATGACAAATATTTCTTCAGCAAGGGCTCCTGTGGAAGAGTCAGTGAGCTCCATGCTTCCCCAGGTGGAAAGGGTAAATGGAGGCAGAATCTGAGCACATGCAGCAAAGATGCTCATGGTGAGGGTCTGCAGGGGGACAAGTGCCAGAACATAGTCTTTGAGTTGCTCTTGTTCCCAGGCCCTGACTGGCTCCCTCTGTCATTCCCTACCTTCTTCAGTACAGTTCCCTCTTTAAATTTTCTTTGGTTGTCAAATGATCCGTTATTGAAATACTTCTATATGCAGCCCTTAACTAGCTGGCCACTCCACCCGCACCGCTATCAAAGCCATCTGTGATGTCGCGAGGGTGGGTGGCGCCATCAACACTACAGCCCACAGACTGGGCAGTCCTCACAATCTCTTTAATGGTTCCAGAGAGTTCTCTGGCTAAAGATCAGTGCTGCATCTGTTGGGCAATGTTGATGATCTCATCACAAATGATATTTCCACTGTGCTTAATGTTTTTCTGCTTGTTTCTGTCTCTTGGTGGTTCCTCGAGGGCTTTGACGATCACTGCAGAGGCAGAAGATGCCACCTGAATCTGGCCTGTGTGTTCTGCACCGTCAGTTTCACTGGAATCCTCTGGCTCTTCCAGTCAATTATCTTGGTGATGTCCTCATTGGCCTTTTTTGGGGACAGACCCAGGGGGCTGATCTTAGGAGCCAGAGCAGATGTAGTACTGACTAGTGCACCTCAGGTATATGACTTTGATCTCGTTGGGATTGAACTTGGATGGCATGGCAGAGGCAGTGGGTTTCTTGGTCTGCCATTCACAACCTCATTCACATGCCCTTCCAGGCTTATCTCCTAGCTCCTCCCTCCACATTCCTATGTGCCACACACACTGATCTGCCTATCGTCACCACCTACAGTGGGCTTGGGTGCCTCTGAACCTGCTGCTCCCTCTGCCTGGAATATATTTATCTCTGCTAAACTCCTGTCCATCTTTTCAAGCTGAAATCAAATCCCCTGTCTGGAATATTTCCCAGATCTGCATGGAGAGGGTTAAACCATGTGCGTTGCCAGCCACTTTATGGGAGAGAGGGTTTATCTCATTGCACTGTTACTCTCTAATGCCCCTGACATGAGATAGACACTCAATAATGGTCCTATGAGTGAATGAATGTGTGAGTGAATGAATGAATGAGCTGGTGGCAGGGTGAGAAAAGGAAACAGATGTGTCCATTAAGGGAAAACCTGCCTTGTGATTGGAGCCTCTCAAGGCCTCATTCAGGATGTCTTCTCCGGGAGTTGGCTTTGGGGTGCTGCCTCTCCCGCTTTTGCCCCTTGGTGCTAAGTAAGAAGTTCCTCGATGACGCTGTGCCGTCTGCCTGGCCTCTTCCAAGGATTGCTTCATTGGCTGCCGGCTCCTGGCTTTTCTGGTCAGTTCAAGGAGGGATGTGCACACGTGGTTGGGGCTTAATGCCTGAGAAAGCCTGGGAATCAATCAGATCTGGGCTAAATCAGAGGAAGGAGCTCACGCTCTGCAGGGGGGCTGGAGTCTGCTTAGGGGCAGCTAGACAGATGCTTCATAGAGAGTGAGAAAAGTTTCCAGGGTCCGGGGTCCCCGCATTCTTTGTGGGGGTAGGAGGAGGTCCTTGACGAAGGGGCAATAATAGAGATAATTTATCTGGTTGAGGTTGGATGAGAGGGAGCCTGGGGATGGTGGCAGGAGTCTGGGAGAGAATGGGTGAATGTGTGTGTGCATGTTTTGTGGGGAAGGAATGTGGGAAGGAAGGGTATGGACAAGGCCTGACTGTGAGGGCAGGAGAGAGCTGGGGAGTGAGGGTGACTCAGGGGCCCAGCTCTGCAGCCCCTGAATAGTAAGTGCCTGCAAAGGCTTCGCAGGCAGAATGGAAGAAAAGGCAGAATCCAGAAGCACAGGCACAGGCTGTATTGAAGGGGCAGAGTCCCTGGTGCAGAGAGCACCCTTAGCTTGGACGTGTTAATGCAGGCTCAGGTTAGGGCCTCCACAAGAGGCCCAGGAAGCAGAAACAGAGCTGAGAACTCTCCCAGTGCCGGGCGCAGAGACCAGGAGGAGCAGTGTGGGAGCTTCTCAGCCATGGGTCCATGCATTTCCCCCTCTTCCTCACAATCGCCCTGTGGGGACAGGAGCAGTTTGCGCCCAGGCTGCTGAGGAGTGTGGGCAGCCTGTTTCCCACCTACCCGCCAGCAGTTTATACACTAATAGCCCACAGCACCCCAGGAGGGGGTGAGCGGGGATCCATTTGTTTTTCCAGAGTTTGACCTCTGGGTAAAACTCTTTCCCCAAAATGTGCCGGTTTAAGTGAAAGTGATAAATCAGCCCCTTTGAAATGCAGAAGCAGCTTGGGGAAGCCCCCTTTGATATTCAGCTTGGAACCGGGGCACTTAAAACCTGGGTTAATTCTCCGGCTTTATTGGAGGCAGAGAAAGAGAAGAGGAGGAAACCCAGGGCTGGTCATTAAGTCTGGGAGACTTGAAAAGCCTGGGGCAGGGGCCGGGCTACCGCAAAGGGATCACGAAGGCAAAGCGGCCCTGGGAAAAGCATCCCGGCCCGATGAACTCTAATCCCGGTTCCCACCCAGACAGATGAGACGCGGAGGGTGGTGGAGAGGAGGGGGCGGGCAGGACCGGAGAGAGGCTCTGGACGATGGGGAGGCGGTTGCTATGGAAACGGGGCGGGCACCGGGAAGGAGAAAGCCAAGGGCTAACTTGGTAATTTCCTGAAAGGAGCTGAGAATTCAAGAGAGTGTGTGTCCCATTCACTGGGCGGCTTGTGCTTTCAGAGGTCTGGGGGCTGCGGCCCCTCCATGGGAGCCAGAGCTCTACTGCGGGCCTGTTACCTCCAGAGCCCTGGTCTGGGCCCTTCATTAGAAACATCTGCTCATCATAGTCTCCGCATAACAGAGTGGAGGGGGGAATAAGGCCTTGGGGCCACCACACGTCTTTCAGAGGGTGGGGGCCACTGAGGATGCAAGGTTTTCTCCCCCGTTCCACTCTCAGAAGGGAGGAAGGGCTGGGTGTGGGGACACAGGGGCCCCAGGGTTGCTTTGTGCTAGTAAGGGGACCCCGCATCCTGGATTTTCCAGGGTGGTTCCCACTGTTATTCCCACAAGTGATAAGTCCCAGTCTTGGAGTTATCAGAGAGGGTGTTCCAATTCGGGGTCTGGGACAAGCAACCCCAGTAACTACTCTCCAAGGAGATTCCTCAGAGTTTCCGAATGTGGGTCCTGCCTCCTGACACAGCTGCTGCCAGCCGGCCTGTGAGCTGCGGGCAGGGCTGAGTAGATGAGTGGGGGGACGGTTGAGCTGCTGCCTGTCCATCCCTGCTAGGTCTGTTTTTTGCAGAGGAATGGGGAGGCAGGTAGGGAGTAGAGGATGGGAGTTGAGAAAGTAAAAACTTGATCCTCTAGAGCTTGGTCCTCGCATTTCAGCCAGGCCAGAGGAGAGGGCTCCTGCCAGCCCCTGCTCCCCTCTGACTCGGGGGTGCTAAATTCCGGGGAACATATTTACTACGCTGTTGGGCTGGCCTTTGCCTGTCATGGGTTCTGGCTCGGTGGTTTCAGACACAAACACTCAGGATCAGCTTGGTAGCCAGTGACAGGGGCCCTTCCTGAGCCCCCCAGCACCTCTCCCCACCCCCTCCTCGTGGAATCAGGAGCTCATGTCCCTCTGGAGGAGCTTCACCTCCACTTGTGACTCCCACTCAGACCCCGGCCCACCTGGGGCCAAACAGGGCCTCAGGGGTCCACTCTGGTCTCCTGAAGCCTTTCCAGTGTCAGAACAACTCACCCACAATTGCATTCCTCAGCAGGTCTCAGGCAAGGAGGCAAACTAAATAAGTCACAGAAATCACTTTCCTTTTAGGCTTCTTTAACTTGGGGTAATGGAGAGCAACCCTCTAGAAGGTGGGGGCCGTCACTTCCCACCTTCTTGGGGGATGTGGGGAGGCAGGGACAGAGGACCCTTAGCAGGGCCCAGTGGCCCTCAGAGCTGCTGCCCACTTTGCAGTCATCTCTGATGCCTCCTCCTTGCTCTCCTGCCCTTGGGGTGGCCAGGAGAGCACAGGGGGCTTGTCCTGTGCTTTACTCCCCCCTCACCTTGAACCTCCACGGCGCCGGAGCCACGTCATCAAGCTAAAGCAGCAGGGGCTGCCCAACCCCCTGAGCCCCATTCCTGACTGCAAGGGCGGTGGGCTTTGGAAAGGAGGGTGGGAGTCAGGCTCACAAGGTGCCTGCTTGAAAGCAGAGCCAAGGGGCATTAAGAAAAAGGGGCTGGCCAAGGGGAGATACCATCAACCCAAGGCCCAAGAAGAAGGAAGTGATGGGGAAAAGGAGGAGTTGCAGGATGTGGAGTCCAGAGAGAGGAAGACAGGAGAGAAAAGATGGAGGGCAGTCAGCAGGGAAGTAAGGGAGTGTCAGAACCAACTCCTGGTCAAAGCGAGTGAAGGTCAAACTTAGGTTGTCTGAGGTGCTGCTGGGAAAAAAATCTGTGGTGGTGGTGGTGGGGTGTGTGTGCGTGCACATGCATGCGTAGGAGCCTGTGTCCAGATACACACACACACACACACACACACACACACACACACACACACACACATATATATACACCCAGGGGGAGCTACAGGGTAGGCCTGTGCCAGAAACTGCTGCATTCTTCTTAACCCTAAAGCCAGCGTTCTCTTTGCAAAATGCTTTCTCATTACAAGTAGGCACATTTTCCTCTACGGCACTCGGCTCACTCGGCTGGTTTCTATGTGCTCGCTGCAGTCAAGGCTCTTTTTTCCTCCTCCCTCAAGCAGCTATACATACACAAAACACCTGCATTTTATTAATGCTGCCTGGAGCTGGGGCGGGATGGAGCCCCCTCTGCTCTCACCGCACCCCCTCCTCCTCAGCCATGCTCAGTGAAGCAAAACGCAGGGGTTAACCCTGTGTAGCTGGGTTGTGTCCCAGAGATGTAGTCCCCATGAGGGGTAAAGTGCAGAAGAGGTACAGGGGTCCTGGCCCCGGGACAGTTGGACAGACATTGTGGGAGCTCCCGCCCCCCACCACACTGCCCCGGCACCACGCATGCCTGGCCCCAAGCTTTTGGCCTAATTCTTGTTTGGCCCCAGACTTTTCTGTTGAGGAGCTGAGGATACCATTCTGTCTTGAAAGGAATCTTTGCAAAGCTCTAAGAGAATCTCCGAAAGGATGGCCCTGTAAACATCTCATCTGTCTGCCTTTAGGAGCCATTGGGACTAAACAATTCCAGAAAAAGGGCTGCTTTTCCTTAAAAAATATTTTAAATTACAAAAAGCACAAAGAATATAAAAGTTGCCTGTAATTTATTCACCCTGGCAGCTTTGTTAACTTTGTTTTTAAACGAACACATACACGTTAGAAAGCATAACATGAAAATTTAATTTCTCTGCCCTCAAGTTACAGTCGCTCCTCTCAAAGGTAATGACTATTAAGAGTTTCTTGTGTGTTCTTTCCTTCCAGGGAAATAACTTGGGCATATAATGACATCTTCTTTTTTAAATTAAAAATAAGTCTGTAATTCTTGTCATATCAGCACATGGAGATCTCCTCTATTCTTTTTTTTTTTTTTTTTTCCTTGAGACAGAGTCTCACTCTTGTCACCTAGGCTGGAGGACAATGGTGCTATCTCTGCTCACAGCAACCTCTGTCACCAGGGTTCAAGTGATTCTCCTGCCTCAGCCTCCCCAGTAGCTGGGACTACAGGCACTCGCCCCATAACCGGCTAATTTTTTGTATTTTTAGTAGAGATGGGGTTTCATCATGTTGGCCAGGCTGGTCTCAAACTCCTGACCTCAGGTGATTCACCCCCTTCGGCCTCCCAAAGTGCTGGGATTACAGGCATGAGCCACCGCGCCTGGCCCTCCTTCATTCTTTTTAATGGTTGTGTGGGAATTCACAGTATGGCTGCACAATAGTTTATTTCACCAGTGTCCTAGTGAGGGGCCACAGGCCACTCCCAGTGACTAAGTCTCGCAGACATTGCTGCTATGAGGATCCTTAGACATATGCCTGGAGCGTATGTGTGTGAGGATAGCAGCAGAATTCCTGCCAGTGCAATTGCCGAGTCAAAGGATATGTGCATGCAATGTTTGGTCTCCTCTTTTTTGAAAAGGGATGTTTCTTTTCCTGCCCTTCTCTATTTTTTTTCCTACCAGGTAAACTCCTACTTACCCATCAGAATCCAGCTCCAATTTCATCTCTGCGAAGCCTTCTCTGGTGCTCTGGGAAACAACCAGCTCCTTCTTCCATGCTTCCTTGGTCCCACTTACCAAGTCTTACTGTACCCCAATTTTTTTTAGGTGTTTCTTCTCCATATGGGTTCATGATTTGAGGACAGAGACATGTCTTCTTCTGAGGGCACAATGCTTTTGTCTTAAAGTTTTCTTTGTGCAATTCCACTTCTGGATACAGAATTGAAAGGAGGGACAGATATTTGTACCCCCAAGTTCACGGCAGCATTATTCACAATAGCCAAAAGGTGAAAACAACCAAAGTGTCCATCACAGATGAATGGATGAACAAAACGTGCTACATGCACACACACACACACACACACACACACACACACGTAGACATACATGCACCTGCACACGCACACACACACACACATGCACCTGCACACACACACGCACCTGCACACATGCACACATGCACCTGCACATGCGCACACATGCACACACACATGCACCTGCACATGTGCACACACACACATGCAGCTGCACACGTACACACACACATGCACCTGTTCACACAATGGAATAGTATTCAGCCTTCAAGAGGAATGAAATTTTGATACATGCTACAACATGGATGAAGCTTGAGGACATTATGCTAAGTGAAACAAGCCTGTCACACAAGAACCCTGCGTGACTCCACTTACACAAGGTACTTAGAGGAGTCAAAATCATAAAGATGAAAAGTAGAATGGTAGTTGCCAGGGGCTGGGAGGAGGGGATAGAGGAGTTAGTGTTTAATGCGCACAGAGTTTCAGTTTGGGAAGATGAAAAAGTTCTGGAGAGAGATGATGGCGAAGCTTATACAACGATGTGAATGTACTTAATGCCACTGAACTGTACACTTAAACATGGTTAAAATGGTAGCTTTTACGTGAGGTATATTTTACCAGAATAAAACATTTTCTTCGTGTGAAAATATACCCTCTAATAGACTCAGAGTTGCTGACAGGCCCTCTCCGTGGGTTGATGTAACCGTCTCCTCACCTCAAGATGAGGTTGACCCATCCAAGATTGGAGGGAACTTATCCTATTTTCGGATTATTTCCAGGGAAGGGAGCCCATGACATTATTAGGCAATCTTTTCCAGTGTCTCAAAACCCCAGACATTCTGGGTACCAGACCTTTCCTGCTGCACCTGAAGTTGATTTTCCTTGGTCAGTAAGTGCTTTGTCAGGCCACAAACTTTTCATATGCTCAAAGGCTCTAGTTACACCATCCCTAGAGTAGATCTGATGGTGCCAAGTAACAGGCCAGCAAGTGGACTTCGGAGACCCAACAAGGCTCCCTGTCTCACAGGCTTCTCATCAGCATCATGGATAAACAGTGCTAGGCTTGGATTCCTAAGCAGTCCTGGGATACAGGCCCCCCCAGGCCCTGGCAGGTGAAGAGCCTACCATTTCTCACTTCATTTAGGATGTATAATGGTTTGTTGGATGCTAGAACTTTACCCTTTCAGATCTGTGTCTTTACTCTTCAGCTGGAGGCCTCTTGTTGATAGGGTAGTATTTCCCAAAGACATGGGAGCTGAGCTAGAGAGTCATTTCAACAGCCCTTACACTCTCCTCTGACCAGAGACCACATGACATATTAATCAGCTGCTTGAAAGGTATGCCTGGCAGGCATGTTTCCTGCAGCCTGGAAGATGCTGACCTCGTCAGCTTTGAAACATCAAAGGGCTAACAAGAGAACAACAGGCTGAGAAAGACCTCATCACCTGGGTGCTTGTTGACCGCAGCCTTGTAAGGCCCAACACAGCTGAGATGTGTTGTCTGGAGCTCGGAGGAAGTGAAGCTTTTTCTGCTATGAAGACCCGCCTTCAGCCCCCTTTTGGGCACAGGAAGGGGAGGGGGTGAGCCTAAATTGTGGCCCCATGCTTAGTGACTCAGATGTTACTGCTACCGCAAAGGGAAATTCATGTGGGGGTGGACACCTCCAGAGACCTCACTCACCTGTGATTTGGGGGATAATAGCATTACTCATGTGTTCACGTGCCAGGCCTGTCACCCCGGAACATTAGTCAAAGGGCTGTGTTGACAGTGATTTCAACTCTTGAATTATATGAAGGACTTGGCCGCAAGAAGGCGTTGAACCCTGAGGAGGACAACAGGCCTCAGGTACTTCATGTGATTAAAGCTGAGACAAGGGGAGTCCCACGGGTCAATCCTGTAACTGGGGTCTGATATACGCTAGTGATAGGCATTAGCATAGTCTGCACATTATATGATGGTCTTGGTCCTTTTCATTTCCTGATAAGCTGGAATGTCTGACAGAGTAAATTCCAGATGCCCTTGTGGAATTCTCATTATGATCATGTTGCTAAGGAACTGTCTTCTACCTGTAAGCAATTTGGAAATACTATTAATAGTATTAACATAGGGTTTTTGCAGTGTGTGGATTTATTTCTTATTATATTTATAATCACCCCCACCACAACCTTCCCACCCCTAGCTCACCATCTGAGGAGCTGGCATCAGGAAACTCAAGAAAGAAGGAAGGAAGGAAGGAAGGAAGGAAGGAAGGAAGGAAGGAAGGAAGGAAGGAAGGAAGGAAGGAAAGAAGGAAGGAAGGAAGGAAGGAAGGAAGGAAGGAAGGAAGGAAGGAAAGAGGGAAGGAAGAAAGGAGTGCAGAAGGAAGGGAAAGGTTGTCCAGGCTTCACAGGAAGAACTGCATTTGTATTATTCTGTATTGAATTCTCAGGACCTCCACATTGCAGGCATCTAGAGGTTCTAATTAATAGTTGATAAATCTTGAAGGGAGGAAAAAATAGTCACAGAAAGTTCACTGGAGTGACCTGAAATTCCACAGCAATTTAGCCAGGAAGCTGGGAGGAGAATATGCCCTTCCAACTTGCAGGCCAGCTCTCTGCAGGAAGCCAGTCAGCTCTCCCAGGGGAAGCAGTGGCCAGGGCCAACATGGGTCTTGAAGCTCAGGACTGGCTTTAGGACTGTGGCTCAGACAAGATGGGCGGCTCAAAGGTATTGAAGGGCTAGGTAGGGCCCTGAAAATCGGGCCTTTCTGCAGCAATCATCAGGGAGACTCATGGTCCTGGGCTACGGAAGGAGTCTTCTTGGCCCAGAATGGCCAAACAGCCAAACATTAGAGCACCTCCAGGGATGCGTCCCTGGAAAGGGTCTTCCCCCAGCTGGCTCCTGCGGAGTGCAGGCAGGTCTGCGGGTCTCTCCTCTAGGAGGGATCCAGGGAGCTTGAGAGGAAAAGCGACAGTGTGCCCGCCTTCTTCCTTCTCTGTAGGGCTCTGCTCTCTTTCTTCTTTTTTGAGACAGGATCTTTTGCTTTATTGTCCAGGCTGGAGTGCAGTGGCGTGATCACGGCTCACTGCAGCCTCAGCCTCCTGGGCTCAAGCAATCCTCCCACCTCAGCTTCCTGAGTAGCTGAGACCATGCCTGGCTAATTTTTAAGTTTTTTGTAGAGACGAGGCCTCATCGTATTGCCCAGGTTGGTCTTGAACTCCTGGGCTCAAGCAATTCTCCCACCTCAGCCTCCCAAAGCACTGAGATTATAGGCGTGAGCCACTGAGCCTGGCCTGCTCTCTTTCTTAAGGCGAAGGCTTCTGTTATTTTTTGGTCAACTGAGTGCAGAAAGCCTGTTCCCCAGGACAACCCTTGAGTGGGTCAGAATGTCAGCAGGAGGGAAATGATGGCTTTCCAAGAGTGTTCTGTGCTTGGACATACCATCTCTTGTGTCCTGGTCCTGAGAGCCATGAGACGAAGAACATGGGACAGAGGCAGTGACTGAACTGGGCTTGAGTACACCTTTGTTTGCTGGGCCTGTTTTCCTACCAAGAGCCTGTCAGCCGGGTTTTGGAAAGCCAATCTAGGAGAACACAGGAGGTTGCAGGCAGCTCTGACCAGCCTGTCTCTCCCCACCCCTTGTTTCAGACCTCTCCAGAGTCTGATGTCCTTCTGCACAAGTCCTTGTTGTCCAGTCTGTGGCCCAAACACCCACAGGGCATGGTGGAGGCCCGAGACAGCGCTGGTTTTGCTGGGGCCATCAGAAAAGCTTACGAAGCAGGCTCGGCCATTGGCTGGAGGTCACTGGCCCCTGCTGGGCTCATGCAATACTCATGGAACTGGTGTGGGCTCCTGCGGGCTCCCTGTGAGCAATGCCTCACCTATTTGCAGCTTGTCAAAGGACTTGTTCAATATCCTGCGTCCCTTTCTGTTCATTTTTTCTCTCCCCCCGTGCTGTCCTCCTTCCACTCTCCCCGACCACCCCTTCTCTTTTTAAGCTCTTGGCACCAAGTAGCTATGAGGACTCTGAGACCTGGACCATCCCAAGGCTGTAGCTTTCTTTCCTCAAGTCTGGCAGGCTCTGTTGCTGTGAAGAGTCTGAAGGCTTTTTCTTTTCCAGGTAAGCTGGGGAGAGGGTTTGAAGAGCACTGTGAAGTTATGACGGTTTCTTCTTTATTTTCTTTTCCCTCTCTGGGCCTAAGACACCAGATTTTTTTTTTTTTTTTTTTTTAACAGTACATTTTGGCAGGCCCCGTTTTTTTTTCTGACAGAAAAAAATAACAGGCATATTTTGGGCGATTACTCAACTGGGGTCCTTTGTGACAGGATATGCTGCTGCGTGACTAATGGAGCTGGCTTTCTCCTGGCTTCCTTCCCCTTTCAGAGCTCTTGTTTACTGCCCTATACAAAAAAAAAAAAAAAAAAAAAAAAAAAAAAAAAAAAAAAAAATAAGCTACAGATTTTTATTAAAAAAAATAAAGCCTTGTGAGATACTCAAAGGCAATAAATCCTTCAGAGATTCCATTTCCAGGGCTGCAAACTCCCCGCCCTCTCCCCACTTTTTCTTTTCAGTGCTCAAGATTCACGACATGCGAATCTTCTTCCACCCCCACGTCCCCGCTTTCTTCTGAACATATGTCCAGCAGATCGTGGGGGCCAGGGAGGGCGGGGGAAGGGGAGCAGGATGGGAACCATATTTACGGTGCTTAACTCAGCAATTGCTAAAGGAAGAAATAATGACTTCCAGGGGGCTCTGGGCCTTTTTTCCAAGGCCTTTGTGTTTTCATAATCTATGACAATTTTGTGGTGTAAGCAAAAGTTATTACAAAACATGGAACCAGCCTAATGAGGAAGGTTATGTTCTAAACCAGGAGGGACTATCTCTTTGTAGAGGAAATTCAAATTTGGCTGGCTTTGGAATTCAGAATCCCTGGGCTTTCCAGAGAACTTTTGGGAGAGACTCTCTGGAGCTTGGTGTGTCTGACAACTGGAACTGGACTTTCAGTTTTTCTAGAGATCAGATGGTTTGTTATTTCAAAAGGTATATGGCCCATGGATGGGAAAAGTTGACTAGCTAGTTAGGTTTACCGGAGACCGATTGGTGTAGATAGGGCACAAGACTTGTGGCCAGGCGATGGGTTTCAGTCTCAGTTGTAATCTGGAGCAACTCGTTTAATATCTGTAGGTTTCAGTTGCTCTGGTGTTAAAATTGGGATTGTGTCCCCTTCCCTCTAGGCTGCTGACAAAAAAAAGTGAGATGACATAAGCTTAAGGCACGGTGGGAATTCTTTTTTTCAATGTCAATAGTTTGTGGGGTACGAGTGGTTTTTGGTTACATGGAGAAGTTCTTCAGTGGTGATTTCTGGGATTTTGGTGCTCCCATCACCCAAGCAGTGTACATGGTGCCCAAGATGTAGTCTTTTATCCCTCACCCCCCTCCCAATCTGCTCCACTTCCCAGTCCCCAAAGTCCACTGTATCATTCATATGCATGGCATGTATGCATTCTTGACAATTAGAGAAGTATGCAGTGATCCCTTCTAATGCTTCTTCATGCAAAGTGCTGGCTCACACTTTCTACAGAGGAGAGAGGCTGAGAACTACAAAGCCTACTGATGAACAGGAGGGAGGTTATTTATACAGTGGCCCAGGGCACCATATTACATGGGTGTTTGGGAGGCTGGTTTTGCTTCCAAGTTTGCCCACTCCCTGGTCATCTTCCAGGCAGGTCTTAGAATCATAACTTTGATCACATTCCTTCCCTACCCAGGAAACTCTCTTGTCAAAGCCAGACAAAAGGCACCTGCCTGCTCCATCTTGCCTGCCTTTTCTTCTGTAACTAAATCATCTTATGCCCTAACTCTCCATCTTAGCAAAGTGAACACTGGATGCAGTTTAGCCACTTGCCCGACGTTTTCATGGTACGTTGCTTGGAGGCCCTCACTCCTCCTTCACCTTCCTATTCCTCTTCCTCCTCCTCTCTGTTACATCTTGTTCATTTGTCATTTCTTATAAGATCCTACTTCAGCTTCACCCTTCTCTGACTCTCCACTGAGTAGGAACACCTCAAGTAGACACTCCAAACCCTCTGATAAACCCTAGCAACTATCTTTTTTCAGTCTCCACAATTCAAAAATCGAATAATGCCCTAAGTAAAGGCAGTTGACTTGACTTCTCCAGAAGGTAAAGTGAGACCCACCCAGGGAACAAACTGGACAGAGATTACACAGTAAATCCATGACAGACAGAAATAAAAACCCTGCATCCTGATTCTAGTTTGCCTGGAGTTTAAAAAGAGGTTCTTTAGCTTGAATATCCCAGAATAGCCTCTCCCAGGCTGACCCGCTGTGAAGTGATGTGTTGCAAGGGTTGTTTTTTTGCCTTGGCTTAACTCTTAAAAAAACACCCCAAACTCCCAAAATCAGCCTAAAAAAAAGCCATTTCTCACAATGTCATCCAGTTGCCAAGTTTAAACTTAGTATATTACATTATGAACGCCTCCAGGCCTCACTCTCAGCTTACTGCGACGCTCAGGTATCTGAACTGAGTTCAGAAATCACAGTTTATTGAAGGAAACAGATCATTAAGTCACTCCACTGGACTGAAGCTGTTGACGTTGTTTATTTGGAGAAGCTGAGCACTGACTAATGTTCTCTTGATTTACGTGGATCAGGACTAACTGGAGCTATTTAACAAAGGGTGTGGCCATCAGATAGCATGGGACGCATCTGGACTAACGGGAAGAGGAACGGGACAGTGGTGTGCTGAAGCTTGCATTGGCTTGTGAAAGCTGATTGGTAAATTTTCAGGAATTTTGCAAGCTGGTTTTTAAATGCAGCCATTGTTAAAAATTAAATGATACAAATATATAATTAATTATATTTTTAAAAGATAATAAATACTTCCAACAGATCAGATCCTAATTTTTTTAAACTACACTTTACTGTCATCTATGTGCTTGAGTTATGTCTATTACACATATGGCGGGAAGACTATAGCGTGGTATACTTTCTTGTTCATTTGTCATTTCTTATAAGATCCTACTTCAACTTCACCCCTCTCTGACTCTCCACTCTCTTCCCAGTTCCACAGTTAGTAACATCACATTGGTAGCTTGAAATTGGCCGTGGTGACAATATTTACACCACAGAAATTGGCACACTCTATACTCAGGGCTTGATTTATTGTTGTGTTGATTATCTCGACTTAAGGCAGTGATAGAGAAAATGTTAATACGGTACGATTAGATGTAAAAGTGTGCCGTGTCTGTAGCAGTGACGTTGTGAATCATAATATATTGAGGTAATATTTTTCTAGTTTTTGAAAACTACTACCTGATTCAGCAAAAGAGTGGCTCATATGGAAAAAAAGCAGCGAAGTTCTGAAATGCGTCTTCATTGTTTCACTTTTATCTTACTTATTATTGTAGATATAATTATTAACCAACATTCACATCAGATTCGCAATTGGAAAGCCAGCTGTTAAACACTTACCAGCTCACTACTGGAAAGAAGTATATATGGACTACTCCCTTGGGATTCCAGAAGAAAGAACGTTATAGAACACCTACAACTTGGCAATCAGGGGCCTGAGGTACAGCTGAAGTACAGCTGTGGAACAGGAGATGCTAATTCCTGGGAAGAGAGCAACACAGATTTTACAGTCAGCAGCCAGAGGCTACCCTCAGAACAGGAATGTGAAAAATAAACCAGATATGCTAAACTGAAATCTACCACTGGACACCAACAAGGTTAAATGGTAGAAAAGCCATAATCACTTCTAAATTCAAGGGTAGGATTAATACTATATTTTCACAGTACCTGAAAGTTCTGTGGCCTTTCCTAGACACCAGTTCATGTGATTAACAGAACAGAACTGAGGTTGAGGGGAAAGTTAGGTATCAGCATTGGGCCCATTTTACAGATGGGAAACTGAGGCAGTGGAAGGTAAAATAGTTTGCCCAAGGTTACTTTTTCTGCATAAATGGCTACCCTGGGACTAGATGGGGACAGAACTACCACAGACTTGGGGGTCAGACATACTTTGGTTAAAAACTCAACCTTGACATTTATGTAACATTGGTAACGTTACTTTACCTTTTTAAGCCTTGGGTTTTTTGTTTGTTTGTTTGTTTAAACTTACAAAATGGGGATGATAAAGCCTAGATTCCAAGTTTGCAGTGAGGGTTAGTTTAAGATGATGATAGATGCAAAGGACCTGATGATTGGGAAGTCTTTGCACCTCCTATCGTGTACTTATATTACTTACATTTGATTTTGAAATACAATATAAAACTCTTTTGGCTAACGTATTTACTTTTCTAATTATATTTGTTGGGTTTAGGTAAATTACTCTGCATGGCCTTAGGCCAAACCAGTTTGAGGGGGTGGGGGCAGGGGCAGGGAGGAGGGAGAAGGGAAGATGTGAGTCAGAAGAGGAAATCTGGTTATGATCCTGTGAAAGTGGAGGTGGACCTGGAGCATTTGGGCAGGGGAAATAATTAAAATTTTGTAAAGGGCTCCTTCACTCACTGATAATTGGAGATAATCTTTATACACTATCGTGTTCAACAAGGCCATTTCATGCAACAGAAGCTGGAGCTCCAGATGGACTGCCTCTGCCTAGACTTAGGGCTCCACATCACCACCAGCAGAAATGAGAAGGCTTGGAGACCTCTGTGCCCCCACACCCTCACAGCCTCACCAGCACTCTCTGCCTTGGGACAAAACCCATCCCCACGAAAAGCTGAAGCCTCAGGTCATCCCTCAGCTGCCAGGGCAGGGAGGCAGCCACTCCCCTACTTCCCAGAGTGCTCACTCCTCCTTCTGGATGGGCCTTTCTTCTTAGAGCTTGTCAGCACTAGGCAAACTATTAATTCACTAGACTGTAATCTCTGTGAGGGCAGGGGGTTTTATTTCATGTGGGACACAGAACAGTGCTAGAGACACAGAAGGCTCTCAATAAATAGTGGCTCAAAGACGAGTGTAAATGAGTCATCTTCATCTTTTGTTTTCTCTTTCAAATAACAATCCATTCTTTGATCAAGCTCAACAGGTTCAGATTTGGCTCAGGGCTCACAAGGGTAAATCGAGGAGGTAAGGGTGTTGTTGAAGGTTTGAGGGGTGCTTGCAAAAACAGGCATCTCTGAGGATGGGCCATGGACCAGCCGACATGGACTGAATGAGGCAATGGAGCTCAGTGGTTAAGAATGTGGTGGTTCAAATCCAGGCCCCACCATTTATTAGCTATGTAACCTTGGGCAAGTTATTTTTATCTCTCTCAGTCTCATTTTCCTTATCTGTAAAATGTGGATAAAAATATCCACCTCTTAAAGTTGTAGTGCAGGTTAACGAGATAAAGCATGGCGAGTGCTTAGCACGGAGCCTGGCGTGGGAAAAGCAGCCAATATTCATGGCACTGTGGAGGTGGAGGTGGAGGTGGAGGTGGAGCATTTGGGCAGGGGGACGAATACAGCCGGAAGAGCTGGGAAAAAGGCCAGTCTGCAGATGTCCTCTATGTACTCAGATGGCATCTTATCAGCCTGCAATGGGGCCCTGCAAAGAGGCCTACCCAAGGTACTACCCTACAGCAGTAACACCTACCCAAGAGGACCTGGCTGTGGCATGGGGACTGACACCATCATGGCCCTAGCTAGATCCAGAAGCCACTGGAATGATGTCAGTGCCTTACTCTACGGATGGTGTCTTCCCTTGGGCAAAATAACCACAAACACACCTCAACACGTAAGACAGTATATACAGGGCAGGACACCCATGCTGAAGCCATGCCCAAGAATAAAGGACACAAGGATTCACAAGATACCCTGAGTTGAGAACTACAAGGTTTAGAACCAAGGAGGAGCAAAAGGGCAAAAGGGTGAGGTGGTGTAATTTTTCTTCCAGGGAGATAGTTGTGGTTTCATTACAGGAGATGAGTTTTCAGGGGGCATGGAAAGGAGAAGGGCTTGGAAGAGAAGAGACACTACATACTGGAGGGAGCATGTATGAAAATGTTATGCCCACTGTGAAGAGGCTGGGGCCGGAGCAGCAGTGCAATTGCAGGGTGCACAAGGATTCTCTCCCACCTCCAAGCAGAGCCCAAATGCATCCATCACTGGGCAAATGAATACTCTGCCCTGGATACTGATGGGGTCCTCTGAACTTGTTCCCCAGGGTGAGCCTGATTTAGGCTCAAGAAGTCCCCATTCTGCTTGATATTGTAAATGGCATAGGCACCCAAACAGCATGGTATATGGGAAGACAGACCTGGAATAAGGGCTAGAAGGCTTGATTTGAGGTTCCAGAAATCATTTTCCAGCTTTAATTTTGACCTTCAGTTTCCTCATCTGTGACAGGGAGGAGCATAGCGGGCTCCCCTCACAGGCCCCTCGTGATGAACCTCTGGGGTCTTTGCCTGTGGGAGCTCCACGCTTTGTGCTTCCAAGGACCAGTCACTTCAGCAGGCCCCTCAGAGCACAGCTTCTCTGGTTAATCCTGACCTCACGCTGGCCCTGCCTGCAAGTGGAGACACAGACCCTGGCTGCTGGGCGGGGACGCCCGTCATCCAGTCAGTGCAGCTCAGGCACTAAGCGCATGAATGGACGCTTGCAAAACACACTGGGCTCTTTGCTTGAAAGCCACCAGAGCGAGACAAAGGATGCCTTCCCTGGCTGGATTCCTAGCAGGGGGCTCGCCACAACTGCCTCCTCCAGAAAAAAGTCTGTGCAGGTGTAGACATGTACACCTTCCTGAATGTTGGCTCTGCCCCACCTAGTGTGCAGTGCAGATGCAAATTCCACTCTCTTGCAGCTACCTCTTGCAACTGCAGGCATGTCACGTAGCTCTAACTCCCCGGCTTCAGTTTCCAGAGTTACAAAGCAGGAGCCACAGACACTCTAAACTCCCTGCCTTCTAGCAAATCTCCTAAAAGCTATTAAGGATTGTTTCTGATTCTGTGGGACCTCTGTGGATCAGCTTGCATTCCCAAACCAAATGCAGCCACTTGCCTTGGTCTAGCTTGTTTGGTGTCCCCAACTATGGCTTACTATGAGGGTCTACAGCCAGCTTGCTGTGGTGGGGTTCTACCTTCCATGTACCAGCTAAGTGACCCAGGACAAGTCAGTTTAACCTCTCTGTGCCTAGGTTTCCTCATCTCTAAAGTGGGATCATAGTTGCACTTACCTCATAGGCTGTAACATATGCCGTATGAACTCATGCTTTTGAGTCGAGTTAATTATATGAGTTAACACAAGTGTATGAGCTCATACTATACACGTAAAATGCTTAAACCAGTGCCTGCACATAGTAAAAATCATTATAAGTGAAACAATAGTAATAATGATAGTAGGTATTATTATTCATTTTCCACCCCAATTATCATTCTAGTTCCATTTTTCTGACTTTCTCACCACAGTCTTAAGGCCTGGTCCTGTCTGCCCTAGGTTGACTACTACCATGAGCACTCCAAGACTCAGAAGCAGGGGATGGAAGAGAGGCTGAATGAAGCAGGTGGAAACAGAGGGTTGAGAAGAGGATGTGGCTGGGCTGGAGGAGCAGGGAGAAGATAAAGACCATTAGAAATAGGATGAGAGAACAATGCCCGGGCTAACCCTCTTGGAGCTCTGAAGGCCCAAGGCAAAGGCACAGTGTCTGTGGAATTGTCCCCAACTCTGGAGTCCCCCAGGATCTACCTTAATCTGACGTGTATAATGTGTGTATCACACTGGAATAGAATGAATTAAACTTGAAAGAGAGTTTATTCCTCAAGGCAGGTGGGAACTCCATCGAATGGAATTGAACAGCATTAGAAAGTGAGGGTATTGGCTATATTTCTTCTCCTTTGGCTTCGAATGGAAGGTTGAGAAGAACTCTAGCCTCTTCAACCCCAGGCCTTCTCTTAGCACTCTGCGTTACTGTACTGGGGGCCGTAAAGGAATCAGGCATATCCTAGATGCCTAAGCAAGCTGTGAGAATAAGAGGGCTGTCTCACGCCCATTTGCCTGGACACTGAGTCACTTCCCTCTGTCATTCCTAAACCATCCTGTGGTACCATGTTGGATCTGTGCCACAGAAGTTCAGGAGACTTGGATTCTCCTCAAACTATGTCTCAGAAAAGCAGGGCCCTAACCCAGATTGTTTTAGACCCCTCCCCAATTCCCTCTGTTTGTTACTGACACACTAGTCCCTGAGATATGATCCCAAGAAAGGGAGGCAGGAAAGGCCATGCTTGTCTGCCTGCTACGTTTGTCCTCTCTCTCCTCTGCTTCTCCTCCTGGCTGGGCAGAGCTGTCTACTTTCCCTTCCTGTCTGAGGGGAAATTTTATTAGGCTATCGACTGTCTTTTCTGAACTATGGCTTATGGTAAAGTCCCATTATCAGACCACCTGACTTGGCACTTTAAAGGAAGATTTTAAAATTTAGAAATCTTTCCACAAAGCCTCTAGCAACTCAAGAGAGTTAGCATGGACCCCCAAGGCTGAGCAGTGGCTCATCATCCAGGTAGTGTCGCCTTCCACAGGGAGAAGTGGGTCTGCGGCTGGGAAACCATAGCATGGGATGCCCTACAAGGGAAAGAGGGAACAGTGGTTTAAGATGCTCATTGGTGATACCCCTGGCCTACTTATGGAACATATACCCCATTACACACATACTCCTGTGTAATGGGGCTTCCCATTTTATACTTAGGGGTGTATATTTAAATAAGTGAGGGGGGCATACAGCAAATGAAAGTACTCATTTCTGAATGCTGAGAATATGCATGATTTTCACTTTTTCTTTTGCTCATACACATTTTCTGACTTTCTACAACTAGTATGTTACCTTAGGATAGAAATTAAAAAATAAAATTCATAACATTATGTTATGTAAAATTTTAATTAAAATATACAAATATATATTCATTAAGTATATCTAAAAAGACTTCTATATGCCTTTTCATTTATATATGATATGATACATAATGTAACATATAATATGTATGATACATTAGAATACAGGTGACTGACTATTCATAGAAAAATTCTGAAGGAACACAATAAAATATCAGGTCTTCTAGTTGTGTTTTTCTGTATTTATTTTTGTAATTAGGAGGAAAAAAGTGTGTATATGTATGTACATATGTAAATGTGTGCATATATGTGTATATAGCATGTGTATGCATGTGCACACATGTGTACATGTACATATGTATGTGTGTATGTCTATGTGCATGTACAGTACATGTGCATATGTATATGTGCGTGTACCGTATCATGTATAAGTGTGTATAGTATGTGTATGCATGTATATATATGTATGTGTGCATATACCTGTGTACAGTATGTGTATGTTTGTATATTGGTGTGGGGAAGTATATATGTGTGCACACAGTATGTGTACATGTACATATGTGTGTGGATGTATATATATGTGTGTACAGCATGTGTATGTGTGTGCATGTATAGATGTGTGTTACAGTATGTGTGTGCACATATATTATGTGTGAATACAGTACGTGTGTGTATGTGTGTGCATGTATATATGTGTGCATACAATATATGTATATGTGCATGTATGTGTGTACATGTATATATGTGTGTATGTGTGTGTACAGTATGTGTATGTGTGTGCATGTATACATGTGTGTGCATGTATACATATGTGTGTTCACAGTATGTGCACGTGTGTATGTGTGTGCATGTACATATGTGTAAGTACAGTATGTGTATGTGTGCATGTGTGTGCACATATATATTTGTGTGTACTGTGTGTATGTGTGTGCGTGTATATGTATGGGTACAATATGTGTGTGTATGTGTGTGCATGTATATATGTGTGTACATGCATGTCTTACGTGTATGTGTTTTACTATTTATGCTTCCTTTGGTGAAGACAAACACTTCCAAGTTATTTTCAGATCATTATTCTTGTTTGTTTTCCTGGTACAGATTAGCTATCTGCTTTTCTCAGCATGAAAACAGGTACAACTTTTTTCCTGTGTTGATAACTTCTAAATGTTGGACTTGGGCCTAAAGTGACTACAGGATTTTGTGCATGTTTAAGTTTGACCAGGTCTGGCTAGTGCATGAAACCAGTCAGCACGGTTGAATGAATGATGGATGAACATCTAGAGTTGTTTACAAACAGCAAAAAACGCACCTAGTAGAGAATGTTCTGGACTTAATTCCCATGCACGAGGTACTGTGTTCTGTGGTTGCTGCCTGTCTTCAGGGGATGTACTGCAGACTAATCGGGAGCACGATTCACAGGGCAAAGCAAGAGAAAGGTAATGTCTGTAACACCCTCCGAAGGGACACCGTGAAGCTGCATCCTGGATGTCCAGGTCCCGGGGGAGATGAGCGCGATGATCTCATGGTTATTTTCCATCTCTGATGATCAATGGGATTTCCCTGATGCTTGTGTACTGTTTGCAATTTGTTCTTTGGCTAGCACTTTCTAGGTTGCTTTGAAGACAAACACTGATTTCCCCATTTTATTCTGGGCTATATAAATAGCAACGTTTTAGGTTCCCACCCTTTGTTTATAGATTTGCCTCAGGAATTGTTATCCAATATAAAAATGGACCTAAGAGAAAGAAAGTTCTTAAATAGGTGGACCTAGACAATCCAGAACCTCTGGCCAAAATAGGTTCATCTATAAATAAGGCCTCACTCTTCCAACCCCCAGCCCCTTTGCCATTGGAGTTCTCTGACGGCAGAAAGGCCCTTGTCTCTGCCTAGAATTTTGAAATTCTCTGATGGAAGTTTTGGTGCAATGGCAAATGTCATTTTAAGGCCTCAGAATGTTTTCCACTCATTACAAATCACCCTTCCATGAAGCAGTTCTTAAATCCTTCCCTAGCACTAGTAAGGATTGAGAAACAATAGAGGTTTCATGCTTTTGTCCAAATTGCATGGAAAGTTCCAGGGGTTACAGGAGGGAAGGATGGGGAGGAGAACAAAAACAGAACGTCTGGGTCTCAGGATATCCAGCTTAAAATATTAGCCTCTGGGACTCACAGCTTCAAACATGTCACTGAGTCTATAAATACCATTCTCATCACCTGGAGTTGTAAAGCGAACATTGTTTAGCTTCTCTGGCTTTGCATTTACAGTCTTGTTTGCCTGCTGGACACTGTCCACCCAACACCACCTTCCATGGGTCTCTGTGGGATTCTAGGACTATCAGGGGACTGTCTGGAAAGGAAAACCCATTATACCACTGACCCCAAGAAGGGAGCACCTGGAACCACTCTCGCAGTTTTTGCTGAACATTTCCATAGTTCTTCCTGGTTATGCATCTTTTTGATCACTTACATTTTTTTTTATTTTGGATAACCAATCAAAGCCATCAGTATTTCCTAAGGCCCTACAGTGTTCAGAGCACTGTGGAGGCATCCTTGGGGCATATAATGAGTTCCGAGACAAGGTTAGGGGACACACAGATTCATTAAAGCCAACACATCTGAAACAGAACATATAAGGTGGTTTTCAATAATTAAACTGTCTATGGTAGGCAAAAAATGCAGTGAGCACAGGAGAGGGAATGCCAACTCCAGGCTCCCCAGAGGTTTGTCGGGGTGGGGTGTTGGGGGAGAGAGCAGAGTTGAAGCTGGACCACTAAGAAGATGGGCACAGTCTAGACAGATATTTCAACAAAGGGAATGGAATAAGCAAGGACAAAGAGCAGGGATGGAGGAGGATACGGGGTGGGTTTGTATATCTGGCCAAGGTGAATTCACATTGGGGGAGGCCATGGTAGAGCAGACTTGAGAGGTGGTAGGATAGGGTTACTTTATGGAGGGCTTTGAAAGCTTCTTTTTCACTGTAAGTTCCTGTGCAATATTTTCCAAAAAAAAGACATTGCCAGCAATGGCTTGTCCAAAAATCTGACACTTGCCTTGGACTTCCTTCTCCTATCTCCTTTCTCAACTGGCCCACCTAGTGTAAGTCTCAAAACACACGGACCAACCCAGGATGGATGGTTTGCCCAGTTATCATGGGTGCCCTTTGGACAGTTCAAACTGGCTTTCCCTTGGCAGGCAGTTTCATTTTGCCAACAGAGCTGGACTGGAAAGAGACTAGATCAACCGTTTGGGCTATATCTCCCCAGGCTACCATCTTGGGAGGGAGGCAACAGCAGACACCAGGAGCTGGCTGGCATCAAGGTGCAATCTGGTAGTCACAGAAGAGATTCTTATCCTTGCAGGGTCTGTGAGCCCACAAACAGCTGCTTGGCTTGGCTTGCCTTGGCTAGTAGCATTTCCAGCAGAGATGAGCAGGAGATGGATGGGTGATTGAGAGCTGGCAGTGATAAGAAAGAAACGGTCTTCAGTACTGAAATGAGATATTTGTGTCTCTATCTTCAAATGCACAAGTTCTGGCCTTCGACCACTTTGCTGGCAAACTTAAGTTTTTCCATTGTTGCCTGAAGCGCTCCAGTGGAAGACGAGGGTGGATGGACCTGCCAGGGCTGCTCTCCACGTGAGAGGAGGATTTAAAGTAGCAAGTGGCCAGGAGGGCAAGGGCTGTGCAATGAGACAGAGGATGTGAGGGGTCAGGATGTGAGAGGAAAAGCCATTGCTCGGCATGGCTGGGGACTGGGGGCTCCCAGGGATGGGAACTGTGGCAGCAGTTCTGGGCTTTTTCCACATCTGTCACCCTGGCCTAGTGCCGTCTCCTCTCCATGAGACCAAGAAGCAAATGTAAGGGAGGAAGGACTTTTCAACAGAAATGCCCATAAAGAAAGACAGTCCCACCAACTGAGCTGCAGTGGGGGTAGAGGTGGGGGTGGGGGGAGTGGGGGCACTTGCCACTCTTCCCTGACTCCTAACCATGACTTTCTCACTCAAAAACTGCCCATCTGTCCACTGCTCCGCCAAACCCTGGAGCCCCATGCTGATTTCCTTTGGAAGAACCCCAGCTCCCAGGGCGACCTCAGCAACAGCAGGGCCCACGGATGGTTCCAATCCCAAACTTCCCGTCACAAGAAGGGTCGGCCTGGTCTATGGAAGTTACAATAACATAGTGGCCGTTTATGAGCAAGAGCCCTCAATAAAGTCATCGGGACGGTTCTCTCGGCAGCGTGTCTAATCTTCTCTGGCTGCCATTCTGGGCGCTTGGCTCCTGATCTATTTTGGTCTCTCTCTTCTTTGACTCATTCTGGTACTTCCGTGCCATAAATCTGAGCCCCCCCACCAGGGCCTGGTCCCACCAGCAGGCAGACAATTCAGAATTAGCTGCAGTCATGGTTGTCCAAACTGACAGGCAGGGAAACTGAGGCACAGCAGGTCGCAGGTCCTTGTCTCATCTCCCACAGTGACCCGGCAGTACAGCTGCCAGCAAGGCCCAGGGTTCTGGCTGGGACTTCAGCTCTGGAGTTGTTACAGAAGGCCAGGGGCCATGTGAAATGTTACAAAGCTCTTACTGGGCCCCACATGGTTACAAATCCCAGGGCTCTGCTACAAATGGGATTGTGATGGGAATGCAGTGGGGGTGGGGAGTGTGTGTGTGTGTGTGTGTGTGTGTAAGTGGCGGGTTTGCTAGTGTGTTTGAAAGCCTTCCATGCCTGGAATTTGACAAGCATGGAATAAAGATCAGAAAACCCAAAATAATGGGGGCGAGAGAACAAAAAGTCTTCCCAAAGCCATGGTTCAAGCTGTGGGCAAATGTCTTCCTGTTTCTCATCCAAAAGTCCCTGCCCCTAGGCCCAAGGGGCTGGCTGGGCTGGTTTGGCCAGTCCAAGGCCATTCTGCAGCCTCAGGCCTCTCTAGATGCGGCCTACGTGCTCTGGAGAGGGAAGCAGGGGAGGCAGGGAGGCAGTCAGGGCTTTAGACACTTTCTAGGTGCCTCAGGGGGCCTACATATTTCCTATGTAAAGTTCAGTCTGTTTGCAATTAGACTTCTCTTCTTTGCTTATTTCCGGAGAGATTATAAATAGTGAAATCAGCTTAATTTGGCTCTCTCTGAGATCAACAGGCCACTGTTTCCAACAGTCTGAAAACACCAAGCAGTCCCACCCACATTCACGGGTCATGCCACGTGGCAGGCCAGTAGGCTCTCCATGATGAAAGAACTTTAAGTTGCATGAGTTTTCAACAGATAAGACTCTTTCTGAACTCTAGCAAAGATATCTTCTTTTCAACTTCAACTAAAATAGAAAGAATCCAGCACTGTTTAGGTCTTAAAATCCTCTTTCTTTCCATAATGAGCTCAAAGCTGTAAAAGGTCTTTCGGGAAAACCCATCTTGGTTCAATTACTTTACCAGTTTTAGCCTTTTCTTGGGGATTTGGGCACAGAGAAGATCCTGAGCTGCTTCAGACATGCAGATGCTGCCCCTGACCTACCTTCAGCACAGCAGGTGTCTGAGGTCATTTCACCAGAGACTGGGAGAGATGTCACTGGTCAGCATGCCTGGGCGTGCAGGAGAACAGCCTGCCATCTGTGAGATGACTTGGGGGGCAGAGGGGAGCCATGAATCATAATCCCTTTATGCTCTACCTTAGTCAGAATGGGAATGGCTACCGCTGTAGTGACAAATAGATCCCCACGTCTCAATGGTTATGCCACCTGAAATGTGGCTTCAAGATTGCTGTCATCAGGGACAGAGCTGGAGGGCAGCTGCGATGCTTTTAAGGGTTAGCCTTGAAAGTGGCTGACATGACTCTGTCCACATCCCTTTGGCCAGGATCTAGTCATATGGCCTCCACCTAACTGTAGGGGAGGCCCGGAAGTGGAGCGGAACATGTGGTTTTCGATGAGCAGGTATCATCCGGGGCTTTGACCTGGCGTCATCAGCCACAGGCCCTGAAGCCTAATGAAGGTCCTCAGACAAAACGCTCATGAGGCTGTGGACAGAGTGGTGCTGAGGACAGGACTTGCTGATTTGCCAGCCCACCATCCCCTCCTGGCACAGATGCCACCAGGAATGTGGCTGCTTCGAGGAAGTATCCTGGAGGGTGACCCCAGGCTTGATGTCAAGATGGAGCCTTTAGCAGGTAACTGGGGAGAAGAAAAATGAGTACCTGGGTTATTCATGGAAGCAGATCTCTCCCAGACCCTCAGCAGGCAGGGGTGAGGCCCTTTCGTGGACAGCACAAGGATTGGTAATCACTTGTTTCCCAGCAGACCCAGGCCAGGGAAATGCTTCTTTACATCTGCCTCAGATGAGGATCTCCCACAGGCCTCACAATGGGGAAAATGCTTTCTCCTGCTGGAGTTACCTTACTTAAGGCTGGTCTGCCTTCAGTTAGGACTGTGGATACATTCCCAGCTTTTGGGGGTCCATGGGCCAGGGTGTAAGTGTTTTTCTGGCATGGTAGCTGGGAGGAGAATTCCGCAAACAGTGAAAAGTAAACCAAAGGAGATTTACTAAATAAGAGCTGACTTACATGCTTTAACCACAACAGAAATAGTAAAGCATTCTGTCCAGACTGAATTGAGCAATCATCATTAATTTTCTTCCATCTGGGAACTAACAGAGCTTTGTCAAGGGTTCATTATTTGCAGTGTCTACCTTTGTATTGGCCTGGGAATCCAAAGCTGAACCCTCACTAGTATACGGAGGAGCATGGGGGAATATTGGCTCGAACTGGATGTAATGGTTAATTTTATATGTCAACTTAACTAGGCTATGGTGCCCAGCTACTTGGTCAAATACTAGTCTAGATGTTTCTGTGAAGGTATTTTTTAGATATGATTTACAATCAAGTCAACATTTACAATCAGCTGACTTTCAGTGAAGCAGAGAAACTGCCAAAATAGGTGTGGACTTCATTAATCAGTTGAAGACCTTAAGAGCAAAGGCTGGGCCGGGCACGGTGGCTCAAGCCTGTAATCCCAGCACTTTGGGAGGCCGAGACGGGCGGATCACGAGGTCAGGAGATCGAGACCATCCTGGCTAATATGGTGAAACCCCGTCTCTACTAAAAAATACAAAAAAACTAGCCGGGCGAGGTGGTGGGCGCCTGTGGTCCCAGCTATTCGGGAGGCTGAGGCAGGAGAATGGCGTAAACCCGGGAGGCGGAGCTTGCAGTGAGCTGAGATCCGGCCACTGCACTCCAGCCTGGGCGACAAAGCGAGACTCCGTCTCAAAAAAAAAAAAAAAAAAAAAAAAAAAAAGAGCAAAGGCTGAGGTTTCCTGAAGAAGATGGAATTCTGCCTCCAGACTGCAACAGAAATTCTGCCTCAGTTTCAGAAATTCTGCCTGAATTTCCAGCCTTTGGACTCAAGGCTGAAGCATCAACTCTTACTTGCTCTCCAGTCCACCTGACTTCCTGCAAAATTTCAGATTTGCTGCCTCCTTCCACCCCCATCACATGCGTCAATTCCCTTAAACCCATCTATCTCATCTATAGCTACATCTCTCTAGATTCATCTACCTTAGTCAGAATGGGAAAGGTTACGCTGCTGCGGCAAATAAACCCCTGCATCTTGGTGGTTATGCCATCTGAAACACGTGACTTCAAGATTGCTGTCATCATGGAAGAGAGAGCTGGAAGGTTGCTGAGTTGCTTTAAAAGGCCAACCCTGAAAGAGGCAGACATCACTTTTGTCCACATCTACATATGTATCTAATCTATCTATATATAGAGAGATCCTATTGGTTCTATTTCTCTGGAGAACTTTTATAATACAATGGGGGAAAAGCAGATTAAATTAGAGAAAGTAATTTGATGACGAGTAAATATTTTTATTATTTCATAGGAAAAGGGAGTAAATAATAGGGAAACAGAAATTGTGATGATATAAATAAGGGAGTTTCACTATAGCAGTAATACTTATTACTATGTTAAGCATATCAAGTGAGGTGTAACAAAAACTAAACTCAATAGAAATGGTCTGGTTGTTTAATAATTTCATTTCCAAAGATGTGATGTTTGCTGATGGAATTTCCTGCCTGGGGTTCACCCTCTTCTTGTCTGAGGACCTCCTGGTACTGCTCTCCTCACATTTAAGATGTGATATGCCTCTGTCTGTGTCCCTGAGCAATAGACTGTGCTTGCAAAGTACAGATCTATTGCTGGCCCTGTCTCCTTTCTCTTAGTTCCATTTACACTTTTGAATGTATTTTTAAACAACAGCTGTAATCTAGGGATCTTTGGTTGCCAGGGACAGAAAATCATCTCAAACTGCTTTAGCAAAGGGGAAATCCAATGGCCCATGCAACAAAAAGATCCAGAATTAGGGCCAGCATCAGATATAAATTGATTCAGGGATAAAATAATGTGTTATCAGGACTTGGTTACTCTCCATCTCTCAGCTCTACTCTCTGCTATGCTGGCTTCAGAGTCAGGTTTCATGTGACAGAAAAATCTCTCAGCTCTACTCTCTGCTATGCTGGCTTCAGAGTTAGGTTTCATGTGACAGAAAAATGACAGCAATTCCAGCTCTATATCTCTCAGATTTCAGATTCAAGGGGGAAAGAGTGAGTCCTCTTCCCAGAAGTCCTAAGGAAGACCTTAAGGTATCTCATTGGCTCTGATTGATCAGACGTCCATTCCTAAACCAATCACTATGCCCAAGAGAATCTAATGCTCTGATTGGCTTAGGCCTGGGTCCTATGCTTCACCCTGAGTTGGGGGCAAAGTTGGCTGCACTGAAATCTCATGGACTGAGAGCAGGGCATAGTGTGGGATTCCCCAAGATGAAACAGGGGCATGAGTACCAGAAGAGAGTGGATGGATGCTGATGGAGTAAGGTCACTTAAATAAGAAAGCTTAAACATTCATAATCTATCCATTTGTGGAAAAGCACCTCTAGGGGCAGTACCAATGTGAAGTTTTCATCATTCTTTTGGCTGCCTCAGGATCCCTTTCCATATGTGTTTGGTATAATCACCACTGCCAGGGCCATACAGTCCTATTAGTAAAGCATTCTTCCCTTGAGTTCTTCTCCCGATACCAGCTCTAATACCAGTGTCTTCCCTCCAGAGCCTAATTACAGACACAGTTTGGGATGGGTTGGGGGAAGTATATTTCTGACAAAGCGATGTTTCCACTTCACACATATGACTAATAGGGAACTTGGCCAGGAATAACTTTTTATACAGTTTTGGAAACCCTGGCCTAGACCATAAATCATGGGATGAAGCTTGATCCCTGTCTTTTAAGTTAAAACTCAATATCCTGCCTGAAGGGCAGAGCCACAGAGGATCCTGAGATAGAGTACCCAATAGCGTCATCCCACTGGGATAGCCCCCAGGCCTGTGAGGAGGTCACCTTCCCATGGCATTGCCCTCTGGGGCAAGGCAGAAAGCCTGAGCTTGGCCCCTTACTCCATTCTCCTTGCTGCCTTGCCAACAAAAGCCTTAAAAGTCATGGAAACATCTCTGGTTTTCTAACTCAAGAGATTCCAGCAACAGAGGTCAAAGAGTCACATGGGAGTATGTGGAAGGGCAGATATATCTGGGCAGGAAGATGCTTATCCTTGGTGCATTATGTGAGTAGGGGGAAAAAGGGGCTGAAAGGACGGAAACAACATGGCAGGGCTTAGGGCTCTCAGGAGAGAGAAATAGGAGTGGGGGACACTGGGAGAAGAGGCTGAGAAGAGGAGTTTGTCTCGCTGGTTGAGAATCCGGGCATTTTTGTCATGGATTTCCATTAGGAGTCACATCCAGAAAACTGCCAAGCTTCTGGCCCAGGAGATGGAGTATAAGAGGGCACAAGATGGCCCAGAGGATGAGTGGACACATTGATAGTTGAGTGGTAAAGGCTCAGGAGTAAGGGTTGGCGTTGGAGCAGCAAATAAGCACATATGAACCCAATGTGATCAAACGCTAGCATGACAGAGCAGGTGGGAGATTCACTGGCAGCAAATAGATATCCCGGAGTGATGAAGGAGGGAACTGTGCTCTCTTTTCCAACATGGAGAGCTGTATTCCTCCATCTTGGCAGAACTTCCAGCTTTCACAGGGCCCAGATCTTTGGGGAACCTTGTTTTGCCCTATATCAGCTAAAAATAGTCGGGTGAAATGCGACTGACCAGAGAACCTTTAACCTCTTTCAGATTTAGCTTTTGGACAAAGTTAAGAGACTCTCTTCTGAGCCTTATTTTGGTAAGAACATCATTGCAGGCGGGGGTGGATGTGGTGGGGAGAAACTCTGTAAGGGCAGGCTAAAAGGTGCCACATTTTCTTAGTTTAAATCAGTAGGAATCATCCTTGGTGGTTGGGGGACTTTAAGATTGTGTAGAAAAGAGATAGGGGAAAAGTGTCAGAAAGAATGTAACTACAACCTCCTAGAGTAGTCTTTGCTAAAAAATTATCTTGAAAATAAGTGATAGAATTGACTGCCTCTCTAGCTAATAAAATAACAGCAACAACAATGCTTAGTTTTTCTTACTCCTGTAGGGTTTAGGCACATTACCTGAGGTCCAAATTCCCTGGTGGCCATAAACAGGAAAACCTTAAAGCTTATTGCTAGTGTATTCTAGCACCAAAGCAATACCTTCAATAGTTAGAGTCTGTCTTAATAATAATCTAGAATAACACATTTATCAAGTGCTTATAATGCACCTGATGCCAACTTTAATGTTTCACAAATATAATCTCATAAAATCCTGACAATGAACTTGTGAGAAGGGACTACTGTTCCCATTTTACAGAGGAGAAAGCAGAGGCTCAGAGAAGTTCAATAACTATAGCTGGAAAGCAGTGGAAATCAAATTCAATCCTGGTCACTTAGACCACAAATTGTGTGCCTTTAACTCTTATGCCATTCTCATCAACACCTACACTCCCTCCCACATCTAGCACTGTTAGGCCTAAGTCTTTAGGAAATGACTCAAAATATGAATGTATTGGTCAGCATTCTGGCAGGAGACAGAAGGCACACTCAAATGGGGTAATTGAGCAGAATTTAGAAATGTGACTACTTACAAGTTACAGGTAAAGCTAAAGGAAGCTAACAAGGCAAGGTGAAGCCCTCCGGGGCTAGCAGGGGTGGGGAGCCTGAAGGGTAAAGGGAGAGAAGTGAAAGAGAAAGTATCTGGAGGAGACAGCCACCCATCAGGGGCTATGGCCTTAGGCAGAGGGGCAATGGAGAGACACAGCCAAGCAAGGACCCATTACAGTAGAATCAGGAGGATAAATAAATATCCTGACCTTGTCCCACCCTTCTCTCTCTCTCTCTCTCTCTCTTTCATTCTTTCTCTGTCTCTCTCTATCTCTCTGTTTTTGAGATGGAGTCTCTCTCTGTCATCCAGGCTGGAGCACAGTGGCTTGATCTTAACTCACTGCAACCTCAACCCCGCTGGGTTCAAGCAACTCTCCTGCCTCAGCCTCCCAAGTAGCTGGGATTACAGGTGCGCACCACCATGCCTAGCTATTTTTTTTGTATTTTTAGTAGAGTTTCACTATGTTGGCCAGGCTGGTCTCAAACTCCTGACCTCAGGTGATCCACCCACCTTGGCCTCCCAAAGTACTGGGATTACAGGTGTGAGCCACTGTGCCCGGCTCCACCCTCCTGTCTCTTGCTGGTGCCTCCCACTGGCAGAACCCAACTGAAGCCAGAGGGCAAGTGTGCCCAGTAATGCAGTCCACAAGGCCAGCCTCCTGGGGCACAGAGCAGTGGGGGGGGGGGGAGGATGGGGTGGCTGTGGAGGGGCAAATGGAGATGCCCAGCATAATGAGTTAACACGTCCAGCTGTCTGAAGGCTTCTGCTTTGGACTCAGGGTTAATTTCTTTCATCTACAAGGAAAGGGATGGCTTATGAATGCTTAGGAAAGAAAGTGATGCTCGTTAGGAATCAGCATGGATTCACCAAGAAAAAAGATGACCTACTCATTGTACTTTTTTGGAGGAAGGAGACGGGATTCCTAAGTTGGTAGTGCATGGCATTGTGGTAGGCAGCAGAGCAGACACCTCATGGCTCTCTTGAAAACAAGGAGGGCTGGAGACAGTGTCACTGGGACAGCTGGGGATGTGCTGAGTGACTGGCCCTAAAGCTGCTAACAAACAGATGGACGTCAGCCTGATGGGTGGTTCCATCCGTGTCCCAGAATCTCCCATGGCCCTTCCATTTCAACAGTTCTATTAGAGACTAGGAATAACTCTCAGAGGCAGCTCACATCTTGGATAACAGAATTAGAATCTCCTAAGATCCCAACAGTTTGGATTCATGGTGGCTGAATGTAACAAGATGAAATATAATAGGATTAATGTACATCTGGAACCTGGGGCTAAACAAATGGAATTTTAGCCTGGGATGGGGCAGATGTGAAAGACTCAGGTGTGTGTTGACTGTAAAGTTGACATGAGTCAACCTCAACAATTACCAAGAAAATTGGTGTCATCTTAGGTAACATTAACTGAAGAAGAGTGTTGAGGATGAGGGAGGTATTTCTCCTGCTGGCCTCTTTACTGGTCTGTCCCACTTGGAATGCCACTGCACTGCTTTTAAAGGAGAAGCAAAATGCAATGGATTGCATTTGCTGACAACCATGGGAGGGGGGAGGGGACTGAGAGTGTGTCACACGAGAATGTGTGAAGGAAAAGTAGAAGAGATAAATAAGAGAGCTGGCAAATAAAAGACAGGTCCTCAAGTGTCTGGAAGGTAGTCATGTTGAAGAGCATTGTTGGTGGAGGAAAGAAAGAGAGTGCAAAGACCACTGGGTGATGGCTGACCAGGCCAGCCTAGAGCGAAACCTGCTGGCAGTCACAGTGAGAAGTGAGGTGGTAAGTTGGCTTCCCCTAGAGATGTTCGCACACAGGGCTGTTGGAGGAGAGACTACCTGGCATGAAACGGAGGGCGTGTTGTCTCAAAGGATCTCTGTTGAATTCGAATGCCTGGGCACATGAGTATATTTGTATGCCATGCTCCCTTCATGCTAACACTTCCTTGGGCATACCGACCCATGATGGAGTGCACCCATTCATAGTCTTCAAACTTTGGAGCATCCAGCATTCTCCTTTAAGTGACCTTTGGGAATCTATGGAGATGCGGATTTCGCCAGCATCATGGAAGGAGCCAGGGCTTTGGGGTCTGGCAGATCTGGGTTTGAATTTCCCCTGGGCCACTTCTGGCTGTAAGATCTCAGAGAAGACATATTTGGCATCATCAGCCCCTGGTGCAGACCCCGGGCAGGCACCAGGGATTCCAGTGCACGTAGCAACAGACATGGGTCCTATCCTCAGGAGGCTTACTGCTCTGGTCTGTCTCCTGTTCTGTAAAGCAGGAATAATTTCTACTGTCCTGCATTGTGTTTGTGGAATATGTGGGAATCTCAGAGTTGGTTCCCTTTCCATTCCTTTCCTTGCAAGGAGCACAAAACTATAGTCATTCACAGGAAACCACAGACACTCAGAAACCCTCATGGGCCCTTGTGTGAAATCCGTCCCCCTCTTTCGTTTCAAAAAGGTTACTGAACACCAGGCCTGCCTGTCACTGCTTCCTAAATGGCTGGCCTCCCTCTGTGGCTGCAGCTCCGCTCAGGCCACCCATTCACTGACTTTCCCCTGAAGGCTCTAAGGGATTTTCTCCTGGAGACGCTATACACAATGTGGTGAGATGTTGATGGCAGATGTGGGACGGCCACTCTTTCTTAGCAAGCAGGACTCCCTCATTTCAGTGGTCCTGGGTCTTGATCCTGCAGAGTTCTCAATGTTTGGGCTGAGTGAAGTCTAGTTTCAGAATTCACTTAGCCAGAAACAAGTGGCTTTTCCTACCCATCTTTCAAGGTTCAGCCCAAACACTGCACCCTCTGGAAGCATTGCCTAGTTTCTCCCCTTCCTCTAAACATTCTGTGCCGCATAACCAAGGACCATCAAGGATTGGTCTCATTTCCTGTGTGCTCCCACTTTACAGAACAGGAGACAGATCAGAACAGCAGCTCCCTGAGGGCAGGAGCAGTGTCTGTTGCCGCATGCTCTGGAATCCCGTGCCTGCCCAGGCTCTGCACCAGGAGCTGATTCTGTCTCCTAACTACAGTGTAAATCCTCAAGGGCAAGACTAGGTCCTCTGATTCTCTGAATCCATCAGAATGTTTAGCTCCATTTTGGGAAGATAGTAGATGCCCAATAAAAGCTTGCTATTGGATTCTTATCCAAGCTTCTCACAAATCCCTTTTTAAAGTCAAGAGCAGAAAGAGTAAGTAAGAATTTTATTCATTCAACCAGCATATTTTGCAAAAATCTCAAATCCATGATTCACAAGCTAAAAGCTATTCAGCAGCACGTCTCACGTGGCCAGCCCAGTATTATTCTGTTTTTGCTTTTAATTAGTGCAAATATTTTTAAAAACAGGATACTTTATACAGAACTCTGGATTTCTAGGCTGTCTTAAATACCCAGCCAAAACTGAGTGGTGGTGTCCCCTTTAGATGGGCCAGCCTTCTTCAAGTCAGGGCAGTGCTCACTCCTGTGAGTTACTGCCAGCCCCCATCAGCATTTGAGTTCGTAATCCAAGGCTTATTTGTTTAAAAGCTACTGACATCAATAGGAATCTCACAGAACGGTGAACTCAGACACCTGATTTCCCTGGTTTATTTCTTGACCCACTGTAGGATGTGCCAACCCCCTCCAGCTCAAGATTCTTTCTTCCCCCAGTGCAACCAAATCCTAATGCCCATTGCAGGTGTCTGCATCTCCTGTCCGTCCTGCTGATGGCTCTGTTGGCAGCAGGCTGAGCATTCTTGTCCCAGAACTTTTGGGGAGTGCTAAGGTGGGCAGGTGTGTTCCCTGGCAGGGCAGGGCTCCAGATTGGGCCCATAGGGCCCCAGCAGCTGCTGTCCATGTGTCACTTCCCAGGCAGAAGGAGGGCGTCTGGGGAGACCACCCACTCAAGGGCTGGGCTGCCTCTCCAGAATCTCCTTTCAAAGACACCCTGGGAAGCGACCCTCGACTTGCCCCATGCAGTGTCCGGAGGCTACCCAGGCTCTCAGGGCAGTCGGGACCCTCCCAAGGTCCTGTTTCCTGCCCTCTGCAGGCCCAGATTTCAAAGCTGTCAATTCACTCCTCCTTTCCTTCTTACCCGCCTCCCGCCCTCTTCTCTTCCCCAACATTCTTTGCTTCTTGTTTATATTGCAGAAAACATCTGCGAGAGTAAATGACTGAGATGAAAGATCTTGGCAAAGGGCTATTTTTCTTTGCTTGGCTTACAGGGGGACAGATGAAGACTTTAGCTTCATCCTCACCTTCCCCAGCGTGACTCCCTCCCCCAGCTTCCAGAGAGGAGAGAAATGGGATCTGAATGAAGACAGACCAGAAGGTGGCCCAGCCGGCCCCAAGGCCTCAAGTCCCCAGGCAGGGGAGATTGTTTTTCCTGTGGAACAGGCTGGCCTGGAGGAAAAGGCTCCATGGCTGGAGAGGAGGGGGCTTAGATCAGCATGCTTCTGCAGCTGCTTCTGCAGGGCTTTCCCTGCTGGCTCTGCACAGCCTTTCCCCCAGCACTGTGCACTCTCTGCCCTCCCTCCAGGCCACACAGTCACCCCTGCCAGAAGTAGACCTTTTGGCATATGATGAGGGAGAGGCCATCCCGCCAGTGTTTCCTCTCTCCCTCCCTCCCCTCTCTCCTGAGCGGTTGTGATGTCCAGGCAGTGACATCCTGGGCTGCACAGCCTCTCTTCTACTCCAGGGAGCTTTGTGGCTTTAGACAAGTTAATAACTTCTTGGGTCCTCAGTTTCTTCCTTTGTAAATTGGGGATAAAGATACCTGCTTCACAGAGTTGTAGTGAAGATGAAATGAAATGATGTAACAGTGCATGCTCTACACAAAACCAGGCACTTAATAAATGGTGATGATAATGGTGTTGATGATCAGGAGGATGAGGATGAGGGTGATCCGGTGGGGTGTGGGGTGGGAGGCAGGGAGAACCCTGAGGCAGAGTCTCTAGGTGACTTTCTCTAGGTGACTGAACCTCCATGTTTCCCTCCATGGATGGAGTGGAGTTCATTCCGTCCTCTTCCTTGTAGAGGGATTGTGAAGTAGGGCTGAACGATTACACTTGGTGCAGATGAGATGAAGAGGTGATGGGGAAACCAAGCTTCACTATCCTTGGCACTATGAGGACCATTTTCCTCTGTGACTCTTAACTGACCTGGCACTTGCCAGCTCTCCTGCCTGGCCATTGTCACCAGGGGGCAGGGGCCAGTAGCCCTCATCATCTGGATAAGCCCCTGGTGCCATGCACCATGAGGACAGGTCTGTCAGTGCTGCCCAGGGCTGAGTGTCCTGGGCCCCAGATTCTCGGTCTGGGAAGCCCCCGCTGACATGGCACCGGTAGCACCAAGGTTTCCAGGGTGGCTGGCTCAGAGGCTCCCGCAGAGCAAGGCCAGGGATGTGGCTGTCCTCAGAGAGCAGCTAGGGAGCTGTCCCCATCCCATCTCTCCTGCCAACCCAGCCCAGGGCCTCCCTCTTTTTCATGGTCCCTGGTGCTCCTGTTGGAGTTGTGCAGTGGCCATGTACTTCCTGGCAAGGGCAGGGCCAGATCTTAGGAAGACCTCAGTGCCCAGACCAAGGCAAGGCAGCTGTCACTCAGGCAAATAATGAGCAGATTCTCACTAGGTGGGACAGGTAAGTCCTGATTCAGGTGTAAGAGGAAGAAAGTCAGCTCATGGGCAGCAGCTTAGGAGGTAAACGGCTGGCGGCTGAGCTCCAGGGCAGGAGATGTCCTCTTAGCCTGTCTTTGTCCAGCCTGGGTCCACCAGGCTCACCAAATGAATCTAGGGATGTCTGTTTATGAAGCATGAAGCTGATGAGCACAGAGCAGAAGGTCCAAGCCTGACAACCTGTCCCGGCACTTCTGGACCTGCTCCGTCAAATCCTCCACACACTAAGGAGAAACAACCTTTTCCTGCCTGCAGGCTTCCTTCAGTACATGCATAGGAAGAAAACGCCTGGATCAGTCTAGCCCTCCTAAACACAGATGCCTGAAGCCCCTGGACTGATCTCTGCAGGGGCCGAGGCAGCAGTCCTAATAGATGAACTATTAGCTCCTATGAGCTGGACCCTGGGGCTTGGCCCCCCACCAGGCCCACTTAGTATATTATTCAGCTCTACATTTAATGATGGGGAGGCTGGTGCAGTGGCTCACACCTGTAATCCCAGCACTTTGGGAAGCCAAGGTGGGAGGATTGCTTGAAGCCAGGAGGTCGAGACCAGTCTGGGCAATATAGCGAGATTCTTTCTATTTTAGTTGAAGTTGAAAAGAAGGTATCTTTGCTAGAGTTCAGAAAGAGTCTTATCTGTTGAAAACTCATGCAACTTAAAGTTCTTTCATCATGGAGAGCCTACTGGCCTGCCACGTGGCATGACCCGTGAATGTGGGTGGGACTGCTTGGTGTTTTCAGACTGTTGGAAACAGTGGCCTGTTGATCTCAGAGAGAGCCAAATTAAGCTGATTTCACTATTTATAATCTCTCCGGAAATAAGCAAAGAAGAGAAGTCTAATTAAATGATGGGGAAACTGAGTCTCAAGAGATCAAGCAGCATGCCCCAGCCACGGACTGCTACGTTTCAGCTGCAGCGTCAGGATTTGAACCTGGATCTGTGTGGCTCCAAAGCCTCAGCATTCCCCCGACTGCTAGACCTACAATGTCCAATATGGATATCACTAGCCACATGTGGCTATTTAAACTTAGGTAAAGGTTCTGTTTCTCAGTCACACCAGCTCCATCTCAGTGCTCAATAGTCACATGTGGCTAGTGGCTATCCTATTGGACAGTGCAACTCTAGAACATTCCGTCTTTGTAGAAAGTTCTATGTAGAAAGTCAAAGGCAGCACTATGACTAGGTTGTACGGAGGCTCTTTCCTGTTTTAACCAGGCTGCTTAAATCCTTTTATTCAGCTGCGAATTCATCTAGTCTCTGACATACACCCTGTGCCCTCTCCCTGTCTATCCTCAAAGAGAGGGTGGTAGTTCTTGATCCCGCATAGTGAATGGGAACAGTGGGGAGCAGGGGGGACAAGGGACCCACGGGGGCTGGGAGCCAGGAGCTCAGCCCAGTCCTCCCTGCCATGCTGCACCTTCCTTGCTGTGTCTGTGCAGAATTGGGGCCTGGCTGGTCCTCTCAGGGGTGGGGGGCCTTGGGGCCTAACTCAATCACCCGCCCAGGCAGTCCCAAAGGTCACACTGCCGGCCTGCGGTCGCCTTTTCAGTTACCCGACCCGCTAAATAGGACCCTGAGAGCGAGCTCTGGGCCAGAGCACAGGAGAAAGGGGCTCTGTGTGGTCGTCCCGGAGCTGCTCTGCACCCCGCACAGAGGCCAGCTCTGTGTAGCACTGCCCAGAGAGGCCGGGAGGGGCGGCAAGCTCTGGTAGCACACAGCAGCCTCCCTGTTCTGACACCGGCTCCTGCATGTTGGGCCTCAGTCCTCAGTGACCCCATCGAGAAAAAGGGGAGAAGAATCTGAGAGCTGGACAAAGGTTTTATATTTTGGGGTTCTGGGCAGAAATCTTGGAGCTTCTCAGCTGCCCTAGGATGTAGGCAGGTACCTATAGTCATCTCTGCGGGTGGGCTCAGATGACCAGGCTCAAAGAGGGCCCTGCCCCAGACTGCCCAGCTAGATGGCCGCAGAGGAGGCTGCCTGCTGCCAGGAGAGCAGGGTCCGGGCTTTTCAAAGTCACTGACAGTGCTCAAATCTGGTTTTGCCCAGTCCGAGCTCCTTGTACCTGGTGCTGTCAGTGCCTGCCATTCCTCTGGGTTCTCCTGGCTCCTGGAGGACAGGGACTGTGTTCTGCTCCTTGCTAAAAACCAGCACCTGGACCATGCCTGCTCTTAGAAGGCCCTCAGCAGACATCAGATGGATGGATGAATGGCTGTGGTTGAATGTGGGCAGAGTGCTTGGGACAGCAGGGTCACCCGGCTGCTGTCTGTTGTGGGGCAGTTACCTGTCTCAGAGAAAATAGGGAGATGGCAGAGGCTGGGAAATTACAGTCTCAATTTTGTCCTTAACCAGCCACTAGCAGCAGAGAGAAAAGACCCCGCTGATGGGAACCTGGTGCTCCTCAGGTCCCACCTCTTAGGGCCGGTCTCCAGCTCCTCCCTGCCCTCTTGGCCATGGCTGCTGGAAGTCAGAGGCCCACTCTGGGGGCTGACTTCCGAGATGTGCGCCAGAGTGTCCCGCGGGTGGGCGCCCCTGGCAGGCCCTGGCTGGGCGGAGGCTGAAACTGGAGCAAGAGCTGTGTGTCAGAGGGTACACGGCTGCACAAGAAGACCTCAGCCAGGATGAACTAAATCTGCCCATCTCCTCCATGCGCCTGCCCTCTCCCCCGACCTGAGCAGGTTTGCAATTCATCTGCCGTCCTCATATGCTGTTCCTGCTATCAGATGATGAAAATGGAGATTCGTCTTGAAGAAAGAAAGAAGTAGCTCACTTCCCCCACACCCCTAGTCTATTTGAGCCCCTCCCCTCCCCCATCACCATGTGTTCCTGAAACCTGGGGCTGTTCCAAGCCCTAGATGTGCTGGAAAGTATATCCCGGAGCAGCTGTGAACCTGCTCAGGCTGCCGTGGCCCGGGGTGAATCAGAAACCAAGAGATAGGCCAGCTAACAATGCAGTCCCTTGTTCCCGCATTGAGAGAGAGATCACCATCAGCACCGGGCTCCTGAGAGTGGGGGCAGCGAGCTGGCGCGCGCGCACACACACACACACACACACACACACACACACACACACACACACTCACCATTTGCCTCCTGGCACAACCCACTCACCTAGCCCACCCAGAGCAAGTGCTGGGGAAAGGTGTTACATAGCAGGCCTGAGACCATCACGACTGCCGGCGGGGCCAGCCTCTCTCTAAGGTGCCTCCATCCCAGCCTCCTACTCTCTGCTTTCACTCTAACTCACCTGGGAAGGCAGGGAGGGAGCTGGAGGGGAGGGCGTGCATGAAGCTTGAATGGAGTGGGATTGTCTTGAGGTTTTCCACTGGGCTGGGGAGTGTGAAGGACACTGGGATGCACAGCCAAAGGGGGTTCTTGGAGCCTGAGAGGGTTTGGGAAAGCCTGTTTACAGGAACCAGACACCCTGAGAAAAATAACTTGCAGGCAAGTTTCGAAGCAGGCCTGGTCACGGAGCTGGCAGCCACTCAAGGCCGCGGTAGAGTTGGGGGCCTTCCCATCAGGCCTGATTACAACCGCTCGTGATCCTCGCCAACTGCAGGCAGGAAGTGCCAAGCACCCGTGGGGGTCTAAACCACCCACAGAAACAGCCCTGTTCACACGCACCACATGCTGAGAGATGGGGCAGGGAGTTCTCTTCCCATCACAAATGGAGAAACTGAGGCTCAGGGCCGTCTGCCTGCCAGGCACGGATAGCAACAAAATCAGCAGCTCGTGTCCTTAATGCAATTCCTAAAGGGAGTGGGGAGTTCTGTCCACCAGACATCTCCCGTGAACCTGATCTAAAAGCAAACGAGGAAGAATGAGCAGAAACATTCCCTGACGTAAAGGTGTCTCCACAGCCTCATCTTCTCAGACAAGGCAGGCAAAGCCCAAACTCTAGAATGCTTCCAGGATAGAAAAAAGCCTTAATGCCAAGACCGACCCACCGGGATTCCATCAGCTCTGTATCACTGGGCTGACTCCCTGTCTTCCTCCCCACTCAGACATCCTGCAGGCTCTGCCTCAGAAAGAGCTTTCAAATCCTGCCCCTTGTGTTCCCTTCTCAAGCACCATTGCCTTCATTCAAGCCCACATCATCTCTTCCTGGAGTGTCATCAGAGCTATCTCTCTTCATCATGCCAACATGCCAACAACCATGCTCCCAGCTTACAAACCTTCCTGCTTTTCCTAACCTTCAGGATCAAGTGCAAGCATCCGAGTCACACAAGGCCCTTTAGACACTGGGGCCAGCCCCAGTTCATCCTCATCTCCTTTTGTTCCTACCCAGTAGCTGTCAGGTCAGGCAGCTGACTTGTTCTTTGACACCCCTGTGCCTTTGCACATGCTGTTTCTCTGCCAAGAATATCCTCTCTCCAGCACAGTCTCTACGTGGAAAAATCGCACCCGGTTTCAGAATTCAACTCCGGTGCCCTCTATGCATGGGCCTGGGTTCGTGTCTCCATGGTAGGGCTTCTTTGAGCTATAATGATCATTTGCATATCTGTCTATCTCATCAGACCAGTGGTTCTCAAACCGGGGTGATTTTGGCTCCAGGAGACATTTGGCCATGGCTGGAGATATTTTTGGTTGTCACAATCTGTGTGTGAGGCGGTGCTACTGGCATCTTGTGGGTGGAGGCCAGGGATGCTGCTAGACATCCTACAATACACAGGACCATCCACACAACAATTATGTGGCCCCAGATGTGAGTTGTACTGAGGTTGAGAAGCCCCGGACTAGTCTGTGAGTCTCTTGAGGCAAATTCTTATTTGTATATCCATGGCTAGGCCTAAAGAGGTATCCTATAACTGTTTCTGGTTTTTTTTTTTTTAAGATAGGATCTTGCTATGTTGCCCAGGCTGGGCTGCCATGCTCATGGTGGGCTATTCCCAGTTATACTCATAGTATGCTACAGTCTCCAACTTCTGGCCTCAAGGCATCCTCCAGTCTCAGCCTCCTGAGTAGCTGAAACTACAGGCATGCACCGGGGCACCCAGCTTTCAATAACGGTTTTTTGAATAAATAAATGAGCAGAATGACTTAATAGTTATATACTCCCCACCTGTGGGATGTGAGTCACCATAAACCCACCAAGTTAGAACTTAAGAAAGCTGACTAATAGTGAGTGAACAAGCATATTGACAAGGATAGAATAAAACATGCAAGTGAATCAAATGCTTTGCTTTCAGTGAAGAAAAGGACCAGCCTATTATCAGAGTGGACCTCAAGTTAGGCATGAACATACATCATCACTGTAGCACTTCTTTTTAAATTAGGGGCCTGTGATTAAGAAGTATCAGTAAATTGCTCCACTATGCTCACAAAGCAGACGTCAAACCCTTAGCAGGACAGAAGACTCAAGGTCTGGCCCTACTTCCTACAGGGGATATGGCCAACTTGGAGACGGTACAGAGAGAATCTATGCAGACGATGAAAGCTTTGGACACCTAAGCCCATGGAAGGAAGGCAAAAGGAATTGATATCATTTAACTTCAAGAAAGTAATGACTTGGAGGGTGTCCTAATAGATATTTTCCAGTAACACAAGAGGTTATTAAATGGAAGGAGTGGCCAGTCAGTCTTTGGCGTTCAGGACCGAAGAAGAAGAAACAGATGAGGAGGAAGGAGGATAAACGACTCCTGGACAAAGCGAGTAAGTGAAGGTTAGGCAAGAACCCATGGAAGGCATGGCCGAGGGTCCTAGAGGATGCCGCACCTCTGCCTCTTCTCTAGATGGGATCCCTTTCCCACAGCTAGTGCTGTTGGAGGGCTGGGCAGGGGGCTGTCCAGGCTTCAGGCCTTGCTTTTAGAACTTTCCTTTGAACCGGAAAAACAGGAAAGACCTGGGGAGACTGGGAGGCAGAGAGCAGGAGTATCAGCGAGAAAGCAAGGGTGAGAAAAGAGAAAGGACAGCAAGAGCAAGAGGTGGCTGGAAAGACACCAGGAGAATGTCGGGGCTGCATGGCCTCGGCATCTGGAGCGCAGACTGCGGCTATATTTAGACTGCCATGACTTGCAATAATTTGTGCAAGGGGGGAAAAAAGGAAAATGTGAAGTTGGCGTCGTGTTGGGGAGGGAATGAATTGTAAGAAAGGAACGGCCTGATGGAGGTGAGCTGTGCCTGAGGCCTCAACTCTTGGCCTCTAGGAAAGAGACTTTGAGCAGTGCAGGCCGTCAGGAGTGAGTGATGGTGTTTACTGAGCCTAATCCAACTCATGCCCCCATTCCCAGATGTGCCCTGTGCTCCCCACAAGAATGTGGGCGCACTGGGCGTGCCAGGCGGCCTGTCTACCACAGCACCAAGACGGTTCCGGGATGATTCAGGGTCCTCGCTGGAGAAGTGAGGGCCCAGGCAGAAGCTCTGGAATGGGGCTCAGGGCTTACGTGAGCAGCACTCTGTAAATTCTAGGAATTTGTATACATTGCGGAGGCCTCTCTCCAGCTGGATTATAAATAGAGGATTAGTTCAAAGGCAGGCAGCCTTTTAAAGAGACGGTGCCAAGCGAAGCCTACAACCAAATACAGTCAAACCTTCTTCAGCCCCTGTTGGCTTCGTCCAAATAGCATATAAGTCACAGCAACGGCATTTCCCTGGCTGACAAGGTTCCCTGATGTCCTTTAAGAAGTGGTCTGGAGGGTTCGACTTCAGCTATGTAGCAAAACCTCAGTTATCCAGAACAAAACCCATCATGCTGGATAGTGGAGCTTTCCGGCTAGCTTAAGGTTTGTCCTTTTAAACATCACACGTGGCTGGGCATGGTGGCTCACGCCTGTAATCCCAGCACTTTAGGAGGCCAAGGCAGGCAGATTACTTGAGTTTGAGACCAGCCTGGGCAACATGGCGAAACCTCGTCTTTACATAAAAATACAAAAATTAGCAGGCATGGAGACACATGCCTGTAGTCCCAGCTAATTGGGAGGTTGAGGTGGGAGGAGCACCTGAGCCCGGGGAGGTGGAGGTTGCAGTGAGCCATGATTGCTCCACTGCACTCCAGCATGGGTGACAGAGTGAGACCTTATCTCAAAATAAAATAAAATAAACATCACATGTAAACATTTCATCATTTTGGATGGAAGTTTTCCTTAAAAAAGTCATATGCTCACCAGGTTTTAAAATAGAATATACTGATCTTAATTTCACATTGCTGTTCTACTTAAGGTCATTTTTAGAAACTTTAGTTACAGTGCTGTTAACCCAGTAGTGCCCAAACCTTTGAGATATGCGTGGCCATTTGCATCTCTTCATATTGTTATGCTTTTGAGGTTCTTGGGTCTACTTTGTATCATGTTCTGATCTCTTTCTGTGGCAGTGGTTACTTTTCCCTGCTGTGAGGGAGAATGCTATTTTGTTCATACCTGTAGCAACCTCAGGACTCATCTTTTAGTCTGTTCTGGGTTGAGAAACCAGATATGCAAACGTGCTAAAATTATGTGTAAACAAAAAGTAAATAGGTTGTAAGGAACCTAGCTTCTCCTATTTCGAGAGGATTCATCTAGGCTTCTTAAAGGGTAATAGGCCATCCAGCCCTCTGAGAAGCCAGTTGTTTTGAGTTAGATGCTACTTTAAACACAACAATATGGTCCTCTGTAGATAATGTTGGCTGCTTAGACATCTCTTGGCTCATCCTCAGGTTCTGGTCTGATTTTAGGTAATGAAGTGCCTGAGTAACTTTGTTTGGGGTAGGTAGATCCTCACTCTAATTTCAAGTCTAAGTTCTCAAAGCCCTTGCATTTGAGGCAATTGAGTTTTTGCCCACTTATGTGTGAGGCTGGTACAGTGATTAAACCCAGCACAGGCAAAAGACCATAGATAATTACCCTGCCCACTTGTTCATTAAAGTCCCATTTTCTGTGTCCTATAAGATACTGGGGATTCTCGGCAGGATGCTGAGCAGAAGAGTCACATGTAGGATCAAGGAATGAAAAGTCAGTCACTCAGAGGCACTGGGTTGTGAGTTGGTTCAGAGAAGCAGGTAGAAATTGGATATTCAAAATGGATGAAAATAGGTCAAGCCAGTCCAGAAGGGTGCAGAGGTCCTTGGGTAGTTTTTAGCATCTTCTTGTTAAGCAGGGAAAATCTTTCTGTGGTCAATCAGAATTAGTGCTTTGTAAATCCCTCAAATGGCTAACCACCCATCAGCAAAGATCAGACATTTCTGATGGAGAAATTAGGCTCTGCGGGGGGAGTGACTTTAGAGTCTCCCAGACCAGTGGGCCAAGAGGTGGCTCTCAGGAGCCCTGCAGCCCAGGCCGCCACCACAGCGAGGCAGCCCTTGGTCAGCATGTCTTAAGGCAGAAGGACTCTCACCTTATATCAAAGGGTGTCTTGAGAAGTGTTATTATATCTTACTCCTGTATAAAGGCTCAGGGTCAGACTGATTTTGTTCTCCTATTAGTATCAGGTTAAAAGACAGTTGGTCTCTTTGCTGAAGGTGTTCATCATGGCCAATCTGCTCCCCCCGTGATTGGAGGAAATCTGGCCCATACAGCCCTGTCTGAGAGCATGTGACCCCCCTTCCCTCTTCACACATGACTGGACCAGGGGTGGGCACTTGACCCAAGGATGACCCATCTATTGGCTAACCAATGATGACCAATGATTGATGTGGCGTGGCACAAAAAGATAAGGTTAAATAAGATAAATACATCGTTTTCAGGGGAATCTAGACTTGAAAATGGAAAGAAGGGGCTAATGGCCAATGGACACTTAGGCTGAAAAGTCATGCATGGTATGGAGTGGGGCCATGATATCCCTCTGTGAGCTGATCTGACAGAGAAGTGGAAACTCAGAGTACAAAATGGGGAGTGGAGAATGAATCAGAGGCTCAGAGAGAGAATGCTTAGAACATAAAGTCCCCAGAAGATGGCCAAGGTCCTGATAAATTGTCTATTCCTGTGAGTCCTAGTTACTCCTGTGTTCCTAGCTGTGAATTTCTGTGAGCTAGCCTGGGTAGGTCTCTGTTCCTTGAAACAAAAAGAGCTTTGCCCAAGACTGTCACAATCAGTATAAAGCAAGCTGCTCAACCACGAGACGCTCAGAGCTCGGAGCTTGGAGCTCGGAGCTCAGTCCGTCTTACTGTGTCCTAATGTGCCCAAGGAATCCCATTTCTGTAACTTTTCCCCAGAGGACCCATTTTAAAAGGTTTTTAATCCTTTCTCTGATCACTCTGAAAGATCTCCACCTCTTCATGTTCCATTGCTATGACATACGAGGTTTGCCTCTGGAGACAGCCAGGATTGTGCACACTGGACTCCTGGTCATCAGTCCTAGGACTACTAGGATTTCTAATAACAGAGCTGTTCCTGCTGACTGACACGTAGATCTGCTTCTCCCATAACCTGATACTCCCCACAGGGTCATTGGTATCGCAAAATGTCAGTGCAGGAAGAGGCTTGGCGAGCATCTGGCCCAACCTTGTCATTTTAGTAATGAGGAAACTGAGTCCCAAGGAGGCTACATAACTTACCTCAAGTCAGGCAAAGTTGAATAACTTGTTTTTCTGTGTGTGTGTGTGTGTGTGTGTGTGTGTGTGTGTGTGTAGGTTTGTGTGCTTTTACCATTATTGAGCTTTGTCCTACTAGTTTAAAAATTCTTCGTTAAGCTTCATAGGGCATTTTGAATTCTGTATATTTAAATTCAAATGAGTGTGCAGATGTTGCATAAAATTCTGTATGTGCCCAAGGTAGAATGAACCCACAAATATTCCACTAATACTTGTCTTTTATACGACTGGTCTCCAAAGTAGGGTGTGTGCAAGTTGATTTATTGGGGTAAGGGGAAAAGATTAGAATGTCTTTTTTACCATAACAAATTAAAAGTTTAAAGAATGAGATACAAAATAGACAAAATATATATATATATACACATATATATATATGCTCAATAAAAAAAACTAATCAGAGTGGCTGGGCACAGTAGCTCATGCCTATAATCCCAGCACTTTGGAAGGCCGAGGCGGGTGGATCCCCTGAGGTCGGGAGTTCAAGGCCAGCCTGACCAACATGGATAAACCTCGTCACTACTAAAAGTACAAAATTAGCTGGGCATGGTGGTGCATGCCTGTAATTCTAGCTACTGGGGAGGCTGAGGCAGGAGAATCACTTGAACCCGGGAGGCGGAGGTTGCAGTGAGCCAAGATCGCGCCATTGCACTCCAGCCTGGGCAACAACAACAACAAAAACAAAATTAATCAGTCAATCAAGGCTTTAACATGTACTTCAAGTTTAGAATTGCTGTCCACGAAAGCACCATATAATATAATGTGGTGAGGACTGTGTGTATTCATCTTAATTCTGCCCCATGTAGTCCCACTATGTTAGTAGTACTTGTATTTCAAAATGCAAAACTCATAAAGAATGATACAATAACCTTAATAGGCTCTACTACAAACTATATTTAGTAAAATTAATCAAGTATTTCCTGACTTTAAAAAACTCTTAGAAAAATAAGAAAGACTATTACTTTTTAAATACAAAAATGCCTCTAGCCTCTATCTTAAATCAAAAGTCAAGAAATTATTATTATTTATTTATTTTTTTTGAGATGGAGTCTCGCTCTGTTGCCCAGGCTGGAGCGCAGTGGCCGGATCTCAGCTCACTGCAAGCTCTGCCTCCCGGGTTCACGCCATTCTCCCGCCTCAGCCTCCCAAGTAGCTGGGACTACAGGCGCCCGCCACCGCGCCTGGCTAGTGTTTTTTTTTTTTTTTTTTTTTATTTTTTAGTAGAGACGGGGTTTCGCCGTGTTAGCCAGGATGGTCTCGATCTCCTGACCTCGTGATCCGCCCGTCTCGGCCTCCCAAAGTGCTGGGATTACAGGCTTGAGCCACCGCGCCCGGCCCAAAAGCCAAGAAATTCTTAATGGCACAAAATGGGAGGCACTCTCCTTAGAGACAAAACAAGGGTGTCAACTATCACTTTTATTATATAGTTTTATGATGTAACAATTATTTTGAAGTTTTTACCAATGCAATAAGACATGCTATAGCAATAATAGGTAAAAGTTCTGGAAAAGATCTGAATAAAATTAGTAGAATAGATTAATATAAGACAAAGAAAAAAATCAACAGGTGAAGCAAATTATGTCAGTTTCCCCCAGTGATCTGAGGATAAATGAAGTTCTTTTATATTTAGAATTTTAATGCTGGAAGAAATCTTTATTTTTATTTTAAGTTTTCCTTTAATCTCAGCTAAGTCTGCTAAGAAATCTTACATGTATATCTGACCCGCAGAATATGTTCAATAAATATTTGTTGAATACATGAATGAATTATAAAATAGCCTCATCGTATAGTTAATATAGCAAGACCCAGACAGATTAAATGACAAAGAAGGTCACTTTTAAGGAAAATAGATTTTTCTTCATGTGTAAGGCTAAAGTGGCATCCAAGTCATTGTGAAGGAAGAGATTTTATTCATCAAATATAGCTGAAGCAAATTAGAGATCTGAAGAAAAGAAATAATTTAGAAATGCATTGAACACCATTTCCAAAGACACTCCATATAGTTGAGACAGTTAAATGTAGAAAACACTAAAAAGAATCAACACAGATTTCTTGAAGTAAATACAGGTGAAAAGATATATCTAATCTAAATAAGAAGGGGCTGTGGACTAAAAGCAATGGAAGAATCATGAAAGACCTGATCAAATGCCTTAACTTTGGCAAATAATATAAGCCAAATTAAAAGGCAGACAACAAGCTGGGAGAAATATTTGCAACAAAATGTGAAAGACACAAAGCTAATATTCTTTAAGAGTTCTTATGGCTTGACAACAAACACAAAAAGATAAATGAGCCAAGGACAGACACGTAGTTTACATAAAAGGAAGTACAAAAGACCAACTTTGGAATGAAAGGTCAGTTTCATTCATAGTCAAAACTTTATAAATGATCATTTCCCACCTAGCAAAGAAGTGTACTTTTGTTTATTCTTAAATGAAATAACTCAAAGCCACTTTTGTGAGAAAACAGGCATTCTTACTCACTGTTAGCGGAGAGAAATTGGCACTAGTTTACAGAAAAGCCCTTTGGCCAGATGCATCCAGAACCTTGAAAATGTTCATCAACTTTAACTCATTAATTTCACTCCTGGGAATAGTACCTATGGTTGGATTGCTAGATTTGGCAAATTAAAAAAAAATGCCTAGCAAACTTTGAATTTCAGGTATATGAGGTATATGATGATGTTTTGGAATAAATTTGTCCTGGGGAATATTTTGAGCATACTGACACTAACAAATTATTCATTGTTTATTTGAAATCTAAATTTAACTGGACATCCTGTATTTTATCTAGCAATCCTTGCCTATGTAAATAACCTAAAATGCAGCAGAAATTTATGCACAAATTCTTTGTTACAATTTTACTTATAATAGCAAAAATATTGAAGGAAAAAAATCCTAAATTTCCAACAATAGAGGAATTGGAGGAGGGATGTGTGTCTGGCGAGTTTTTAATGACAGTGCTTACAATATAATGTAAACTTAAAAAACCAAGCAAGCATCTTACACCCATTAGGATGACTATCATTAAAAAAAGGAGAAAATAACAAGCGTTGGTAAGAATGCAGAGACACTGAAACTGTTGTACGCTGTTGGTGGGAATGTAAAATGGTACAGCCATTGTGGAAAACAGTATGGCAGTTTTCCAAAACACTAAAAATAGAATTACTGTATTAGAATCCAGCAATTCCACTTCTGGGTACATACCCAAAATAACTGAAAGCAGGGTCTTGAAGAAATATATATTGTATACCCATGTTCATAGCGACATTATTCATAATAGCTAAAATGTGAAAGCAACCTAACCGTCCATCAATGAATGAATGGATAAACATAATGTGGTATATACATGCGATAGAATATTATTCACCCTTAAAAATGCAGGAAATTCTGGTACATGCTACAACATGGTTGAACTTTAAGGACATTATGCTAAGTAAAATAAGTCAATCACTAAAAGACAAATGCTATATGAGTCCACTCACAAGATATTTAGAGGAGTCAAAATCACAGAGACAGAAAGTAGAGTGGTGGTTGCCAGGAGCTTGGGAGAGGTGAGAAAGGTGAATTAGTATTTAATGGGTACAGAGTTTCAGGTTGGAAAGATAAAAATGCTCTAGTGATGGATGGTGGTGATGGTAGAACCATAATATGAATGTACTTAGTACCACTGAAGACTACACGTAAGAATAGTTTAGGTGGTAAATTTTATGTTATGTGTATTTTATCACAGTAAAAAAAAGGAAACAAACAAAACAACAAACTGAGTAGGGTCAAAGTTATAATCTTGAGTATATAAAACAATATGTGCAGGAGAGTAACTTACAAAATGCTAACAGTGGTTCTCCTTGAGTACTGATATTATAGGTTATTTTTATTCTCTTCTTTATATAGTTCTGTGTCATCTAAATTCCCTATGATGAGTGTATAAGACTTTTGTAGGGATGAAGTTAATTTAAAAAAAAAAAAAAAAAAAAAAAAAAAAGGAAACAACAAACCAGTGTCTGATCAAAACCTGCACTATTGACATTTGATGACATACATAGGAGAGTCCAGACTAATCTGTGAGGTGAGATTGAAAATGGAGCAGAGATGCCACTTCTTCTCACATATTCCTGATCTTTAGGCAGAGATTCAGGAAGGAGAACAATGTTCAGTGTGGTGTTTGGGCTTCAAAAAGCAGCAGTGGGAATCTGGGCCCTGTTTCTAGGCAGAGCCCCAGGAAGACATTCAGGCCTTTGAGAAAAGATGCTGCAGATGGTCCTTAGATGGTCTCACAGAGTCCTGTGTGTCTCGGGGGCTTGAAAGTCACTGATGGATTCCAGGGTCCCTCAGAGGGGCAGTAATGGCAGAAAGAGGTAGATCCTGTGGCCATGTGACTAGGAACAGGTCTTATGGCAAGAGTCAGGGGCCACTGCCTGGGCACCAGAAAGGGGGCAGACACTATGGCCCTATACAGCCCTCCTTGATCCCTGAGGCCATAGGGGCAGCTTCATGTCTGAGCACTCAATAGGTACTCACTGTATGAATTAGATGAACAAGTAAATGCTCGTTGCAGGATTTAGGATGCCAGCAATGCCAAGGTCAAGCCTGAAACAAGGCCCCTAGAGGAAGAAGGGAGGAGAGGGAATTATTGCACAGAGTGGGAGGGAAGCAATGGAGGCAGTAAGTGGGGAGCATGAAGCAGGTTGTAGCAGAGTGCCCCAATAACAAAGGGAAAGGCAGGTGACAGCCACTGGGGAAGGCGAAGCCCAAAGTGGAATCTGAGAGATGATGGCTTACTGGTTCCAGTGCCTTCTCCCATCCAGAGAGAGGCCCTACCCTCCTTTGATGACCACTTATCTCTCCTGGGAACCTGCAAAACTCTGTCAAAGGGGAAGCTGGGATCTGATGTTGTAGTGTTTGAGTCAGGCCTTCCAGGAGGGGTGGATGGTCCTCCCAGACCTCCTAAAAAGGGGAAAACACAAGGAGCTGCTCTGATTTCCTGGCACATGTTTAGCATTAATATTATTTTAAGTAAGTTATATGTTCTGAACACATCTATCCACTTATCAGAGGAGTAGGATAAAACAAAGTAATAAAAAGCAGGGAAGAGGAATTTTGTCTTGGATCTGTGACTGGTCTTTTCTCCCTTCTGAAATAAGGAGTAGAATATGGTTTAGCTGAAGCACTTGTTTATTTTAAAGGGATCTGGATCTTTATCCCCCCATCACTCCCATCCTCCTCTGGTCTCCTTAAATGTATGAGTGGATCAAGAAACAAGACCCAACTATATGTTGTCTACAAGAAATCTACTTTAAATATAAAAACACACATAGATTAAAAGTAAATGAATGGATAAAGACATACCATGCTAACACTAATCAAAAGAAAACAGGAGTAGCTATATTAATTTCAGAAAGAGCAGGCTTCAAACCAAGGAAAGTTATCAGGGATAAGAGGGGCATTCCATAATGACTTAGAGGTCAGTCTTCCAATAAGATATAATAATTCTTAACTTGTATGCACCTAACAACAGAGTGTGCAAATGTGTGAGGCAAAAACTGGTAGAACTTCAAGGAAAAACAGATGAATCCACTATTACAGTTAAAGACTTCAATACCCCTCTGTCAGAAATGGACAGATCCAGCAGGCAGCAAATTAGTAGCAACATAATTGAACTCAACAACACCATTAATCAACTAAATTTAATAGAAATCTAAAGACTATTTTATGCAATAACAGAATATACATTCTTCTCAAGCACCCATGGAACATTCACCAAGATATACCATATTCTGGGCCATGAAACACACCTAAATGTATTTAAAATAATAGAAGTCATACAAAGTCTTCTCTCAAACTACAAAGGAATTAAACTAGAAATAGTCTGATAGCTGGAAAATCCCCAAATACTTGGAGATTAAACCACACACTTATAAATAACATATGGGTCAAAGAAAAAATCTTAGGAGAAATTTAAAAATACTTGGATTTAAGAGAAAATGAAAACGTAACTTAAAATTTGTTGGATGCAGCAAAAGCAGGGCTTAAGGGGAATTTATAGCACTGAGTGCATATATTAGAAAAAAAATCTAAAATCAATCACCTAAGCTTCCATCTGGGAAACTAGAGAAAGAAGAGCGAATTAAATCCCAAGTAAACAGAAGAAAAAAAGTAATAAAAATAAAAGGAAAAACCAATGAAATTGCAAAGAGTAAATCAATAAAGAAAAATGAATAAAACCAAAACCTGGTTCTTTGAAAAAATCAATAAGATCAATAAAACTTTAATCAGGCTAAGAAACGAGAGAGGACTAATATCTAAGAATGAAAGAGGGAGCATCACTACAGATCCCAGGGACATTAAAAGGATAATGAAGAAATAATGCTATGAACAACTCTATGTCGACAAATTTTGATAACCTAGATGAAATGGACTAATTCCTTAAAGGATACAATCTGGCAAAACTCATACAAGAAGAAATAGACAACCTGAATAGGTCTATATCTATTAAAGAAATTGAATCAATAATTAATAGCCCTCCAAAATAAAAAGCACCAGGCCCAGATGGGCTCATTGGTGAGTTTTATCAAATATTTAAGGAAGAAATTATACCAATTTGCTATAATATCTTTCAGAAGATAGAAGCAGAGGTCATACCTCCTAACTCATTCTATGAGGCCAGCATTATCCTAATAACAAAACTGGACAAAGACGTTACAAGAAAAGAAAATTACATACCAATTATCTCTTACAAACATAGATGTAAAAATCCTCAACAAAATATTAGCAAATGGAATCCAACAATGTATAAAAAGAAGTATACACTATGATCAAGTGGGATTTACCTCAGGTATGCAATATTGGTTCAACATTCCAAAATCAAGTAATGTAATTCATCACATCAACAGGCTAAAAAAAAATCCCAGCCAGGCATGGTGGCTCACTCCTATAATCCCAGCAATTCAGGAAGCCAATGCAGGAGGATCACTTGAATCCAGGAGTTGGAGACAAGCTTGGGCAACATAGTGAAACCCTGTCTCCATATTTGTTTTTTAAATCACATGATCATATCAATAGATATGATTCTATTGAGTGGATCAAGAAAAAGCATTTGACAAAATCCAACCCTCATTCATGATAAAAATTCTCAGTAAACTAGAAATAGAGGGGAATTTCCTCAACATGATAAAGAATATCTACAAAAAGTCTACAGCTAACATCTTAATGGTGAGAAATGCAAAGTTTTTCCACTAAGATCAGGAAGAAAGCAAGGATTTCCCCTGTTATAGTTTTTCAACATCATACTAGAAGTCCTAGATAATGCAATAAGACAAGAAAAGGAAATAAAAAGTGTTCAGATTTGGAAGGAAGAAAGAAAATTTTGTTGTAAATGACATTAACATCCATGTAGAAAATCCAAAAGGATTAACTTCTTAAGATTCTGGAAATTCAAGCAATTATAGTAGGGTTGCAGGATACAAAGTTTGTACAAAAATGTCAATTGCTTTCCAATATATCAACAGTGGACAATTCAAATTTGAAATTAAATCCCTTAGGACAGAGCTGTCATATTGTGCACATGCAACACACATTAGACATGAGTACAATCTCTGCAGACGTTCATCATCTTTTATCTGAACTGTGTCTTGGGCCTCCTTTCCTCTATTCTTTCCTTAAATAATTATCCAAATAGCAACCAAGGTGAACTCATTAGAAAGATGAGTTCAAAAATGACCATTTTCAGTCTCTTGCTTAAAACTCTTCAAGAGCTCCTTGTTGCCCACAGGGTAAAGACCTTTAACACAATGGATAACGTCTCAAAATTCAGGATCCTGGCTACCTTTTCCATTGCACCTCCTGCCACCTCTGCTTTAACTTTATGGTTAGAGACATTAAACTGTGAGATTCCCAGCTCAACCATTTCCCAGCATCCGCCCCAACATACACCTAGACGAAATGGACCAATTCCTTAAAGGATGCAATCTGGCAAAACTCACAAGAAGTCTAGTTGCTGTTCATTGCTACACATTGCTACTTCTTTGGTATTTCCTTAGTTGTGGAATACTTCAGCCCATCCCTTAGTGAACTCTTCTTCTCCACTATAAGTCACCTCCTCCAACAAACTAGAACTGAGTCTCCCTCTTCTAAAAATACCACTATCATTGCATTTATCATGCTATGTTTTAAGGGTGCACTTCTTCTGTGTCTTCAGCCCTACCAGAGCGTAAGCTTCTTGAGAGCAGGAATTTTGGTTCCTTTGAGTCCCCAACACCTAGTAAAGCACCTGGCCCTCAGTAGGTATACAATAAATGTTTCTTACACAAATTATTATGTACTGGCACTGAGCTAAGCACCTTACAAAGTGGATTACTCCTAACCCTTTCAATGAGATGGAAAAGTAGCAACCAGTCTGCCTATTTAATAGATGAGGAAACCAAGGCTCCCAGAGATTACGGTGTTTGCTGTAGGTCTACATGGTTACTCCTGGATTCCAGATCTTCTGACTCTAAAGCCCATATTCATGTTGCTGCACCACAGAGAGTCCCTGGAAAGGGGTCCCTTCTGGGGCCACTTTGGGTATTTGGAGGTAAAGGTAATGTCATCACACATGCCTAATTCATGGATGTGCTTACGGAAAGTTTTAGGGAATCATTGCTGGCTGCTTCCCAAAGCCTTAAAACCTGGGCCAGGTATGGTGGCTCACTCCTATATTCCCAGCACTGTGGGAGGCTGAGGCAGGTGGATCACTTGAGGTCAGGAGTTCGAGACCAGCCTGGCTAATGTGGTGAAACCCCATCTCTACTAAAAATACAAAAATTAGCCAGGCGTGGCAGTGCATGCCTGTAATCCCAGCTACTCAGGAGAATCACGTGAACCCGGGAGACAGAGGCAGCAGTGAGCCGAGATTGCGCCACTGCACTCCAGCCTGGACGACAAAGCGAGACTCTGACTCAAAAAAATAAAAATAAAAAAAAAACACCTCTCCCACAGGTCTTATGGCAGCCAAACTGAAGGATCTTTCTCAGTACACTCCTCCTCAAAGTGTCTGCAGTGCTGTCCTTTTCTCTGTTCCCTCAAGTTGCCTTCTTTTGCTTTGGATCTCTGGCTTCTCTTCCTCCTAATTCCTAAATATAGATGCTCTGCTTCCCCACTTTTCATTCCTTTTGCTGACATATTCCTTCAGATTGCAGTCCCTGTCCCTGACCTGTGGCAGAGATGACCACCGGATATGTGTAGCCCACCAGGGACTACCCATCGGCCACCCTTGCACGCAGAGGGGCCAGGTGACTGAGTTCTGGCTGGTGGAATGCCTGGCTCATAAAAGCCTCCTGCCAGGCCTTCCATATTCTCCTGGGCAACATGAATGTCAATTCCAGGCTGACCCTGGAGCCACATGTTGAAGACAGGAGAGCCCCCATCACTCAGGATTCTTAAATTACTCCAGAAGCAAAGCCCTACTCCTCAGCCCTGTGCCAAATTAGCTTTACGTGAGCAAGAAACAAATCTCTGTTGTGTTACACAGCTGAGATTCTGGAGTCTGTTACAGCAGCTAGCATCACCTGACCTAACTCAGATCCCTTGCTGACCCTTGTGTTCTTGGGCTCTCCCGTCCCCCAATGAAGCTCCACCCTACACCTCATTGCCAAGTTAGCCTTCTTTCAGTCTACCTGGGGTTGCTGCCGTGCCCCTCAACTCTTCAGTGCCTCCCCTTAACCTCCAGACTGAAGGACAAGACCTCAGGCTCCAAGCACCAACCTCCTTGCTCTCACATTCTTGCACTTCTGTCAAATCTGATGAGTTTGAGTACTTGACATGCATCCTATCCACTCCTGTCTCTGCTTCCTGTTGTTTTCTCTCCAGCTCCACATGAAACCCTTCCTTCTCCGAGATGGGCTGTTCAGGTCCCCCAGCTGCATGGAATGGCCCCTCTGAAAGCTCACAGCCCTCTGCTTGTGCATCATGTGGGATTGATCAGTTGCGCTGCATGAAGTGCTGCGCAGGTTTGCTCGGCAACCTTTTCCTCCCACTGAACCGTTGGCTCTCTGAGCACAAGCCTGGGTCTTACTTGTCCCAGATTGGGCCAGGCAGATCCCAGGTACAAAGTGGATGTTAGCTCCCCTCCCCCATCACCCAGCAACCCTTGATCTTTCTTCCTTGATGGTGAGGCCAGGGAACTGCAGAGTGTACACAACCAGCTCATCCATCTCCCTCCTCCCAGCACATTCAGAGGGCTAACTGTGTGACCTTTTCCATCTGTGGATTCCTCTCCCTCTCTCTCTTTTTTTCCTCTCTTAAAAACAGGGTCTTGCAGCTTGTTTGGAAGCCTGGCCTGGCTCGGAAGAAGTTGGCTGCTCAGTTATATTTAGGCTAGCAGGGACATCAATCTAAAGCTCTTTAAAAATAAAGTTCTGTTTCAGCTGGATCCCCAAGAACGTCCCCACCCACTCCTAATAAGAAGCTCATTCGCCTCCTCCAGGCCCCCAGTCTCAATTACAGACCCTTCACGTGGCCTACACATGTGTGAAAGTGTGAGTTAGGATGTCAGCTCACAGTTGCCCTCTTTGACCCAGTTCAAAAAAGGATTTCTCTCCTCTTCCAGGCCTTCCTTCACTGGCCTTCTCTCCTTTCTCTCCCGAGGGACATTGTGACTTTGGGACTCTCAACCTCTTTAAACTAGCCAGGAGAAAACCTGTGACTGAAGAAACTATCTCCTCCAAAGTTTCTGGGCCCTGCCCTTCACAGGGCAATGTTCCCAGCTATGGTAAGAAGCAAAGAGAAGACAAAGACCAAAGCCTGACACAGAAGGTGAGTTTTGCATTTGTGCTAAAATGTGCTGCGGGGGCCTCTAAATGAATGGTCCCAGCAGGCTGCCTGTGTGTGCAAGTGTGTTTGTGTGTGTGTGTGTGTATGTGAAGAGGTCCTCGTGAATGCCAGGCCGACACTTCCTACTCCTGAACTCGGCCGCCACAGCCCTGGTTCTTTTCCATCCCCACTGATGAAACGCTTCTTTATGTCTTATTCACATCCTGTCTTGACTACCACAATTGTCTCCTTGCCGGGCCCACATGTCTCTCATCACCGATGGGATCCAAATGTTGCTGACAAAATAATCTTGCTGCCTTTGTGCTGCAATCACATTCCCTCACTTCTGCAAATTCTTCTCCGTCTCCCCATTACTAGGGGAATCACATACACAGACCACCATCTCCCTCTGCCTCTCCTACCAGCTTGTTCTCATCCTCTGGCTGTTCCTAAGCTCACAGATGTTTCAGGCCTGCCCAGGATGGCTGGAAGAAACTCATACTATTTATTCAGTCAGCAAATGTTTACGAAGGCTGAGTGAGGTGGTTCATGCTTGTAATCCAGAAATTTGAGAGGTTAAAGTGGGAGGATCGCTTGAGGCCAGGAGTTCAAGACCAGCCTGGACAACATAGCAAGAGCCCATCTCTACACAAAATAAAAAAATTAGCCAGGTGTGATGGCCATGATTACAGTCCCAGCTACTCTGGAGACTGAAGTGGGAGAATCACTTGAGGCCAGGAGTTTGAGGTTGCAGTGAGCTATGATTGCACTATTGCATTGTAGCCTGAGCAATGGAGCAAGACCCTGTCTGGAAAAAAAAAAAAAAAAAAAGTTTGTTGAGAGTGACAGGCACTCTTTCTAGGCACTGGGGAAGTAGCAAGAAACAAAACTGAGGACAGCAGTCAACAAATAAAAACAAAATAGAATGTCAAGAATTGTAAGTGCTCTGAAGAAAATCAAAGCGGAGAGAGGGGCTAGAGAGTAACTATTCCACAAGGTGGTCAACGAAGGGCTCTCCCAGGAGGCCTGGAACCTACTTCCCCACCTTCCCTCATGCGGGGCTTGGGGCCGCCATCCTCCTGTTTTGCCAGAGGACTCCCCTCCCAGCCTACTCTTGTATGTGTTTATCTTGATTTGAAGATCAGGGAGGCGCTGGGCAAGTCTGCTTTAGCAGGAGACCTGTTACATTATTAACTCATTCAAGACTCACTAGGACTGGGAGACATCAAGCACATACACAAACCCCCAAACACAAACTCTGTTCTTTTCCAATTCCTGGTCCAGAACACAAATGGCCATTTAAATATGGATTTTTCTTTTTCTTTTTTTTTTTTTGAGACTGAGTCTCACTCTGTTGCCCAGGCTGGAGTGCAGTGGCACAATCTCAGCTCACTGCAACCTCCGCCTCCTGGGTTCAAGTGATTCTCCTGCCTCAGCCTTCCGGGTGGCTGGGACTACAGGTACCTACCTGCCACCAGGCCCAGCTAATTTTTGTATTTTTAGTAGAGACATTGGCCAGGCTGGTCTCGAACTCCTGACCTTCAAATGATCCACCTACCTCAGCCTCCCAACGTGTTGAGATTATAGGCATAAGCCACCACACCTGGCCTTAAATATGGTATCTGATTGACTAGTGAACACTTATCTGAGTGTCCTGTCAACGTCTGAATTTGGTCTCTTCTTCCCTGGAATCAGGGGGTGTCTACTGGCAGTGGTCACCCAAAGCTGACTCTGTCTACCCCAGCTGGGCCTCTTTCAGACAAAGGACAGTGGATCCATGACATGGATGCTTGGTGACAATTAGCATTAGCTTCACTTTTAAACAGTCCATGGAAAAAGCACTCATGGCTGGACGCCTCAATGGACAATTTTATTAGCAGGTGAAATGACTGCCATTAAATTAGTAGCAATTAAAATTGCTATCACTTAAAAAAAATGCTGTGTCCTGTGTGTTTTCCTTCCTGGGAGGGGAAAGGCAAGGAGAGGCAGCAAGACAACGGCTAGATCTCCACTTAGACTCGGAGCAAAGTTGTAAATTGCTCTTCTTCTCAAAGGGTCTCTCTCTGGCAGCCAGCTCAAGAGTGGCAGCCATTGTGCCCATCGCAGTTTGTCCTTGCCCTAGGTTCTTAGTGTGGTCTGTCTAGATCTGCCCTATCTAATACAGTAGCCACTAGCCCAGGGGCAATTGAGCATTTGAAATGTGGCTAGTCGGAGTCAATATATACTGTAAGTATATAATACACTCTGGATATTGAAGACTAAGTACAAGGAAGTGAAGGTGAAATATCTCACAAATAATTTTTATATTGGTAACAAGTTAAAATGATATTTTGGGGTTTAATAAAATATAGTATATATTAATTATATTAAGTAACTATGATAGAAATTAGATTTCAAATAAAACATATCCTAAAAATTAATTTCATCTGTTTATTTTTACAGATGTGTGGCTATCAGAAAATTTAAAATGACATGCATAGCTTGCATTTGTGGCTTTCATTATATTTCTATTGAAAATCGCTGAGTTAGCATCAGATCTCTGGTTTTTACAACATAGTTTAAAGCAGTTCCATCTTGCTCACTATAAATTTTACACAGAGCACCCTCCATGATATAAAGCAGGTAAAAGTGGAGCTGCCCAGGTTGAAGGGGGTGGATATTTGCAGAAAAAGGAAGTTGGGGGTGCATGGCACAGGGCTGAGAAGCCCCATCCATTAGCAGGAGACTGTTAGGCTCATCTATTATTGGATCGGATCACCCATTCATTTGAAATTGAGGGGGGGATACTCAGAGGCCCCCATTCAATCACCCTAAGTGGAATCTGATCATTATCTTGGGATAAACATTCCAAATGGAAGGTGAGTGCTGGAAGATAAGGAAGATAAGGAAACCATATGGCCCTGTCACCCGAGGCTCCCAGAGTCTTATTTTTGAAAGGATTAATGCATCCAAAGGGGGATCATCATAGTTCCGTTTCTTGAGGCAGAGGCCCCAGAGCCTCATTTAGGGATGTGAACTGTCCCAGGCAGAAAGGACTAGGATTCAGGATGCATTCCTCCACCCTCTACCTTTTCCTCTTCCCTCATACTCTGCCCATCTCCCTTCATACCAAAGCCCCCCAAGTTGGTGTAAATGGATCCCCAATCTCTAAACTATACTCATCATCCCAGGCCTATGGAGTTGGGGTCCTGGATCTCCTTCTCCCTTGATCTAGCACCATTTGCAGAGGCTTCACCTCTGTCTCACCCCCACCCCATTACTGGCTGACCAGTGGTGGCCGCCAAGGTGGTATACAGGGGAGAGACATTTTCCAGGCAGGGGTGGGAGGGTTTCAGTGGCTCTGTAGGGACTATGGAGCCAGTAGTAGGCTGAGAATCCCAGTCATAGGGGGAGGGCAGGTAATACGAGCCCTGGAGAAAGGGATCTGGGGCTAAGGGGAGTGGGAGGCGAAGGCGACGGGCTTTTGAGCACGTTCTCTTCTCCCCACGTCACAAGGCACTTCATCCTTCATTCCTCTGGCATTGCCGTTCTTGCACAGCTGTTTTCTGACCCACAACTGGAGACTGTTGAAGGCATTCGGTTTAGGTACAAAAGTGGATGCGCTAAGCAGAGGGAGTGGCTTTGGGATGGTGTACTAGTAATCATTGATAACAGTAATAATACAAAGAATAACCAGTATGTATTGAGGGCTCATTGATCACCTTGTTGAATCCTCAATAACTCTATGAGGTAGGTGCCATTTTACCCAGGAGGAAACTGAGGCTCGGAGAGGCTAAGTAACTTGCCCAAGTTTGCACAGTTAGGAAGAGCTGACGGTAGGAGTCCAACTCAAGAGGCTGGACTTTGGAGCCCAGGTTCTTGATGCAGACAGGAGGCCAGAACGTGCTTATTCCTGTTAAACTTCAGCAGTCTTGGTCAGTAACAAGCAACTGGAAGACAGTTGCCAAACTCTCTCTGTGCACATTTTGGACGGGCCCAAGGTAACTTGGGCAGTTGCCCCTGGCTACCACCCAAGTAAGCCTGAGCTGTGGTCTCATACCTCACTTGCTGGAACAATCCAAGCCCAGTGTTGTCCAAACAGCCCTGGCCAAGAAGAGGCCACTCCCCTACCCCGTCGTCCAGGATGGTCACATCTTAGGGTGAGGTGGGAACAACAATGGGTGTGTGTGGGTGGGGGTAGCCCCACCAGCTCCAGCCTACAGGCTTCCCTGCTTCAGGATCGCCCTGGCTGGTGGCCTGGGCTTCGGGCTTTTCTGTGCTCTGAGCACATCTAAACATTTGGAGAAAAACAAGAAAGCGAACAATAGACGTTTGTGGGCTGGAGAACAGGGCTAACTTCCCCCAGGGACTAGAGCACTGTTCATAAACTGCCCCAGCTGCACTCTCACGGTCAGGATGTCACTGGAGCCTCGCTGAATTACAGCCTTGTCCTCTCCAGGGGCGGGCTGCGGACTCCTGTTATACATCGTGGGGGGAATGCGAATGCAGTGGGGAAGCCAGCCATTTGGGGGAAGGCGTATTCTCCTGCTTGAATTTTAGGAAATCACATAAAAAATATGCATCCGAGCCTTGGTGTTGTAGCTCTGCCAAATCATCCCCTGACAGACATGTCCTGATCACAGCTGTTTGCCTCCCAGGAAAGGAATCAGGTTTCTGTCAAGTGGACTCTGGGCACAGCCCCAGAGAGTTTGATGGGGTCCCAAGGACCTGGAGAGTCTGTGGAACTCACTTGTGTGGAGAGTAGTTTGGACAGGAGGCAATGGCCTTGGTATCCTCAAAAAGAGGCCCAGGGCTGGGTGTGGTGGCTCATGCCTATAATCCCAGCACTTTGCGAGGCCAAGACAGGAGGATCACTTGAACCCATGTGTTCAAGACCAGCCTGGGTAAGATGGTGAGAACCCATCTCTACCAAAAAAAAAAAAAAAAAAAAGAAAGAAAGAAAAAAAAAAAAGAAAAAATTAGCTGGGCATGGTGGTATGCACTTACAGTACCAGCCACTCAGGAGGCTGGGGTGGGAGGATCACTTGAGCCTGGGCGGTCAAGGTTGCAGTGAGCTGTGATCCTACCACTGCACTCCAGCCTGGGCAACAGAGCAACACCTTGACTGTAAAAAGTGAAGGCCCACTGGTCATTGCGCTTGAGTAGAGTGGGCATGGTGGGCCAACGGTGGGTTTCTTGGAGCTGGCTCCCCTCAGGCTTTTTGGACAGTTGCTTCCCATCGTCACAGCCATGGGCAGCAGGGGCACGGTGTGTTAGGTCAAGAACAAGTTGGTGAGTGAACCGGTGCAAAACAGAGCTCAGACACCCTCCTCATTCATACCTGGCCTGGTGGTGCCAACCAGGCCCCGTCAGGCTGAATCCCTCGATCCGGAACTCCCGGTCTCCATCCCCAGGACCCTAGACAGCTTGTGAGGGATGTCCTCGTCTGGATGGCATCCCTGGTAAAGGCCGCAGTGTTTCTAAAGAGGCTGTTCAGACATCACATCACAGTCCCAGACGGCCGAGCGGCTCCTGTGCTCACTTGGCCGCTCTCCCTGAGAAACACTTGGGATGAGAGAGTGCTTCAAGGTTGTTCTGCCTGAAGGAAGTGGTAAGAATTCAGCGAGCACCCCACAGTTGAAGGAAAAGTCGGTGGCTTTACTTACTGAAAGTATTAGTAAAGAACCCCCCGGAGGATGTGAAGCTCCAGACACTAGATGGGCAAGAAGGCTCCAGATGAGGGAGCCTTGGAGGCAAAGAGAGCGGAATTTAGAAACAAATGGTTTGGCTTCTGGAGAAGAAAGAAAGGGTTTCCTGGTGCCTAAGAGGTTTCAAATGGCTGTGCTAGGTCACGCCTGGAGCATGATCCAAAGGCAAAGGTCAGTAGTGTTTTGCTGAAGGGGTCTTCCTGAGAACGCAGCGTTCCTTCCTGGCCTGCTTCACTTAGCAAACCCTCACTGAGGGCTCCTGGGATGCAGAGGATCGAAAGATGAACTAGAAATCTCACCTTCAAAGTCTCCCAGGCCAGCCAGTGATGGTGACACAGTGTGGACAGAGCAAGAATATGAGGTGGATGGCCAGCACGCAGACACTGCAGCCTGGGGAGGCAGGAGCCTGAGCGGCGTCTTCAAGGGTGAGCCAGAGCTGGCCAGGCAGCCAAGGAGATAGGACAGACATTCCCAGCAGAGGGAACAGACCGTGCAACGGCTGCCAGTGACAGCATGGCCCCCAGGGAGAGTTGGGACAGTGGTAAAGGGACGGGTGCCCAAACAGGAAAAGGTGCACCTTATACTCTTTGCTTTTAACTCCCTAAATTTTCTATATGCCGGGCACACAGGAGCTTCAAAACCTTGTGGCACGAGGGCCTCTCTTGAGTCAACTTCCATCCATTCTAGCACATTAACTAAAGGCCTGTCCCCAGCTTCCAAGCTGTAGTGACCCCCCAGGGATCAGTCTTCAGGCCACTCCCTCCTCCCATACCCTAATACTGTCCTGAAAACCCTCTGGTCCACCATGTCAGAGGCAAGCAGTACACTTGCATGTTATGAGGGACGGTTCTGTTCCCAGGAAGTGAAACAATATTATCACTGTATTTTCCTGACTTCCGGTCTCACAGCGTCTCCCCAACCCAGTCCTGAAAAACTGCTATTAAATCAATGCAGCTTTAGAATTGAGGGAATCCAGTAAAACCCAACTACACCCACCTTTTAGACACAATCTTTGACCATATACGTCCAGAATTTCATATATGCTCCCTAATTGTATTCTTTTTCTTCACAATTGGACACATAGTTGACTGGCTTAACTCCAGTGAGCATTTGATTGAGGCTAAATAATCCCACTTTCAGCGTGCCTAATGATTTCCATCTTTGTCTCAATTATATGAGCTCTGTGAGACCTGCCCTTCTTATCACGAGAATCAGCACTTCATTTTTCCATTTCCACTTATTATTATAAAATAATAGGGCCAAAATGCAAGAAAATATTCAAATACTTGCACAAACACTGCTGAACAGTCCAAAGGTGACGCTGTTGAAATGCAGTTGTTGGCCGGCAGGCAGCATTACCATGTGATGGCTTTGAAATGCTCCTTCATCTGCCAGCCTGGGAGAGCTTGAAACCAGGGGTTGGTTCAAGGGGTTGGAATGGTGGTGGTGGTATGGGTCAATGCAGAATATATGAAAAAAAGGATGTGCCATTAAAAGTTATGGGCCTAAGGTTGTCTCATACCATCCCACCCTCTGAAGCTCAGAGGGGTATAAATCCTGACACCTCCTGCCCAGACGGGCAGGCACTGCTATAGGATGAGGCTGCTGGTGAAGGTTTCTGTCCAAGCAGCTGGTATTGCATCACAAATGTGCTGGAGTAAACCTTCTCACGTCTCCAAGTCCGGAGGTGCATGGGCGGTGGGGTCGGGACTGCCATGCTATTTTATAGCTGGGGAGATTCTGCACACTCATCCGGGAGAGAGGTCAAGTTCTAGGTCACACCTTCCCAGACGTGGCTCCAGGCTGACCTGCTGCAGGGGGACTAGTGGGGGAGAAAGAGCGGGCTGCTATCATCTATAGAGATAGGGGGCTTACTGGCCAACAGAGTGCTGAAAGGATACTTAGTGTTGCTTGAAGAAATTCCTCAGGAGGCTCAAGAGTGCCTGGAAACAAACACCCAGGATTTCTTTGCCACTTAGCAATCCAGGCAGTGGAACGTGGCTTACGTCTCTAAGCTTGCAGTGAGTACGGTCCTGGCAAGCTCAGCATTCCTAGGGGCTGTACTGAGAAGCGACTCCCTCTCCTCAAAGCTACCTGAATACCAAAAACCTTTCCTCAAAGCTTCTTACTCTGGAGTCAGAATCCTCCCTGATGTGGTAAGAATTTTGTGAGAAGTGGTAGGAAACCTGGTCTTTTAGTTCATAACTAGCGTGTTAGAAGGGACCGAACCCGGTCATAGGGACAGGAGACTTGGCCTCCAGGCTCGCCTCTGCCCTGTCTTTCTGAATGGCTCTGGACAAGTTCCTTCGTTTGCAAAATAAGACTGTTGGTCTATGACGGATTAGCTTTAATACTCAAGTATTAGAGTACGGGTGAAATGTGACAATATGTGAAATGTGAAAATTATAAAGTATGACTTAAAATAAATATCTTAGGAGGTACGTATGCTTTTTACAGCTGGGAAATGTAAGTCCAACCCTGGGATTTATAACAAACTACCACAGAAGGAGGACTCCTGGGCTCCCACTCAGGCCTCAAACAGGCATTACAAAACGATAAAGCTATTTGCTTCTGAATCCAACCCTCCCAAGCTGGTTCCTCCTTCACCTGCCCTGGAAGGAAGGGCGGCAATTTCCCTTCAAGATGCTGAAGGTATGAAAGCTTTGTTCGCAAGCTGGGGTATGAAACTTTTTAAGATTAAACATAAGACCAAGCACACACTTTTCAGAGCTGCTAAGGCCCACATTTTGTGTTTAGCTTCGGGTTTCCAAGACCCAATCTGAAAGGCAGTGCTTTCTCTACCTTTAAAGAAGAAAATGGGAGAGGTGGGCTTGGGGGTTCTTATTTTGCAAACCTCCCTGGAGACAGTGCAAAAACTCCTCCTCTGCAGCAGCAGGTAAACACCTGAGCTGGGAAGGAAAGCTGCCTGCTAGTCCCAATGAATACCGGCAAGACAAGGGCAGGCAAGAGGCGGGGCAGCTTCCCTGCCATCTGAAAGCTCACTTTTGTTTGAACCATGTCCCAACCACCCGCTGCCTCCCCTCAGGAGGGAGGGATAAAACCAAGAAGGGGGTGATTTTCCCGTGGGGCCATTGCTAAAATGAAGTCGGGCATCGTGTGGGGCGGGAAGCTGTGGCTGCAGGAAGCCAGGGGTGATGTCCTTCCTGCAGAGTCTCTCGAGCCCCGAACTTGCGGGAAGAAAGGCCTCCCCCCTTTCACCTCGTTCGGGTTGGTTTGCGCTGGAATGCCACGCTTTTCAAAGTGTCTGAGTGATAGGCACTTTCTAAATATGTACAGCGATGGCCTGATAAGCAACCAAGCGTCTGGCTTCGCGGGTTCATGCCCGAGGCTGTGCGGTCGGGAAGGGTGGGGGCTCAGCTGAAACCTCAGCTCCTCCTTACAGGCCTGGCTTGGAAACGGTTCTGTTCACTGCTGGGGTCCCCATTTTCCAACTTTTACTTCTGAGACTGGAAGAAGACAAGAGACACCTCCCCACCCCCTATCCTCTGCTTCCACGCCTGCGACTCAGCCCAGGTGACCCAAACGGCTGAGTCAACTTGGCGCAATCGGAGCGTCCCCATTGCGCCGGCCGCCCCCAGCCCCCTTCGCCCCTCGCTTGGCCCCACAATGCGCCCTTGTGCCGCGCCTGCAGTCAGGCCGGGGATTTGGCGCAGGGATGGGGGGAATATTCGTCAGATATTTAAAACAGAGCCGAGAGAACAAAGCAGGTCTTTGTGCAGCGAGGCGGCCCGGGAGCTGGGAGCCGCCGGCCCCCGAGCACGGTGCTGGGCCAGGCGAATGCGCATGCGCGTGGCGACCTGCGAGCTCGGGTTCCGGGCCGGCTTCTACCCAGGTAAGCGGGGCGCTACGTTAACCCCTTCCCATCCCGCGCCCCGGGGCGGCCCGAAGCAGAAGCGGGCTGCTAGTCTGCTGCCTGCTGCATGTTTAACTGAAAAAACAAATAGTCATCTTCCATGTTTCTATAGGACACATGGCTCAAGATAAAATGATACACCACTTGAGAACCCAAATTTTCAATGACTGGAAAGACTAAGACACTTGGGTCACGTAAAAATCAAGACATTTGGAAAATACGCCATCTTCGGATGCTAGAAGAAGATGGAACCTTTTGATAGGCGTGGGCTTCTTCCGGCTTGTTTATGCTGGGTGACCGGCTCTTTCATTTTTGTGTTCACTGTCACTTGGAATTTGGAAGACATGCTGGTTGTTGTCAAGGACCTGGCTTTTGTTTTGGGTTGTGGGCTGACTGGATGGTGTTTGTTTATTAAAAAAAAAACAAACAAACCGAAAAACTAAATAGCTAAATACAAGTGAAGTGTGCATGGTACAAAGATGAGATTGTGTCATGAACCGAGAAATATGTAATTAATGAAATTCTATGCAGAAGAAAGAAAGAAAGAAGAGGAAATTAGTAGCTATTTAAATACATTATGTTATTGGGGAAGGAAATAAAGTTTCTCAAGTAAGGTAGAGTAGGAGCAAGTTGGGGGGAGGTGGCATGTGCAAAGTACCCCCGTTCTGCTTTATATTGACAGTGATTGCACCCCATAGGTAATGGGGACTGGCAGACAGAGGCTGGGGGAAGCCAATGGCAGGCTTAGAAGTGAGTTACTGTGCTTGAATTATTCAGATGGGTGAGAAAGGCAGTCCCAACCAGATGATTTCACAGCCTTCCAAACGCGGCTCCTGGAGCATGTCCAGTGAGGTTAGATGGACCTCCCCCATCAGACACGTCAAGGGGAGTGCAAGGACTTAATGGAGGTCTCGTGACTTGTATGCTAGGACTCTGCAGTAGCCCACCCTGCTCTGACTGTGGACACACATCTGAGGAATTCATGACTTTCTTTATCCTTCATAGCTCAATTACCTGGTGGTCACAAGAAAGCAAAGGGATTTTTATGTGACATCATCTTGGCAAGAAGCTCCCTTACCAACCTTGACCTCCAGGTCTCCATGGCAATTGCTGCTGGGACATCATTGGCACCAGATTGTGTCCCTTAAAGGCCACACTGCAGCAAGGGCAGATAAACAATTTCATGGCAACAGTCACGTAGCAAACTCATTCTTAAATGTGGGCTGGTTAGTTAGGATGATGTAAGTGGTTTTTTCCACTCTCTTCCACATTCTGGCTCCAGAATTCTGGGCCTAGGGCATAGTTAAAGAATGTACCTTGGGGTATGAGGTAAGAAAACAGGCTGGGGTGGGACTGGAAGAAGTACCTTCTTCTAGACACAGGGACAAATTCTCTTTCCTTTCCCAGTTGAGAGTTCATTTTCTGTCTCGGTTCAACAAAGGCATGTTATCTTTATGTAAAGGAAGCTGTAATAGACAGTCTCCAAGATGGCAGCCTTTAGTTCTTTCCCTCCTCAGATTCATGAGCTGCTTCTCACCCCTTAAATCTGGTCTACCTATAGTGATTTGTTTGACCAACAGAATATGGTAGGAGCAACATTCTAGAACTTCTGAGGCTTGGTTGTAAGAAGCTTTGCAATATCTGCCTGGATCTCTTAGAACTTTCAATACTGGGACACTTGCTCTAGAAATCAGCCACCATCCTGTGAGAAGTCCAAGCCACAGAGAGAGGACAGAAATAGTTGCTGCCGTCAAGAGCCCCAGCTGAGCTCTCAGCCAGCATTCAGCATCACTGCCAGCCATGTGAGTGGGTGATGGTGACCTTGGATGTCCAGCTCAGTAGAACCTTCAGATGATTTTGGCCCTAGCCATTCCAACTGCGAGACATCCTGAGTGAGCTGAGCCCAGTCAACAGAGATGTGAGAGATAACGATGCATTGTTTTGAGACACTAAGTTTTAGAGTGTCTGTTGTGTAGCACTAGGTAATTCAAGAGGAATGAAATGCTAGATGGGGTGTGGAAGATAGGAGAGGACCTCCTGATATCTCAGCACTTTGAAAGGCTTTATTTATCAGAAGTTTTTGCCCCTGCATCCCACCAACACCATCCCTGCTTTCTGAGCTGTGCCTGGCATACTGCACCACACAAACCTTGCACTGCTCACTAACTGTGCCATGTGTATTAGCCTCCTCAGCCTGATGGTGGACACCTTGAAGGTAGGGACCTATATGATTTGATCCCTACCCTCCTTAGCACGGACAGATTTGTCAAGCTGTTCCAGTGGATAAATACGGGGGATGACTGCTGGAGCAGCATCTTGAGGTATTTATGTGGCTTGGCTTCTGATCTTTGACATTTGATAACTGATGAACACGCTATTTGGGCCCACCCAGGAGCCAGTCACACCATGGAGGAGTCTGAACCTCATCCACACTGTGGCCACTCAGGGGAAGGAGACCAGGGCCAAGAGCGTAGTTGCTAACCTCCTGCTTAAATTTGCTTCTTGGGGGCAGCCCTGGAAACCCAAAGAAGAGCTAAAACCGTGTGGATGGGAGAAAACCCTCAGAACCCATTCATAGAGATACCAGGAGCAGCTGAGAACCTATTGTAGGAAGGACACATGTTCAAAATCTCCCCCAACTGCCCATCTAGGGACATGGATGTTTAAGCCATGCTAGGGTCAGAAGTGGGAACATAGGTCAGCTTGAGTAGAACCTGGTGCCTGTGCAGGAACCCTGCCTTCTGTGGGCCCAGTTGCTCGGGAGGCCGAGGAGGGAGGATGGCTTGGGTCTGGGAGGTCGAGGCTGCAGTGAGCCATGTTTGCACCACTGCACTACAGCCTGGGCAACAGAGTGAGACCCTGTTTCATAAAAAATAAATAAAAATAGAAAGCCTGGTGAGCCCAGTGTCCACTCAGAGTTTAGGAGAGAGGGAGGAGAAAGGCAGGACGAGGGCAGCTCAGGAGGCGGTCCTTCATTCTGCCAATAAACATTCTTTTGTGAATCAGGTCTGGCTTGAGGCACAGGGTATGCAGAAAAGTTCAAGGGAGACAAAGTCCCTGCTCTCAGGTAAAATGCCTGGAGAAGTCGTTGCTCCCATACACATCTCACAACATGGGCAGAGCTTGGCTGACTATGGGTGTAGGGGAGCTGTGGCCTTCCCTCCTCATTATATCCCAGTCTTCCCACTTTGTGAAAGATCTGGAACTCCCATGCTAAAAGGTGGTATGAGTGTGGGCACTAGAACCACATGATCTAGTCCAGGTCCCAGCTCCACCATTTATTGGCTGTGTGACCTCGGGCAAGCTACTTAAACTCTCTGAGCCTTTAGTGTCTCATCAGTAAAAATAAGAACAGTAACGGTGCTTCATCTCAGGGTTGTCTGAGGATTTCATAAGATCCTCCTGGCAAAGTGAGCCCTTAACTCCACGTGTGGCACCTGCAGGCACTCCAGAACCACTGGCTCCTATCCTATGTACTCCCCACGAGGCATGGGAGGGCTCTGGGTATGAAGTTATCTGCAAAGTCCAAGTAACTTTTGCTTAGAAAAAAAAAAAAAGATGATGAGGGAAGAAGAGGAAGTCTCACTTAGGAACGAAATTGCCTAGGGCCCTGTTTCCTGAGAGGATCTCGCAGGAGTCATATGACATTGGTCTGACTTTCCTGAACTGCCCACGCATGCGCTGAGTTTCAACAGCCCTGACTGCCTAGGCTGCTCTTCCTGAAACTTCAGAGAAGCTTGGGCTTCTCTCTGGCCAGACCAAAAGTGGTTCCCAGGTAATTGCCTGGTCCAAGAGCCATAGAGGATTTAGAATTATGAGGGCAGGGAACTGTGATTAGGGGGATCCCAGAGTCTCAGGAAGCATTTCGGTTTCATCCCTTGAACCCACTTCCTGCTCTGGCATATGGAGGTGCCGGAAGTGCTAGGAGAGCTGTGATTGGCAGGCCTCACTCCCTGCGCATCTTCCCTTTTAGCTTCCCCAGAACCATAGCCCCCTTTAGACTAGGCATATGGGCAGATAACAAAGGATATCATGCTGGGGACGCATTTCTGAGAGGGAGTGACTGCCCTTGCCTCTAAGTTTGAGTTGCCTTTGCCCAATATCCCTGCAATGTAAAGTGATTGGCAAAGCGGACTACAGCCCTTGGTTCTACACCCATCAAATGTGCTGAAATCAGATTCTTTTCCAAGCAACACATCCACATTATGCCACCATCCAGACGACACCAAGAGCTAATCATCCTGAGTATGAGATGTGTTCTCTGGTGAGATGCCTTGACCTCCACGGGAAGGTTGTTCTCTTGAGAAAATGCCAGCTTCACCTCATCTTTCAGGGGCCCCCTTCCTGACCAAAAGGCTCAAGGTAAGCAAAGCTAGAGCCCAGTGTTTGGGCTACATTCCAGACTCCTAGTGTTTCCAACCCAGAGGGGTTATACTCACTGCAAATCTTTACTCTCCTTAAAAGTAGTTTAACAGAAAGAAGACATTTGATCTTTCTCTAGTACATCTCAGTTGTTTGATTTTCACTGTCGTGTGAATTCAAGACATAGAAAAATAAAACACAAAGCCCCACTGGCCCTACTGGTTTATCCATCATATTCTATTATTTTCTAAGAAGTCTGCCTTATTAGTATATCTGATCACTTGAGGAACACCTGGCTAGAATGTTTAGGTGGTAGCAAGGGAATGATTAGCTTATTTTCCTCCCCAGATGTAATTCTTTGGGCTCTCCACCCAGGGTCACTACTAGCCCATATGGCACCTATGTACAAATTAGAAAAAGGCACCCCTTCTTCTTTGTGGATACAGCCGTGCCAGGGCACAGCTTGGCAGGACGAGTGCAGGATGAATTTCAGCCCCCATCTGCCTTCTATACAGGTTGGCCTTTTGCAGTGAACAGCCTATGCAACTATACGTGGTGGCCTTGCCTATACTCAATGTCACTAGCTGTCATTTCTCTTCTTGAAAAGGTGCGTGTTGGAGAGGGAAGGGAAAGACGATGCCTGTTACTGAACATTATGGACAGGGTCCCCAAGAGTGACACCATACTGTGGGCATGTTTTGAGGTCTGGGAGAGTTTCAGGGTATTTTATAGCTGGGCCCACTTTCCCTGGGACTGAGAAGTAGGGCTTGGAAATTAAGGCAGTCCTGGGGGAGGGAATAGCTGGTCAGTCTGCCCATAATCCTGCCCCATAATCCTGCCCAGAAACCTGACAGCAAACAGCCCTGGATTGATCATTTGAATGCTTTAGGGGAGTTTCCAAGAACCCTTCACCCTCTTCTGAGAAAAAGAAGGTAGGTCCATGGTGCTCTTCTCCCCTTGCTTCCCATGGAGCTTTGGTCTATGGTTAGGACATCTGGGCACAGGAAGTATTAACCTGTCTCCGTTTTCAGATCTAAATCCAATCACCTGTCAAGGGGCTTGCCTTCCTCACCTTGATGAATTAATTTACAGAGTTCTCCATGGTGTGGTCTCGGGGTGTCAGAAGGGGGCGAGTCTAGAAGACTCCCTGCCGGATCTCAGGGGTATCGTCTTCCCCTGCTGTGAGCCAGCATAAACACCTCTAAAACTGAATGAGCAGCACATAGCATGTCCATAACATGAATAGACCTCAGGAGGAATCATGACATCCAGTTTTGTTTTGTTTTTTTGTAAATGGATACATTAATAGACCCAGCATCAAATCCTGTAAGTCACCAAGGGCTATCAGGAAAGGTAGAGATATTTGTTCATTTCCCATTCATTCATTCATTCATTCATTCATTCATTCATTCATCAAACAACTGAGTGTCTACCATGTGCCAGCCCTATGTTAGGCTCTGGGGGTGAGGAAGTGAGTGACAGAAATGCCCTCTTGCCTTTAATTTAAATGCCGTCTCCTTAGAAAGGCCTTCCATGACCACCTTCTCCCCAGACTTGTGACCCCCTGAGAACTCCATTTTGGCAAACAGCCTCCCACTTTTATTACTTGATCCATTTTTGTCTTCCCCACTAGACTCAGCTTCAGGAGGAGAGAGACCATGTTTTCAGGAATCAGAATGAATCAGCACCAATCTTGGCCCAAGATGAAATGGGTTGACTGAAGCAGTTGTCCCTTATCGAGTGTCCTGGAAGTCAGAATGGCTCCTTCCCCATGATGCTCCTGTGCTTAGAGCATCTGGCCCTGGTGAATGGTCTAATCCCATGTGAGGATTCTGCTCCTGAGAGGGCCAGGACCAGACGATTGCCAAGGTCCCTCCAGCCTAAAGGCAGTGACTCTAGGACAGATGGGGCTCTGGAGGCCTGGATGGTAACAGGGTAACTGGAGCTCAGGAATGGAGGCCAGGTTAGAGGCATGCTTGCCCAGTCATTCCAGGTGCCCAGGTTCCAGAATTATCCCTCTTTAGGAGGGAAGTAAAGACATGAAGAGGAACCCTCTGTGGTCCTGTGCTGACCCAACTGCCACCCCCAGCCAGAGACATGAGTGACATGGGAAAGGAGAGCGGCGTTGGGGTTGCTTGGCCTGCCTCCTGCACCCCAAAGCTCTGGGTTCGATTACACTCATTGTCACTGTGCACAGAACCTGCGTCACCACTGGGGAGATCAGCTGGGCCCTGGTTGCTGACAGCACTGTTTTATTCTTGCTAAGCCACTACATCTTGGCTCTGTTGTTATGTTTCCAATAGCAACAGGAGGAAAGACAACTTTTTCTGCTTTGTGAGCTTATGTTTTTTCTCCTGTAGGATGGGCTGTAAACAGCCCACCGCCCCAGCCTGAAATCTTGATGTCCTTAGGGCCCCAGTGTGGCCTTAGCCCAGACCCTGGGGGCCAGTAAGGAGAAGGCCAGCTTAGCTCTGCCCCAGGGAAACAGCGGGTGGCTGGGGTCATGGAGGATCCGGGAGCCAGGAGCTATCAGCTCTTCTGGAATTGGCTCAGCTGCCCTCTTTAGTTTTGAATGACTACAAAATACCCATGGTGGCTGTCTTGGATAGCATAGAGAGTGGAGAAAGGAAAAGGAGAGAAAAAAGGAACTTAACAGTAGAGGAGAAAGGAGTGGGAGAGAATGGCAAGAGAAGAAAGGTGGCTGTGGAGAAGTGCAGTGACACCATCAGCACCCTTGGGCATCACTTGGGATTTGAAGTCAAAGAGGAGGACCCTGCAGGCCTGGGTGAAAAATATAGAGGTTCTCTCTGGCAAGGGGCTTTTGCTTTCCATTAAGAAGGAGCTGCCATCATGAATGGATGGGTGGATGCATGGACAGGTGGGTGGGTGGATGAATGAAAAAATGAGCATGGGATGGGATTTTCCTGGGATTGAATGAGTGATAAAGGAAGGAGAAATAAGTGAGAAGTGAGAGTCTCCAATGAGGGGGTTAAGCCATCTTAGGCAGAAATTGCCAAGGAGTGGTTTGGGAGGGCCTTGCCTGCTCCCCTCCAGTCTCCATTGGCTTCCCCTAAAGTCTTTCTAAATAAATAAACATGCAATCTAAGTGGAAAAATAGAGTGTTTACTATACAAAACAGCCTGATGGAAACTCCCTGGCTGCTGTATCAGCCAACATTCCATCCATAGGTTCTCCTTTACAGAAACTCCCGAGCTGCCACTCATCAACTACAAGGCATTGTGTCTGCTTTCTCCAAATCCCATCCCAGACCAATTGTATTCAGGCTGCAGACGGACAGGTGAGGGCCTGAAACATGATTAGAGGACATAGGGAAAATAAACTTTAGATTCACTTGAGAATAGGAAGAGTTAAAGAACCTTAAGCCTTTCAGTCACTCCTACTTAGGGATTTGGGGTATTAATTAACAATAGCAAATCATTGGGTAGATTGTCTCTGCTCTCCCTTCAGTTAAAAATGTTAAGTACAGGCTTTTCTTCCTATGCCCAGTAGGACTAGTTCACTGGGGCCAGGATCAAGGGTTAGGGGTCAAAGGACTATACTCTCTAAGCCTTGAACCAATAGTGTGAGCAGTTAGTGCAGAAGTGAGCAAGGCTCTTCTTTCATGGAAGGTTCTTATCAGAAACCAGAGCTGTCTGGAGGGACACAGTGAGTCAGATTACAACAGCTACCCATGGTGGGGACAGGTCGGAAGGGGTCATGCAGAGGCTGTAGGGAAGGTTGCTATTCTTAGGCCTCTACTACCTCAGGCGTCTGCTGACTCACTTGGGAATCTCTGGACTCCTGGGTAGATCCAGTCCAACAACCTGCCTAGTTCTTGGGTAAGCCTGGATTGCCTTTAATGATAATAAATAACAAGAAAATATAGACTTTTTTTCTAAAAGAAAGATGCAATATCACGTTTAAGCCTATGCAAGAGGAAGGGTAAGGAGGTCTGATTCCCAGAGAAGCATCAATCTTACCCTAGATCTTGGAAAGACTCCTGGAAGGAAAGGGAGAGAGAGATGCTAACCCCGGAGTAGTGGCCCTGGAGGCTTTGGTACTGAGTCACAACATGGGTAGGGGAAAGGTACATTATATTTGGGGCAAGGATCAAGTGAAAGTCTAGGAAAAACCTCAACCTTGGAGACTGAATAGGCTTGCCACATTAGAAGCCTCAAAAGGGGACTTAAGTGTCCCTTTGATCAAGGAGAAGACAAAAAAGGTGCACTATGCAGAAAATGACCTCCTCAGGAAGGCAAGTAGGTTTAATGGGTTTTCACAGAAGGGTGGGAGACCATTTCATTTTCCCTTTCTTAGGACAAGGATCTGGGGATGTTTACCCGAGAGGTTATATGTTCATTGTGGCCTAATGTCTTTCAGAGTAGACTATCACAAACTCTTTGACTCCTTCTGCTCATGGATTCCTTCCACCATACCTTTGGCTTCCATTTCTAAATGTGCTTCAGCCTGGGGGAGGCTGCAATAACTGATTCTATCTAACTTGCTTCCTTGACCTCAGGACTAACCTTTTAAAACTCATGACTTTTCCTTCTTTATTTAAAATCTCTATCTTTTAACTTATTATTATTATTTTTGAGACGGAGTCTTGCTCCATCGCCCAGGCCACAGTGCAGTGGTACAATCTCGCTCACTGCAAGCTCCCCCTCCCGGGTTCACTCCATTCTCCTGCCTCAGCCTCCCGAGTCACTGGGACTACAGGCGACTGGCTAATTTTTTTTTGTATTTTCAGTAGAGACGGGGTTTCACCGTGTTAGCAAGGATGGTCTCGATCTCTGGACCTCGTGATCCACCCACCTCGGCCTCCCAAAGTGCTGGGATTACAGGCGTGAGCCACCGCGCCTGGCCTTTTAACTTTTTAATTAACTCATTCTATTGATCTGTCTTTCTAGTTAAAAAATAAAAAAAATAAATCTTCTCCAGGGAGCATGTATCAGGAGGTAAAAGAGTCCCTTGGGTTAAGCCCTACTGGCTAGGGCTAAAAGCTGAGTTGCTTGTGTGAACTTGACCTTGAGCGTGATCCCCAAATGATAGTTGTCTCTATGTGAGTGGTCTTTATCTGGCCTCCTGCTCTCTTAGCACTGACCAGGCTATATCTGTGGCTAAGACCTAGAGGAAAAAACTTGGTTAGCCTGTGAAGCAGAGCAGCTAAGTTAGGAATTCTAAGAATGGGGGACAAAAGAAAAAAAAAGGTAGGGAAGGTGGAGGGGGCACTTCTTTCCTCAGGTCTGTTGCTATGGCACAGCCTCCTGAATTTGACTTTCTCAAGTAGTCAGGGCTAGGCTCAAGTTTTCAGGGCTAGGCTCAGGGCAAACTGAGGCTACAGTCAGTAAAGTGATCTGCCTGTGGTCTTACAGTTACTGGGCAGTAGATGGTTTACATTTAGAGGCAGCATCAACAACTCTGTAGTATCAGTCAGAATTCTGGTGGAAAGAAAGAGGAGAATTTAATGAAGGGACTATTTATCAAGCTATGGACAGGATTTAGGGGAACTAAGAAAGGAAGGTGCAATACTTTAAGCTGAATCACATTGAAGAGGCATTACCCTCCCTAAATCCAAAGGGTCAAGAGGAAGGAATAGTTAGGAGAATCCACAGAGAGTACCTATAAGGAGAGGGCCTCCTGGCAGGATGGTGACAGTGCAACTTTGGGTAGAGGGGCAAAACTAATCCACAGTGATTTGACAGGAAAGGATCTAGGGGAATAAACATCCTTTCTGTCTTGTAGTTTCCTATTTGTGTTTCTCTTTGCCTGAGCACATCTAGAAACTAGAGGTCAAAAGTGCCCCATTGATGCAGTCTAGACAGGTCGGCAGCACAAAGGGTGGCGAGTGAATCTGGAGAGCAAATGTAAGATAGCCACCTGGAAACACAGATGAGATTTGTTTGTAGTAACTTCCAAAATTTTTTGCTTCCATCTCCATTGCCATACTTGTTCCTGCATGGCTTGCAGATGCTAGAGTTTGTCTGCTGCTTCCTTATATCCTGGAACCCCCTGCCAGGTTATCAGGTCTAGTTTCTGGGCCTGCCTGCTATCATTCACCATTTCTTTATCAAAACCTGTTCTTAAGATTTTTGCTTCTGGCCATGACAAAGCAACAGGATCCAGATTTACCCTCCCCCTGTACACAACTAGAAAGCAACAAAATAAACGTACTGATGGCTTCAGATATTGCACAACACACAGTGCAGAACCATGACCCATGAGATAAAGAAAATACATGTGGTAAATGATCACCACAGTTTCTGATTGGAGGCACATTCTGGACTTTACAGCAGGGGAAACAATATCCCAAGCAGAGTATGGTAGTCTTGTTGAGTTAAAATACAGAAATGAAAGTCAAATAGACTGTAGATGGAAATTGTGGGGCAGAATTCTAGAAAAGAGGGGACCATATAAAAAAAGCTCCAGAAATCTGCACAAGTGCCCTGTTGAGTGTTTAATACTAAGATGTTCATACCCAGAGTGAAGCTTTGTAAGTTTGGGCAAAGAATGACCAGAAGCTATAAGCTGAAAAATTCAGAGTTCACATGGGACTCTGAGATGTACAAATATCAACCAGCTTGATCAGCTGGGGCATTTAGTAGAGATCCAATAAGGGTCATATGCAGACAGTAGGATTGAACTATCCCTAGAATAAAAGAAATGCTGGGTTCAATCCAACAAAGCTAAAACAAGCCTCTAAAGGAGTAATCTTATCCATAAGTAACTGCCTACTGGATAAAAACTCAATACTCTTTAAAGGAAGATTTAAAAATATACAAACATTCAACAACATAACCTTTAAAATATCCAACATCTAAGCAAGAATTACTAGCCTCACCAGGTAGCAGAAAGATGTGACCCATATCAGGAAAAAAGTCAATTAATAGAAACATGCCTGAAAATGACAGTTGAAAAGACAGAATGAACAGACAGGCACGTTAAAACAGTTGTTTAAGTATGCAAAATATACTACAGGATTTTAAGAAAAATATACATAAAATGAGGAAAGAATGCACTTCTTGTGGTGAAAAAGAGAGTATCTGAAATGAAAGGTGAGTGACTGAAATTCAAAGCAAACTGGATGCTACAAGGAGAAAAGTAAAACTGAAAACAGCAATAGGAACTATCCAGAATGAAGCACCAAGAGGAATAAGACTTCAAAAAAACAAAAAACAAAACAAAAAACAAAAACAAAAACAAAAAACAGAAAGAAATGAACAAAATCCCATCAATCCTTGGGCAATATCAAGTGGTCTAACATATGTGTAATTGAAAAAGAGAACAGAGGGAGAACAAATTTTTGACAAAATCAAGGCTGAAAATTTTCCAAATTTGTTAAAAACTATAAATACCACAGATCCAGGAATCACAATGAGCCCCAATGAAAATAAACAAAGAAAAGCACACCATCATACCAAAGTATATCATAATAAAATTACTAAAATTAGTAATAAAGAGAAAATCTGAAAAGCAGTCAGAAAAAAGCTATATTTTATAGTGTCATAGAGAGTATAGGAAATACTGCAGACTTCTGATCAAACCTATGCAACCCAGAAGACAATGGAATACTATCTTTGATATACTGAATGATACACAAATCAAACTCAAATTCTGTATCGAGTGAAAATAACTCTTAAAAATGAAAGCATAATGAAGACTTTTTGAGATAAATGAAAGCTTAGAGAATTCGCCATCAGCAGATCTACATTAAAGAAATGTTAACATAAGCTTTAACATCAGAAATGTTAACAAAGAAGGAAAATAATACTTGAATCTACACAAAAGAATGAAGAGCACCAGAAATAGGAAACCTGAGGATAAATATTAAAAATTTTTCATTAAAAATTTCTTTAAAATGTTAAGGCAAAAATGATAAAGTACTGTAGAGTTCATAACATATGCAGAAGTAAAATTTATAGCAGCAATAGCACAAAGGACAAGAGCATGTAGCTAAAAGTAAATGGTCTAGATAAAATGAAATAATGAAAAAGAACCCTCACTTCAAAAGAAAGCAAGGAAAGATGCAAAAGGTAACAAAGAACAGATGGGACAAGTAGAAAACAAATAGTAAGATGACATACCTAAACCAAACATATATGTTACATGTACTTGTAATTAAATGCAAATGATCCAAATACCCCAATTAAAGGTCAGGCACTATCAGACTGGATTTAAAAAGCAAGAAATTCATTTTAAATATAAAAACACAAATAGTTTAAAAGTAAAAGAATGTAAAAAGATATGCTGTGCAATGCTTATCATAAGAGAGCTGCAGTAGCTACATTAATAATAAAAAAAGAAGACTTTAGGAAAAGGAATAGCACCAGAGATAAAGAAAGACAATTTCATAGTGACAAAAAGAAAAATATAAGAAGATTTAACAATTCTAAATGTTTGTGTACCTACTAACAGAGCTTCATAATATATGAAACAAAAACTGACAAAACTTAAAGAAGAAATAGACAAATCCACAGTCATAGTTTGAATATATATATATTTTATCATTCCTTTCTCAAGAATTAATAAAACAAATAGTCAGAAAAATCAGTAAACCAGTAAGGATATAGAAGATCCCAGCACTTTGGGAGGCCAAGGCGGGTGGATCACAAGGTCAAGAGATTGAGACCATCATGGCCAACATGGTGAAACCCTGTCTCTACCAAAAATACAAAAATTAGCTGGGTGTGGCAGCATGTACCTGTAGTTCCAGCTACTCAGGAGGCTGAGGCAGGAGAATCGCTTGAACTCAGGAGGCAGAGGTTGCAGTGAGCCAAGATCACGCCAGTGCACTCCAGCCTGGTGAGAGGGTGAGACTCTGTCTAAAAAAAAATAAAAAAGATATGAACAAAAGTATAAATTAACTGGATCTAACTGACATTTACAGAAAACTCCACCCAACAATAGCAGAATACGTATTTATTTTAAAGTTCCATGGAATAGTCACCAAGATAGACTATAATTTGGATCATAAAAAAACACTAAGCAAACTTTTAAAATTTGAAATCTCACCAAAAAATAATTAAATTAGAAGTAAAACACAGAAAAATGTTCAGAAACATACACAAATATTTGGAAGTTAAACATTATATTTTACATAGTCTATAGGTCAAAGAAGAAAATGCAAAGATAATTTAAAATTATTTCAAACTGAATGAAAATGAAGACATCACCATTTTAAAGTGTACAATTCAGTGGTTTTTATTATAGTCACCATGTTATACAATAATCACCACTATCTAATTCCAGAAAATTTTCATCACCTAAAAAGAAATGCTATACTATTAGCGGCCAGTCCAAACTCTTCCCTGTATCCCCTGTAAATCATGAATCTACTTTCTGTTTTTACGTATTTGCCCATTTTGGATATTTCATATAAGTAGAATCCTACACTATGTGGCCTTTTGTGTCTGACTTATTTCACTTAGCATTCAGAAGGAATTTTAATGAAATGCTTACATTAGAAAAGAAGAAAGGCCCATTTTTGACTTGCTTACCAACATAATTCAATAGGGATAGAATAGTCCTCTCAACAAATAGTGCTGGAACACATGGATAGTCATATGTAAAAGAATGAAGTTGGAATCTTACCTCACACCTTATACAAAAATTAACTCAAAATGGATTAAAGACTTAAATGTAAGAGCTAAAAGTATAAAACTTTTAGAAGAAGTACAGGTGTAATTCTTTATGACCTTGAATTAGGTAATGGTGTCTTAGCTATGACATTTTTAAAAAAAATAGATAAATTGAACTTCATTAAAATTAAAAATGAAGTGAAAATTAAACCCATGGAATGGGAAAAGTTTTGCAAATCACATGTATGATAAGTGACTTACATCAAGAATATATAAAGAACTTTTTACAATGCAACAATAAAAAGACAACCAATTTTTTTTAAATAGGCAGAGGATTTGAATAGACATTTCCCCAAAGAAGACACACAAATGGCCAATAAGAACATGAAGAGATGCACATACCACTTCACACCCACTAAGATGGCTATAATAAAAAAGCGACAATAATAAGTGTTTTGAGAATGTAGACAGATTGGAAGCCTCATATGTCACTGGTTAAAATGTAAAGTGGTGCAGCTGCTTTGGAAAACAGTTTGGTGTTTTCTCAAAAAGTTAAACATATGTGCTAGGTCAATTGCTCATATGATTAGCATTTCTACTCCTAGGTATGTACCCAAGAGTATTGAAAATACATGTCTATGCACACTGTATGTGAATGTTCATAGCAGCAGTATTTGTATTAGCTAGAAAGTGGAAACAACGCAAATGTGCATCAACTGATGAACAGATAAACAAAATGTGGTCTGTCCCTATCATGGAATATTATTCAGTTATAAAACAAATGACATTCCAATACATTCTACAACATGGATGAACCTTGAAAACACTATGCTCATTGAAAGAAGCCAAACACAAATTGTATTTTTCACATATTGTATAATTCCATTTGTATGAAATGTCCAGAATAAGCAAATCCATAGAGATGGACAGTAGAATAGTGGTTGCCAGAGGAAAGGGGAAGGAGGAATGGGAAGTGACTGCCAATGCATTTGGAGTCTCTTTTGGGGGTGATGAAAATATTCTGAACCAGACTATGGTGATAGTCGCACAATTTTGTGAATATACTAAAAATTATTGAATTGTACACTTTAAGAGAGTGAATTTTATGGTATGTCAATTATATCTCAATTTAAAAAATATTTGGTGTAAATGATTTTATGCTCCAGTGTTGATAATTGATAAAGGCTTAATGAGAGGCTCTTCTCAGCATTATGGTTCAACTCAGACCAACTCCTCCCTACAAAGGCTACAGAATCTATTTTTTCAAAAAGTCCAGCTCTTAGGAACTTTGTTCTTAGCTGTGGTTGCTACCAGGCTGCCTCTGAGGCCTGAAAAATCGTGTAATAGGCAGTAGAGGTTGAATTTTGTCTTTTAGTATCTATGCTTACTTTCCTGCAGTGTGAGTTCCTTAAAGTCTATTGCTAACTTGCACTCATAGGCTGCATTGAAAGAATGAAGGGTCATAGTGAGGCACTTTACAGTTTATAGAAAAGCATGTTCACATTTACCACTCTTTTGATCTTACACATTTAGATTTAAATTGGGCATTCTGAATGGCCACACAACAGCAGGCCCTAAACTCTAGCCCCAACCTCTCCGACTCCAAAAATCAAATCATTCTTAGAACAACTAAAATGTGCTTCTGAGCAAGTTATGGAGAAATGGCCTCCCACTCGCCCTCCCAAGAATATTATGAAGGCTCTTAGCCATTTAAAGAACAACTTCTGGCCGGGCACAGTGGCTCATGCCTGTAATCCCAGCACTTTGGGAAGTCGAGGAGGGCGGATCACGAGGTCAGGAGATCGAGACCATCCTGGCTAACATGGTGAAACCCCATCTCTACTAAAAATACAAAAAAAACTAGCCAGGCGTGGTGGCGGGCATCTGTAGTCCCAGCTGCTCGGGAGGCTGAGGCAGGAGAATTGTGTGAATCCAGGAGGTGGAGCTTGCAGTGAGCCAAGATGGCGCCACTGCACTCCAGCCTGGGTGACAGAGCAAGACTCCCTCTCAAAAAAAAAAAAAAAAAAAAAAAGAAGAAGAAGAAGAAGAAAGAACAACTTCCACCAACAATCTTTTTTTTTTTTTTTTTTTTTTGAGACAGAGTTTTGCTTTTGTTGCCCAGGCTTGAGTGCAACACTTGGCTCACTGCAACCTCCACCTCCTGGGTTCAAGCAATTCTCCTGCCTCAGCCTCCCAAGTAGCTGGGATTATAGGCGTGCATCACCATGCCCAGCTAATTTTTTTGTATTATTAGTATAGACAGGGTTTCACCATGTTGGGCAGGCTGGTCTTGAACTCCTGACCTCAGAGGATTCGTCCACCTCGGCCTGCCAAAATGCTGGGATTACAGGAGTGAGCCACCACGCCTGGCCTCCACTAACAATCTTATATTGGTCTGCATTATGCAGAATGACCTGGACTGTTAGTCATGAGGCAGTCCCAGATATTAAATAGCTTGGTTCAGTATGCTCATCTCATTAACCATGTGGTTTGGGGGGCCATTTTCAACCTGCAGGGGACACACACACACACACATACACACACACACACACCTCTCTTTACAGTAGGACATTGAGTCACCTATCTTTTCCCAGCAGTACTGTGACCAGGGCTGAGTTCCCACTTGCATTTCCTTCCTCCCTCTCTCCCTGCCCCTTCCTCCCTTCCCCTCTCTCTCCCTCCTTCCCTCCCTTCCTTCCTCCCTTCCTTCCTTCTTTCCTTCCTTTTTTTAAAAAAATTATGGTCAAATATACATAACATAAAATTTATCGCTGTAACCATTTTTAACTGTACTGTTTAGTGGTGTTAAGTACATTCTCACTGATCTCCAGCCATCACCATTATCCATCTCCAGAACTTCTTCTTGAAAAACAGAGACTTTGTATTCATAAAACATTAACTCCCCATCCCCCTCTCTCCACCCCAGCCTCTGGTAATCACCATTCTACTTTCTGTCTCTGTGAATTTGACTCCTCTTAGATACCTCATGTAAGTGGAATCACACAATATTTGTCCTTTGGCCACTTGTATTCCTTGATGGCAAAGAGTCATCTTGTTCCAGAGCTGGCCCATCGGACCAGGTGTTTGATGTGGCAGCCAGGAAGGACAGCAAGAGGAAGGATAGCAGAGTCTGGAGCGCAAACACATCCCCAGACAGAATCAGGAGGGCTCCCCTCATCCTGTCGACAGCTGGAAATTCTTTCTGCTCTTCAACAAGTTGAGTGTTACAAACAGGAGACTTTTCAAGCCCGATCCCAAACACAGGAATTCGTCCCTCGTCAGTCTGTCTCCTGGGCCCCATTGAGACAGCTGGACTTCCCACGCAAGCGAAAGCATTCAACCGGGAGTGCCTTTTCCTGGGCCAGCCTGTTCCAGCTTACCCTTGAAGGAGACCATCAGCTCCTGAAGAGCAACAGCTATTTTTCTTTCCCAAGTTGTGTAGAATGCAGTGTGGAGCACTTTTAAAAAGTCCATTTTGGCTATTAGCAGCAATCAATGCAATCTATGCCAGCTCAGGTTGGCATGATAATTTTATTTACTTAGCTAGTCCTTTGAAATTCACAGCAAGGATATGAGCCTCATGCATGATCCTCCCAGTGGCTTTTGTACAGGTGAATGAACCGATTCCTTATTGCGGGAAAAAAAAAAAAATCTTACGCTGGACTTGGAGTCAGGCCACAGCTAGACTGGAAGCAAGGAGACTAGAAAGTGAACATGGACCTGACAGGCTCTGTGATGTCCCAGGCCTAATCTGGTGGGAGTCCTGAGAACAGCCTGTGCTGTGTGTGCCCAGGTGCAAAGAATATGTAAACCTTTCCCAAGTGAAAAAGCTTAGCTTTCTCCAAATTCCCATTTGAAACTGCCTGTGTGACTGCAGAGTATGCACACTCATGCAGATAGGTGGAGTCCTATTCAACTTCTACAAAACACACTCATTTGTTGATTTGTTTTATTTCTGTATGGTACATTTCCTCCTAGGAGCTGCAAGGGTTAATAAGCTTCAGCAATCCTTTTACAATAGAGATGCTGCAAGGAGGGCAGAAGCTCTAATGACTCTGCAGAAGGCCCAGCTGGAGGAAATGGGATCTCACGTGGGGATCAAGGGTTGTGAGAGTGGGAGGAAGATGTAGAGAAGAAGAAGTGTTTCATTGGAGACAATGTAAAACCATGCCATCCTTTGCTGAAAGGGACAGGGAAGCAATTTCCCTGGAGGTTCAGAAAGTAGAATTATAGTTGCTGTTGGATGTTAAGTGCAGATCTGGAAGTCGTGGTGAAAAACTAGGAGGTTAACACTGGATGCTTATCCAAAGCCTCTGTTCTGATTCTGGTTGCCCAGTTTGTAGGAGGAAGAGCAGAAGAGAGGACAGTTGAGTGCAACTGTGGAGGGCACGTGGAGACACTGGGTAACAGCCTGGGATTCCTTGTTTTTCTGAGCACTGCATCAGGTATCAGGAAGGTGGGGCTGGGATGTGGGTCTGCTGCTGACCAGCATTCTGACCTGGAGCTGACTCTGCCACAGTTCTAACATCTGTGAAATGAGAGAATAAGATCTGATTTAAATTTAACAAACTTCTATTAAAGATGTGTAGGACACAACATTGAGTAATAACTGTTCATGGCCTGCAGGGTTACACAACTGGGGAGATGAGACACACACACACATACATTCAGATGCGGCTGTAATAGGGAACGAACAGTATTTTAAGGGAAAATGAGGCAGGAGAGAAATTGGTTTCACCTTTGGAGGAGGTAGGCCTTGAGTATGGTTGAATAAGGTGCTGATGGGTGGAAATGGACATAAAGAAGAGGAGGTGTCTCTGGAAGATAAAACAGGCGAACAAAAAGAGGGACCAGAAGACTGGACAGGTGCAGAGGGGCAGCTCTGGCAGTGAGCAGCAGGTGGCTATGGTGTGAGCACAGGTACATATCACATAGCAGGGACTCAGGCAACATCTACTGAGTGACAGTGGCGGCAGTGAGGTTGTACTGGAAGACAGGGGAGGCACATGCATGTGGAGTTCATATGGGTTTCTAAGAGGGAGATGGGCCACTCTGATGGGCTCTGTGTCCAAGGACAGGGAGACCACAGGAGAGGAGGCCCAAAGGCTGAGAGGTAAGGTCCAGGAGGAGATGGAAAGGGTTTGAATTCAGATAGCAACACCAGGGTGGGAGGGATCTGAAAAAGAGTGCAGATGCTCCTTCAGGTGTTCGGAGGCTGATCAGACATGCAGGGAGACAGAAAAGAAAGAGATGAAGAGAATGTTGGGTTTTGAGCCTGGGCAGTGGGAAGGGTAGAAATACAGAAAGAGACAAGCAGCCTCAAGGAGAGGTTTGGGGAGGAGACGATCAGTTCAGCTTTGTGAGAAGTTGTGCAGGGTGTCTAAGCAGAGACGGCCAGCAGAGTAGGCCAGTAGAAATGTGGGGATTTGGGGAGCTGGAAATCAGTGGCTCATGGAAACACGGGCTGAAGATGTGGACACGGAGGAGATAGAAGTGATATGCTGGGAGAGGAGGCCCGGTGGCCCATCCCTGCAGAAAAAAAGCGCAGGGATGGGAGAGAAATGGAAACCTGGCAGGAAGTCACCAGGAGAACCCATGGAGAGGACGCAAAGGGTGTGGGGGAAGCCCAGAAACTCTGAGGAAGCCGCTAGGGAGTTGGCTCCAGCGCCACCATCATGAGGAGGGCCACTGAGAATGGCCTTCAGCAGCGGCCGATGGCCAGGGCTGGAGAAGAGGAAGGTGAAAGGACCCAGTGAGAAGTGTGTGATAAAGGGGACAAGAGCAGACATGGTGTGCTGAGAGAAAGCTCTAAAGGAAGACCTTTTAGGACAAGGAAGAGGATGCCATGCTTGTGGCTGTGCAATGGAAGCACCGGAGATCCTGCTGCCACACAGCTTCCAGTCCAGGCCAAGGACGGTGGTCACTTGGTGTGGAAGACACAGGAGCTGTTGCGTTTGGACCCAGGTATGGAAGTTAGTTTTGCAAAGGAGGTGGGGACATCCTCTGCTCTCGAGGGAAGGAAGGGTGGTGACGTGAGTGAGTGAGCTTTGAGCGGGGTGAGAGGAGACTCCAGGGACCCTGTGGGAAGGCCTGGACCTGCTCAGTAAGGTGGGTGCTGAGAGATTCTGCAGGTAGAAGGTAGAGTTGGGGGTCTGAGGCATCTGAGGAGAGTGACAGTGGCCAGCTGACAGTGGCCTGAGGGGAGATCCGGGACTCAGCCTGCGCTGGGCCTGCAGCCACACCTCCTCTGGGGCCTGGCAGCCGGAGGTGTGGAGTGAATGGAGTGGATGGCCATGCGGGGCCCTCGGGGCAGGCCTGGGGAAAGTCAAGAGTGAGGGTGCTGAATGCCTGAGATCAGGCAGGCAAGGGAGCCCAGGGAAGCTTCTAGGGGGAGAGGCGGGGGCACAAGAGCCAGGGTGAGAGCAGGAGAAGGGACAGGTGAGGGGAGGAAGCTGCGGCCGGAGAGTGGACATCAGTAGCCGAGTGGCTGGAGGTGTCTAAGGGAGCCCGGCAGGTAAGTGACAGATAGACCAGTGCAGCGGCTGAGAAGTGGGGTCCCTGAAGGAGGGGCCACAACATGGAGAATGGAGTGGCTGGGCCGGCTGCAGAGCTGATGGGTGACTGAGGAAGAGGGACCAGCAGGGCTGGAGCAAAGAGCCTTGGCTGGGGAAATTGCTGTGGACAGGCCTAAGCAACAGCACCTGTTGGGAAGCCAGGAGGCTCCCAGAGGCAAAGGGGGCCTGCTCTGTTCATGTTCACTTAACCCCACTCCTTGAGGGCCTGGGCTGAGGTGCTGAGGCCTGAGTTTCATGCCCGGGAACTGTGATGCTGAGGGGAAGGCATGAAAGGTGGCTCCTTCAGCTGCTGACCCATGGCCCTGCAGCCTGCCCAGGAGCACTCTGCAGCCACCAGCTACCTGCAGCTGCTTTCCTCGTCCAGGGAGGTTAAAGCCCCATTCTAGGTCAGGCCCTTAGGCATGGAGAGTCCAGCAGTTCCTCTTTCACAGCCCCAGGACTCCCTCACCATGCTACAAGCAGGGCCCCTCTGAAGCCGAGCATCTCCTGTGTGCTCCCAAGCCAGGGAACTCGCACTAGGGAAGGATTCAGAGTGGCGGTGGGGGACAGGCCCTCGGCACTTCCCTGTTAGAGAGACAAGCCAACAGCACAGCTGGACGCCCCACTCGCAATTTGTTCAGCTCAGTTTGATTCTCTCTCTCTCCCTGGTGAGCTTCAGTTTGGAGTTGTTTGCTCTTCATCAGCAGTTTCTGGAAATGTGGTGTTTGGAGAGGGTTAGGGAGGCCTAAAAGAAGGGCAGGGAAGCTGAGAGGCTGTGCTGGTGCCCAGCTGCACCTGGGGTGGTCTCCCATGGCATGTGCCATGCCCAACCCTCAGGCCTGCCGCCCTCATCAGACCTAGGTGTCCTTTCTTAGGCCTCTCAGGACCTTTGGCCTCATACCACCCCTGGCTAGAAACTGCCACGGGCTCCTTCCACCCAAACCAGAACCTTCCTTTCTTGATTCCTTCCCCTGAAGTCTGGGGTTTCTTTGCCTTTCGGCCTGGCTCTTCTTTCCTCTGGAGGCCTGTGTGAGAAGGGGCAGGAGGTAGGGCCAGGCCTGTCCTCCCAGGCAATCGACAGCCCCTCCTCCTGCATTGCCAGCCACCCTCTTTCTCCCCAGCACCCCACAGGATGACTGGCCCTCCTTAGAATGTGCCTCCCTGGGGCTGTGTGCTCGCCATCCTTTCCTGGTGCCCCATGGTATTTGTCCACAGCAGAGGAGGGAGGCACAAAGGCTTTGTACAGAGACCCCGGGCAGAAGAAGATAAATGGAATTTGCAATAAATCCAGGAGCAAAGTTGTAACTTGACTTAAAAACAAACAAAAGGGCCAGAACTGCACTTAAGCTCGGCAGAAGCTCATCTCCCAGTGTAAACAGAAACGGGCGGACGTGGACTGAGGAGCCTCACGGGCCTGGGCTGGCAAGGGAGGGGTCTGGAGCAGGGCTGGCCTCAGACTTCCTCTGGAAGAGATGGGCTGTGGGGGAGGGTCTCTGTGGCCTTGTGAAAGGAGAAAGAAGGTGCTGGCATTGTTGTTTGCCACGCATTTTTCCATGACTTACTCTTTCAAAAGGATACTCTCAGGATTGGGACAAGAAGGTTGTTTTCAAACTGGTGCTGGGCAGATAAAAGCTGGGACCAATGGAGAGCAAACAGAAGTGCTGGCATGAGCTCCCGGCCTCAGCCTTCCCTGGACACTGGAGCTCAGTTAAGCCTCTCCACGGGCTCAGAGGGGCTGGGTGCGCCACACTGTGTTTCCCTCAGTGGCCCGCCCGCATGACCCTGGAAAGGTCATTCTTGCTGCAATCACTGTGCCTCACCTAGAAGTGTGAGGCTGGACTTAAATTATGGCACCTTGTCTTTATATGTGACACTTCATAATTTACATATGACACTCCATAATTTACATATGACACACGATAGTTTACATGTGACACTCCCTAATTTCAACATGCCTGCACACACCTGCGCCCCCTCAACTACTCAAGGAATTGGGTGGATCAGATATTATCATCATCTTATGGGTAGGGAAACTGACACAGAGAAGTAAAGAGACCTAGCCAAGGTCACACAGCAAATTAGCAGTTGCCCCAGATCCGTGCGGTAGGAAAGGTGGGTCCCGAGGTACAGTTCCGACTCAGTTAATAACAAACTGTGTCATCTTGAACGAGCTGCTTAACCTCTCTGGGCCTAGGCTTTCATCTAAGATGCGATTCTTTCCAAGGGTTAAACAGATTGGCTCCCACCCTCTTTAACTCTTTGTGGCTGGGTTTTTCAAAGTCAGGAAGCCCAGGGAACCCAACGATGTGTCTAGGACCATACAAAACCACAGTTTAAACATGGCATACCTTTCCGGAGCCTCATTTCTACACTCAGATATTTTTGGAGGAAAAAAAGCCAACATAATGAAATCTTTTTTCAGATTGTAAAATAAGATGGTGATATTGTAGAAGATGCAAAAATTCCAATTTTAAAAGCGAAACAGAAAACTTCAAGGACACGTGGTGCTTGCTGTCGTCTGTTTGAGGTTCTGCAGAGTACGTATTTGCTCCCTCCTGCCTCCTGGGAGCTTGGTGGCAGAGTTTGGGAAGTGTTGCCAGGGAACCCACCCTGAGAAGCCTGGGTTGGCTCTTTCTAATGCGTAGTTGAGCCTCACTAGGCAGTGAACTGCCCATGTTCCTGGTGAAGGTGAGATGGAGCTGTTTTCACAGCATCTTACACAGTTGTTCTGGTCCTAAGCTGCACGTTAGAATCACCTGATGAGCTTTCAAACAATACTCATGCCAGGGTCCCACCCGGCCCAAGGGCACCAGAGTTCCTGCGAGTGTGGTGAGGGCACACTGTGTTCTAAAAACTCCCCGGTGATTCGAAAGTGCAGCTTCCGCTGGGGACACTGACTGACAGTTTAGACTTCAGAGTTCAGGGATCCTCAGAGTGTCTCTGTCCCTGACAGAAAACAGTGGCACAGACAGCGTGTCCCCTACTCTCTACCTACCAACCACACTTAGACTAGCGGGCAAATGAGACTGCATCCCAGAAGCCCACCCCCAGGTAAAGAAAGGGTGCGGAGGTTAGGGGTGAGTGGAGAACAAGATGAAACTTTGCAGGGGAGCAGGAAGGCTGTCCTGTGTTGGATAGCGTCCCCCCAAATTCATGTCCTTTCCAGATCCTCAGAACGTGACCTTATTTGGAAATAAGGTCGCTGTAGATGTAATTAGTTAAGACACAAGAGTGGGGTAGGCCCTTTGTCCAATCTGACTACTGTCCTTATGAGAAGAGAGAGAGACAGCACACGTGCAGACGGAGGTGCACGCCCAAGCACACCAGGAGCTAGACGAGGCCTGGAACAGGCTGTAGAAAGTAAATGTTCCTCTTCAAAGTTTCCCTTCTTGTTAAACTGTTAGCCAGTCGGGTTTAGTTTGGATTGTGAGGTCTGGCTCCAGTCAATGGAGACAAGACACAGTAGCAGGGACAAACTGCCTAACGGAGGGATAAAAATTGCTTCCCTCCTTTGCTCAGGTGTGCTCTCGCCATTGTTCCATCTGCGATGAGCACCCTTTCTGCAGAAAGTAAAAATGGCCTTGCTGAGAGAATTAAATTTATGTTCAAGTGCTGTTTCTTTGCAGCACCGGGGAACAAGCATTCTGTTTCTAAATAAACATTTTACATATAACACAGGCTCTCCCTCGGCGCACCCAGAAGGAACCCGCCCTGCTGTGACACCTTGATTTCAGACTTCTTGGATCTAGAAATGTGAAAGAATGAATTTCTGTTATTTTAAGTAAAACTTGACCAAGTCAGCCCTATAGGAAACTAATGCAGAGGCTGATGTCAGTGAGGCCTCCCTTAAGGACTGGAGGGAGGGAGGCTGTGGCACCCCCCTGGCCACACTGGTGGGCATCTGAAGAGCCACAATGTTGCTGGCTTGACGCCAGCAGTTTTTTGAAGGAAATGAACACTGGTGGGCTTGTTTTACTGAGAAGCTGAGGGGACGGAGTAAACAGGACCTATCCAAAGTGTCACTCTCTGAAGAAAAGATGAGAACACAGGATCCAGTTCACTCACTCCTTCATTCACTCACTCACTCGCTGACCACACCCCCTCAGGGAGCCCTACCATGCGCTAGGCTCCCAGAACACAAAAGTACATGAGACCAGAGCAGCCTGGCCCTGGCCTCAGGGAGCCTGAGCCAGTGCTCTGCTCATCAGTGAGGAGGCGGGCCCACGGGCACTAAGATTTCTCCAACCGTGACATTCGATGACTTAGAGGGAGGCAGGAGGGCAGCCCCGGAGACCATGGCGCTGCCGATGGGGCATTTTCTGTGGTCACAGCTGTTAACGGGCAGGGCCGAGGAAGGGCTGAGGGGCTGTACACCCATGAGGACATGGAGCTGGCCCCTGCTCTCCTGGGGCACCTGGTGAAGCACTCTTTACTGGAAGGCTGATGGGATCAGGGACAAAAGGCGGCCCGGCCTGGCCGGTGCAGCCTCTGGCGGGACACTGCGGGAGGTGAGATGGGCTCAGTGGCCACCGATAATTGTACGAAGCTGAAAAATCTCTAGAATATTTCCAGCCCTTTGCACTTATCAAATATCACAATAGAAACCCTAGCAATTTGTGTAGGACCCTTTCCAGAAGGAAGGGGACTTCACCGGCGTGGCCTTGTGCAGGGGAAGTCTCTTGGAGTTTCAGCCTGGGAGTAGGCTGGGTCTCCCTATTCTGGGCTCACCCCACCTTCTCCAGCCACTCTCGCGTGCACCTGGCCTCACCATGAAAGGCGAATTTCTAGACGGACTCCTTAGCCAGGAGACGTCTGCACTTCTCAGGCTCTTTGGTTTTCCCTTCACATTTTTAGGAGTTACGTGACACCCAGCAGCCAGCGATCCTGGCAGGCTAAGAAATACAAAGTTCAGGGTCTGAGGCCGCTGTGGCCTCCACTGTGGTTTTTCTGGAGCTCTGTTTCATTTGGGCTGGAGTGAACGCTTCCCTCCGGAGACCCCAGCAGGCAGAGGCTGAAGAAAGTTGAAGGAACAGTCATTTCCACTGTGGTTGGGTGGTGTTCGTCTGGCACGGAGGCAGCCTGACAGCATGCGGACAGGGGGCCAGGGCGGCCGCAGGGCTGGACACACTGAAGGAGCGGCCTAAGGCGAGACGCGGCATGCCCAGGCTCCCTCTCTGTCTTCAGGACAGCTTCACAACAGCAGCAATCATTAACTCTCCAAGTGTTTTTATTATAAGTCCATGTTACCTGACACTTCAGCAGAATTAAAACAGAACAACCATTTGCAGTTAACTTGGCCTTTTATGACCTCACAGACTTTTACAAGGATGTCTCAGGTCACCTTATTTTCAAAGGGAAGGCAGGAGGCATGATAGGGACCCCAAGAAAGAGCTGAGAACAGACTCCCAAATCGAAAAGATAAATGAAAAAAAGTAGATAACGTGTTTTATGGTTGTAAAAGCAACATATAGTCACAGAGGACAATTTGGAAGACACAGAAAAGTATAAAAAATCACGTAGAAGCTACACATCCCTACAGACCACTATCAGTATTCTGGGCTGTATCCACCCTTCCTGGTGGTGAAAAGAGTTCTTTGCATGTGTTCCTTAAAAACGAAAGTGGACCCAGCACTTTGGGAGGCCGAGGCGGGCGGATCACAAGGTCAGGAGATCGAGACCATCCTGGCTAACATGGTGAAACCCCATCTCTATAAAAATACAAAAAATTAGCTGGGCGTGGTGGCGGGTGCCTGTAGTCCTAGCTACTCGGGAGGCTGAGGCAGGAGAATGGCGTGAACCCGGGAGGCGGAGCTTGCAGTGAGCCGAGATCATGCTGCTGCACTCCAGCCTGGGCGACAGAGTGAGACTCCGTCTCTAAAAAAAAAAAAAAGGAAGCAGATTTGGCACTATAGTTTATTATTTCATAAGTGAGGCCCTAAAAGCCTGTAATATTTCAGGTAAATTTGATATAGGGATCAATAAAGAGAATAAAATTAACTCACAAGCAATTGAAGGCCTAATCCATATAAGGCACTCCATTGGGTACTATGGGGGATTAGAGATGTCTGACGTTCGGACTCTGGCCTTGAGACACTAGAGGGAGGGGAGGGGAACATGTAAGAGCAGCTTTGATGGTCATATCCTCAGCTCCAGACATTGGGCCCTCAAAATGGTTTGCTGCATTGAGCAGAGTGCAGCCCATCCCAAAGGCTCCTCATTATTTATTCACTCAGCAAATATATACCTGTCCCTACTGCATGTCAGGCATATGGGTGTTTAGGTTTTGGAGCAGGAAAGCACTGTCGTGAGACCAACATTTCAGGAGATTTATACGAGCACTGCTGACCAGATGAAAAGCATGATGGGTAATGTTATGTGTTGACTTGCCTAGGTCATAGTACCTGGATATCTGGTCAAATACTAGGCTAGGTGTTTGCTGTGAAGGTATTTTTTAGATGACATTAACATTTCCATCAGTAGACTTTGAGTAATCAGATTACCTTCTGCAATGTGGGTGGGCCTTGGACAATCAGTCGAAGGCCTTAAGAGAAAAGACTGAGGTCAGATTTCAGATTTTCCAGCCTCTGCAATTGCATAAACCAATTTATTAAATTCTTTTTGCCTTTCTATCATCTAATATCAACCTATCATGTATCATCTATCTATCTATCCATCCATCATCCATCCACCCACCCATCTATCCACATCCAACCCTGTTGGTTCTATTTCTCTGGAGAGCCCTGAGTAATAGAGATGGGACTGGACAAAGGCAGGAGGAGGGAGAGCTGGCCGTTCAGAGTGGGTGAGGAAGGTCAGCTGGGCCAGTCAGGATGCTGGGAGGGGTATGTGAACATATGTCTACGTTTGTGTGAACATCATAACCGTGTGTGTATGTTTGTGCATTTGTGTGTGTCAGTATGTGTATGCTTACGCCAGTATATGTGTCTCTGTGCCTGTGTGTCTGTCTGTGTGTGTCTGTGTATGTATCTGTGTATATGTACCTGTCTGTATGTCTTTGTGTGTATTTGCATGTGTGTGCCTGTCTGCATGTCCACATGAGTATATCTGTGTCTGAGTGTGTGTTGGTGCATGTCTACGTGAATCTGTGTGTCAGTGTGTGTGTTTATCTACATGAATGTCTGTGTCCAGTGGGGAATGCAGGCAGTTGAGACAGCCTGCTGGAAGGGAGAGTACCAGCTGAGTCTGGGGACCAGACAGAAAGGTGGACAAGCAGGAAGGCAGGTCACATGGTGGGCAGAGCTGGAGCAGCCTACAGAAGGGAGCAGGAGACTCAGGTCAGTTAGGGAACAGGAGGGCCAGAGGTAAAATGTGGTGCAGGGAGGTCTTTGGGGGCAGTTTAGAGACATACACATCCCATTCCTGCCCAGTGACGGGTTTTTCAAAGGACCAAGCAGGTTGGGACAAAAAGGCTTGCACAGAGCGGGCGGCAGTGGAGAGGAAGACCTGAGGTTGAGGCTCATGAGAATGGTGAAGAGAAATAGGGCAGTCAGGATGGGAATTGGTTTGGGGTCAATGATGACTTCAATTTAGACCTGTTGGGCTTGTGGGAACCACAGAATAAGACTTTCAAGGGTGAGGAAGGGTAGTGACCAGTGTCGTGTTCCAGAAAGGACAAGGAAAATGCAGAGTGAGGAAAAGCCACTGGGTTTGACAAGAGGGAGGGGAGGTGGTGGGCCTGCATGTGGAGGGCAGCATTTGTGGGCCCCCTACTATGAGTATATGGAAATGAAAGAACAGGAGAATACCACATGAATGGCGGCAGAGCTGAGTGACGGGAGCCCTGTGCAGATCTGAATGAAGAATGAAACTCAGTCATCAACACATGCAGGCCTGATCCCATTAAGTACTTCCTCTGAGAGTTAGCAAACTGATATCCTTTAATCATGCCTTATATTTATAAAGGCCTTTCTCCAAAGAACTCCAAGTGCTCAAAAACATTAATTAGTGCACTCTCCCAGCCCCGTTGAGGGAAAAGTTGGTAGCAGGTATCATCGTTCTGTTTATAGGCATGGAAACTGTGGCCAACATGAAAATGACATTGCCAACCAAGGTCACAAAGCTAGTCTGTGGCCAGGAAGGAGGAGAGCCAGGGAGATGTCCTACCTGGCTCTCCTCCTTCTGCAGCCAGGCCATTCCTACATTACCCACATCTTGCCAGGACCCGCCCCCACCCCAAGTTACCAGTGAGACTTGGCTATGAGACCAACTACAGGATCCGAGGCCTCAGAGAGTGGCCACAGGATAATCCCAGAGGGATCTTGGGGCCAGGTGTGGGACTTGGGGACCAGGTTTTTGTCTGCTCTGTCTTGGACTGCATGGGAACCTAAGCAGCTTACTTCTGCTTACTTATTTACTACCAGCAAATGCTGAGACCAAACAATAACAAAATTTCCAAACTCAAGAAAGCATGCAGTCACTCAGTTTGTGTTTCATGGGTACCCGCACACAAGAATTCTCTAGAGCCGTAAAGTAAGGAAATATCCCAATCCTTATGCTTCAGGCTATGCAAAACCCAACCATGTGCTCAGAAGCAAAATGCTCTTTAAATGCAAAGAATATCCAGGACAGCCCACTAAGAAGATGCTTTGGCCGCCTCTGGTGGTGATGATGACACCTGCCACCAGTTTACCCTAAAGGAGGCTGGGAGAGTGAATTAATGGATATTTTTGAGCACTTGGAGTTCTCTGGAGAAAGGCCTTTATAAATATAAGGCATGATTAAAGGGTATCAGTTTGCTAACTCTCAGAGCTTGGGTTTTATCAGGCTATGAAAGGAAGGAAATGCCAGGGGTCCCAATGGCAGAGGTGATCCACAAAGCTCTCTACTGTGGCCCCAGAGGGTGCAGATGTAGGCATCATTAACTTAAAGGCACGCAGTCCTCCCCAGGACCGCACCTGCCAATGCCGAGCCCTGTGGGCTGCCAATACCCAGGCTGTTGGATAATGAGGGCTGGCTCCTGTGGGATCAGTTAAGCAGTGCACATTCCCAGTCTAGAGTTTAATACCCCAGACATGGGTGGACAGGGGAAACTCAAGGGGCCACCAGCATGCTGGCCCAATGCCAGAGTTTAATTAGGCCCTAAATCTCCAGTGATTACATGAGGGGCCCAATCCCCTGAGGCCAGCCAAAGGGAGAAGCATCCCAAACAGCATTGTATCGGCCTCTTTTGAGTCTTTCCCCTCAACTCATTGTTTGTGGAGGCGTTGCTTGTTAGTGCAAAGAATCCCTTCTGAGTCACTGAGTAGCTGTGCAGAAAATCAGAGGGCCGCTGCCTAAGGATCTTGGCCATCTCCTCAGGTAGGCTGTTTCCCACACCTGCCTGCCGTATCCCGCGGGACAGGGAGTCCTGTAGGGGGACAGGGAGTCCTGTAGGGGGACAGGGCCCACAGTTACACTTCCATTCTTGGATTTCAATGGGTGTTTGGTCAGAAGTCAGCAAAACTATGACTTGTTCAGAAAACAGAATGATTAGGCTCTTTGAGAGACCCCCAAAGGCCCAACTACTCTGCAGAGCCAGGGCCTGGGACCCCTGGGGAGGAAGAGGATTATGTGAAGTGGTTCTGAAAGGAGGAAGGACCTGAGACTTTCAGAGAATTTCTGTCTTTTCCTTCTTGTCTCCATCCTTCTTTCATAACCTTGGAGGGGAACATTCCAGCTTCTTATAATTATGGTGAAGAAGGCCAACACCAGCAAGCCACTCATGGTCCAGACCGATTTCCTGATCTAGGTGGCCATGGGTGAGAATAACATTTCCACTGAGCTGATTGATGAAGGACACGGGTACAAGTTTAATGTAGGTGGGGCAGATCTGATAGAAGGTCGTGAGAAGAAAACCTTTCTTGTCTTCCTCTGACTTTCTGTTTTCATTTGAAGAGAGTAGGATTAAGTTTTCAGGTCTTGGAGTCAGATGGCCTGAGTCTGCAACCTGGAAGAGATCACCTACCAATCTGGTCCCACACATTTGGAAGCCTACTCACCCCATGGTTCCTCTACTTGCAGTGAGTTTCCTAAACAGGGCAGGGCTAGATTCCCACTTTGTGCAACTTCTGCTGTGGCTGGAGAAGGAGGATGCTAACCTCCTTGGTGTTTATGAAATGAGTTATGATATGTAATGTTAGAATAACGTCCAGCACATAGTATGTTTCATATGGCACCATCCTTTCCCTCCTCCTCAGCCTGGGGCTGGTTGGCTATGGAGATTTGCCCACACACTACCACAACTCCTGGCAGCCCCCTGTGTTCAGAGTGTGGGAATAGGGTACTGGCCGATGTCCGACGGTCAGCACCACAGTGGGCCATAAAGCAGCGGCAAAGGGAGCGGCCAGCTCAGATAGGGCGCAGGAGATGAAAGTCGGCCGTGTTTTCCTTTCCAAAGTGCTGCTGTGTTCCTGAAGGCCTGCAGCTTCCTCTGCCCTGCTGGGGATTTTTTTTTTCTTCCCAGTTCCTCTCAGTGATATCTTAAGAGGCAAACTTCCAGCACTAACAGGAGGTCTTTTGTTCTCCTTTTCTCAAAGTGGACTTTAACCCAGTTACTACAGACTGAGTCACTGTAAAAACAAACAAATAATAATAATATTCCACTTTCTTAAAGGCTCTTCCATGCCTGCTGACAGAAAAGGGGGAACCTGACACTGCCCTGGGCCTGTGGGGCTCCTCCCTGCCTCTGTCTTCTGGAGGCACAGCCCCCAAGAACCTTCCAGAACACACTGGAGCCTGGCACCGTGAAACTGTTCAGCTAGGCTCTGGCTTGTTTGGAGTTTCATCTGACTTGAAGGGGCCCGTGGACTCAGAGGAATTTGGGTCTCAACACAGTCCTAGTGGGATTTACCCCAGACTGAGGAATGCTTGTTGTACTCCTGGATCCGCCACACGCTAAATTCGGGACTTGCCTCCCTTCTCCACACTTTAGTTTCTTTATATGTATGTGGAACAAGGGTACTAGACACTCTGCGATTTTATCAGAAAGGATTTTACAATGGTAATACCTTCCTGCTCTATAAAAGACTACGGGGCAAACTAAGCGTACTAGTGCAGCCTGAATCCATTTAATAAAAATTTCACCAGGCATTTAGTTAGGCATTGGGGTTACAGAGATGAGAAAGTCCCTCTTCCTGCCTTTGGGGAGACAGACCCGTACATAAATGAGCATGGTGACTTCCCACATAAGTAACATAGACATGTGCTAAGGGTGGGGTGCGGCAAGGAGGAGGATGGCCGTCCAGCTGGGGAGTGCTGGAATGTCCTCTTAGAGGAGATGGCATTTGAGCTGAGTCTTGAACTGTGAGTAGATGTTCATATCTAGGGCAGATTGAGGCAGAGGGGGCATAACTAAGGGATGAAGGCCATGGTAAGCTGGGAGCTGCCATTGTGCAAGCCCTCTCTAATCGTTGTCCAAGCATTTTTGCCTCCATCTTGGGTAGAGCTGGACCTTCATTTTCCTGAGGAGGAGCAGACTCTGATGAACATGCGACTGGCTTCAGGACTCTAGTCCCAGATGTTAATGACATCAGACATTAAGATCTGCTTTCGGCCACTACCCTCTGGACTCACTGCCAAAGAGCACAGTTGTCTCCTAATGGATGCTATTGCTCGTGTTCTCCAATAGGTTGCCACCTACTGTGTTCCTGACTCACTGGAGCTCAAATGCACACTGCAACATATTCATGTCTGCAACAAGAAACCAGTTCAATTGCCTGGAAAATGCCTACTCCCCTCCAACCCCAACTTACAAGTCTCTGTGACTGTGAAGTGTCCCCAGAAGCTGTGGGCAGAGTTAGCAGCACTGCCCCTTGTGCTCCTGTGGCTCATTCTTCTGACCTTGACTCAGGCTCTAACTGTCATGTAACCTACTGTGATTTCTCCTTTTCCCTGAGTATGCCTCCTCCTGGCTGTGAGTTCCTGGAGGAGGAATGACAGCTAACACATTTCTGAATCCTTGGTCTTAAGCATGGTATTTGGTTCATGGACATACAAGGTGTCTAGTAGACATCTGTTAAACGGACGCATGCATGAATGAGGTTTGAGTTGGTGTGCTGTGCTTGGTCTCACAATGGTATCAACAGGAAGCTTCACTTCATCATCATCAATAATAAAAAGGTAAGGCTTAAGGAGTTCCTACTGATACCACCTCTTTATGTAGAAGTAGCTTTTTCTTCTTGGGAAGCTACTTGTACTTGAGAATTTAGATTTAAAATCAGACCGAGACTGCCATGGGTGTCTAGGACGGCCGTCTATTTTTCTAAGCCGGTCCCTACTTTAGCAAATCCCAGGAGCTGAAGCCATAGGATCTTCATTTACTCTGTTGGGTTTGTGCCCCCGAGATACAGCCCTTTCCATTTCAGCATCAATCATTTGAAAAGTAAACATCTCACCTTCTTGTGACCTGGCAAGGATAGAGTAGACTTCTCTCCGTCGGGGTCAATTTACATCTGTGTCTTTTTTTTTTTTTTTTTTAGTTTTATTTTAGGTTTGGAGGGTACATGTGAAGGTTTGTTACATAGGTAAACTTGTGTCACAGGGGTTTGCCAAACAGATTATTTCATCACCCAGGTATTAAGCCCAGTACCCAATAGTTACCTTTTCTGCTTCTCTCCCTCCTCTTCTGCCTTCTCCCACCCTCCACCTGTGAGCAGACCCTAGTGTTTGATGTTTCCTTCGTGTTCATAAGTTCTTATCATTTAACTCCCACTTATAAGTGAGAACATGTGGTATTTGGCTTTCTGTTCTTGCATTAGTTTCATAAGGATAATGGCCTCCAGCTCCAACCATGTTCTTGCAAGAGACATGATCTTGTTCTTTTTTATGGCTGCATAGTATTCCATAGTGTATGAAGTCTTAATAAGGGCAGGGGTAGTGGGAGTCTCATTTTATAGGGAAAATGTTCCTTGGCTGGTCCTTCCTTCCCTGCTCTCTATCCTGTCATCCTCAATGTCCCCTAACAACGAGGAGTGGATGGCAGTAAACAATTTCAGTGTTGGGACTGAGCTGGCCACGCCCCTCTGGGTATGGTTCCCCCAGACAGTGCACAGCTCCTGGCCTACCTCAGTTTATTTCTCTGCTGTGGGAGAGCATGGGCCCCATCCTCAGATTGCCGCTTCCAGATTATGCCTTTAAGAGGAGGAGTAAAAAATTCCAGGAACAGGCTTCATGTCAATGACAGTAGCTGGCTAATTCCTTCTGAGAAAATGGAAACCTTGGTCTCCTGATGTGTGCAATGACAGGCACAAGAGGAATTTTCCAACACAACAAGGGAACGAATTTTCTAAGGACAAGCTGGCCGAGAAAAGGCGCCATCTGACCGTGAACCAGAATTAGGTAACGTGGCACCCTTGGAGCAGCAGAGGTGACCGGCTGGAACAGTCGGTCAGGAGGACAGCTGCACTCCCCACCACCTTCTGGGTATGTTGCCAAGGTCTGCCCCTGACAGGATTAGTGGCTTCAGGACAGCTGGAACATTCGCAGTGCCGTTTCCTTATGGTGGGAAGAGACATGATCTTGACTCTGCTTCTGTAGGAGGTGGTGATGAGGAGTAGCTGAAAGCTAGATAGGTTCTTTAAAACCTGTGACAGAAATGGCGTGTGCCAGGCCTACCTGTTTTAAAGGAGCTTTTACAGCAGCTGTTTCCTTCTATGAACTCATTTATTACTCCCTTCATCCACTCATTGGGCATTACTCTATGGGGAACACGGTCCTATGAACCAGACAAAAAAAGCCAAATTGTCTTAGTCCCGTAGTTTTGTTCTTCCCGATTCCCTTCATCATCCTTCCATAAAAGGAGAAGGGCCATTGTTCTCCCCAGCCCCTTTCTTTCTTGTCACATTTGCTTTAAAAAAAAAAAAAAAAAAAAAAAAAAAAAAAATATATATATATATATATATATATAAATTGGCATTTATTTATTTATTATTATACTTTAAGTTCTAGGGTACATGTGCACAACGTGCAGGTTTGTTACAAATGCATACATGTGCCATGTTGGTGTGCTGCACCCATTAACTCGTCATTTACCTTAGGTATATCTCCTAAGCGATCCTCTCCCCTCCAGACTCTGAGCTTAGGGTGCTGTGAAAAGGCCTAGGAGAAGGGATGAATCTCCCCCATGGTTGAAAACTCAATGAGCAGCTGTCAAGGTTTGTAACTGTCCTCCATGAACCCCTGGAACCCTACTAGGACGCCTTGGAGATGCTCATTACTGATTATTTAAAAAAAAAAGTTTTGGTGTGATTAATTCCCAGTGCCAGGTAGAAACAAAACCTTTCCAAAACTGTTACTGTCAGGGAGAAATTCACCCTGGTGATGTTGTTTAGGATATCAGATACTCTTTGCCTCTTGCCCCGTAAGTATCTGTTGTGGAAAGGACTGAAGAATTTGAATCTCCAAAATAAAATGGAGAATAGACATGGGATAAGAAACAGGAAACACATCTGCTGGACTCTCAGATAACCTTTTTTTCTTAATGTATTTTTCCCTGATTTAAGAAAATGCATGTTAATGGGAGGAAATTTGGAAAAAAAAATTCCAAAAAAAATAAAAGTCAAGTATAATCTTATTGCCCAGAGATAGCACTGTTAACATTTTTATACATATTTTTCCAGTTAAAAATGCACATAATACTTTTTTCTTACAGAACTGCTACATGGTATGCATATTGCTTTATAATCTGTTTTTTCTCTTTAATAATGTGGTGTGAACACTTTCCCATGAGATTAAGCCTTCTTCTGACACATAATTTTAATGACTACCTAGTATTCCATCATATAGATGTTAATTTAACTAATACCATATGGTCGAACATTTAGGTTGTGTCCATTTTTTTGCTAGTATAAATAACACGATGTAGACACTGGGGAGACTGACTCAGGCTGCTCCCTTGTTCTGGTCATAAGTCACTTAGTCCTTCCTTAAAAGCCATTGGTCATTTGATGGGCCAGACGACTTCACAACCCTTGCTCCAAACACAAGGACAAATTTAATCTATTCAGGCTAGGAGTGGCCTTGGATGTTCTCTTAATTCCACAGAAACACTCAGTTATACTCAAGACAGTTATACTCAATTCATTTGTTCATAGATGCATTATTTCAGACCAAACAGCCTCCCTTGACTGATTTCCCTTTGGCCCTGGCCATCTTTTCTACAAGGCAGGCAAGCTTATTGTAACAGCAAAGGAAGCGAAACGCCTTTAGCAAGGTAAACCTGCAGAAGCAACTGGCAGCATGTATTCCAGGGTGAATCATGTTTAAATTATCTTCCATGTTTAGGATTTTCCAGGTAAGTGTTTTGCTCCATCAGAGTGGATAATTGGGAGGGAAAAGAATAAACGTTTCAGCGCTCCTAACATGCTGAGGCATTTACCGAAACGCTGTGCTTCTCCTAGGCAGAGGGGAAGGCATCCGCTCAGGAGCACTGAGTAAATACTCAGTGGAGAAACTGGGGCAAAATCTAGGCTGCTGGATCCTAGTTTGTCTCAGCCTCAAGAAACTCAAGCTGCCACAGTGGTGGCGGGGTGCCTTAGTTCACCTCCTGTTTCCACATCCCTAGTCCTTTATGGCAGCAGCAAGCCAGGGAGAAAATGTACTCTCTGGTGGAGGGCACGGGCTGTGTGCCTGGGACATTTGGTCTGGGGAAGGGTACCTAAGCAGGTCACCTGTCACTCCATTGCCCCCTTTCTCATTCTTGTGGCCCTACATACATCTCCAGCGGCCATTGGATGAGATTGCTAAGGACAAAATTCTCATTGGAATGGCAAAGTCTCATGCCTGTAATGCTAGCGCTTTGGGAGGCTGAGGTGGGTGGATCTCTTGAGGCCAGGAGTCGGAGATCAGCCTGGGCAACGTCATGAGACCCCACCTCTACAAAAAATTAAAAAATTAACTGAGCATGGTGGCACACCTGTAGTCCTAGCTACTCAGGAGGCTGAGGTGGGAGGATTGCTGGAGCCCAGTTCAGTTCAGCTTGGGTGACAGAGCAAGATATTGTCTCTAAGAGAGAGAGAGAAAAAAAAGAAAGTCAAAGTCTAGGCCCTTTTGCCTTTCTCTGAGGCCCTGAGCCTACTGAAGAGGATGATTGAGGAAGACCTGATGGAGAGAGAGTTCAAGGGGTATGGCATAGGAATGTACATAATGGTAGATATGTGCAAAAGAATGTGGGTGGGGAAGAAACATTCGCGTGTGCACACACAAACTCTCTCTCTTGCTCTCTCTTTTCCTTTCTCTCTCTCTCTCCCCCACCACCTCACTCACTCATAGCTTAATGGGGTTTCTGGGAGAGGAAATTGTGGTCTCAAATGCACATGAAAAGTCCTGGAACAAGCTCTCAAAAGCGCGTGGGGGTGGGGAGCAGGGGGGGTGGGGGAATCACAAGACTGCCCTTAGGCAAACATTTTTGTCCCACCTCTCTTTTCAGCTGTCCTAACGTGTCATCAGACACCCCTGCCCAGCCTGACAGGCCCACATACACAAACAAAGTGCCCCAGTGAGCCATTCCTTTCCCAAGCCGCTGAGGGGTCTTCTGGGAGTTGGGAAGGATTCTTTCTGAGCTGATCTGGCACTGGCTGATGAGCTCAGCTGTCTCCTCTTCTAGGAAAGATTTACTGCAACAGAGCATGGCTGCCTTCCATCCCCCTCCCCAGCCGTCTTTCTTCCAAGCCAGAGACTGAGGTTGGGGAGTTGACAGAGGGAATGCTGGGAACAGATCAATATTTCTTCCCTGGGTGATTGAGGGGCTGCACAGACAGTGGGAGCCTCTCTTTGTGCCCATAATTAGATAACAGTGGCATCACTATAAATGCCAGCCCTGAAACATTCCCCACTTCCAGCCAGCTCAGGTGCCAGGCACCTGCATCTTGGCCTCTGGAGACTAAGAAGGAAGGGCCCCGTGCCCATTTGCCAACCTTTTATACTAATAATGTGAAGTCCCTCTTGTCCCATTGGATTTCATCTCTCCCTCCCATCAAACCACCTGCAGAGACAGGCCCTTATCAGTTCCTACTACAATTTTCTTCCCTCTGCCACTGGGACAGCTTGGCCCCTACCTGCAGCTTCTGCCCCCTCAGCATCAAAGGGCCCGAGGATCATTGGCTGGTGAGAGCTTGAGAGCCCACCAGAGAGCCCACCGTGGGCCCGGTCCTGTTCCAAGGGCCTCTCACATATTAACTCATTTAGCCCTTAGAACAATTCCATGAGCCGGGCAGTTATTATTCTTGTTTTCTAGATGAGGCTACTGAAACCCAGAGAGGTTCATTAACTTGCCCAAGGTCTCACAGCTACAGAATGGAAGATCTGAACTTAGCAGCCTAGCTCTGGAGTCCTGCCCTCAAGGCCATGCTGTGGGCAGGAATAAAACAGTTCCACTTCAGCCAGCGCTTGCTGCTGGCCCAGTACTGACCTGGGGCCTCAGTCTGACAACAGGACTCTGTCTTGCTTCTGTGCCTAGGTTCCTTCTCTAGAGACCTGGTATGTTCCACTTTCTAGGATATCTTAGGATGCAGGATTCCAACTGTCCCTCATTTCAAGTTCTGGAACCCCACCTTGAGCCCATTCTGATGGCCATGGCCATGGACCTTGATGTTAGATCTCAGACCATAAGAATGACATATCACTCAGTCCCATATCCACGCACAGCCAAGAGCACAGTGCCGTGCACACACAGGAGCTGTTCAAATCACATTTGCTGAAGGGAATCAATGCCAAAATGCTCTGTGCCTCAGTTTCCTCATGTACACAATGAGGCAATAAGAATATATCCAGAGTTTTGTAAGAACGAATTAAGTGAATCTATGTCTGGCGTGTGGCCAGTGAACAGTAGGGGCTGGCAGTTACCATTATCGATATAGTGGTCACTTCTATGACACACGGCAGAAGAACTTTGAGCTCTTGGATTCTAATCCTGGCCCTGCCACTTCTCAGATCTATCTTTGGCAATTGAACCAAGTTTTTTCCCATGCTTGCTTTCCCGTTTGAAAAGTTGCACAGTGATACTTGTACCTCACAGAGATTTTGAGAATTATGAGATAATATGTGCAAAGTACTGTACCTGGCCCGGAAAAATACTTCAACAAATGATAGCAAAAATTATTAGTATTATGATTGTTATTATTTTAAAACTGGGATGCATATGCTTACAACATTTGGGGTTACTCAGTATTCTTCCTGTGACAGACTCCTCTCTTTGATACACACACACACACACACACACACACACACCCCATTGCACACACCTTTGTACCTCCCTGCTCACATTTATGGTGCAATGAGGACATCTGGGGTTTCAGCCCTAGCTGCAGGGGAGGGGGTTTAGGAACTTGCATTCGTGGAAAGTGTCCATTCCCCCACTCCTAATACTGAGGGGACACAGTATCACAGCCATCTGGAAGGAATGGCTTGACCAGATCCTTCAGGGAATAGGACTGTCAGAGGACAGGGAGGGTGCGCTTCTCTTTGACCACCTACAAGTCACCTGCCTCCTGAGTGTGTGCCCAGCTCCACACAGTCCTAGGTGGTGAGACAGTTTCCCAGGGCTCCATTTCTCCAGCAGGGTCCAGAAGTGAAAGGAGAGAAGAGGAGTGATAGTAGGACTTTGTGGCCCATCCAGGTGGCCGGCTAATCACTTCCACATCCCAGGGGCTCGGCACTGCACATCCAGTGGCTGTTCCAGATCCCTAAAGATCTCCCCAGGCCCGCCAGAGCGCCACATGGTAGCAGGACCCCACCACTCCTTAGCAACAGGGTGAGAGATCCTTGTTGCAGCTGGTTGTGGGGAACCCTTTCATTTTCACTCACAAAAATGAAAAGAAGCAACTCCACCACCCCACTGGCCACACACACACAGGCGGCCTGGCTCTGGCAAGGTGCAGATGCCCAGGGAAGAAGAGCATCAGACCCATCAGGCTCCTCAGGTTGATTTGATTTGAATCATCGGAAGGATGTCGATTATGATAGCATCATATGGCTGTTTCTTGAGAAGCATCCATAGCATCCACGTTGGGGGTGTGTATTCGGAAGGGATTTATTTACAGATGGAAAAGTCAATGAGGTGGCTCCCCTGTTTGTCTTTATTAATGAATCTGTGACAAGTAAAGCAAACAGAAGAGGCGTCGTCAAGTTTCTAGCATGGCTGTTGTTCAGCGCATCCAGAGTCCCTGGCAGAACCCAGCATGGAGGACAGTCACTCTTCTTGCTCCTACTTCTGGGACTTCTTCCAGCTTCCATTTCCCACTGTCCCTGTCTATGTCACTATGCCACTGGGGACCCAACTCACTCTACTGTTGCTGTCTTCTCCAACCAGCCTCCCTTAACCCACTGGGGGAAAAGATGCTCCACCTCAGCCACCAAAACATAAACGAAGAAAAACTGGAGTTTTAATTTGTTTAAATAGGAAGGAGTGAAGAAAAGAGTCACTGGTGAGATGCACAAGGCCAAACCATCAGAATGAGGTTGGGCAGAGCAGGAAGGGGAGGGAAGGGGAGGGGTCCATGGCTGCCTGGCCCATCTCAGGTAGGGGCAGTCACCTGGTGAGAACTTCATGGGGCCATCTATAAAGGCCCCTCCGTGGTGAGAGTGTTGAAGAGGAGACATTCTAGAGGGGCCACTCTGCCCCGCCACCCATGGTCAGCATTGGGTGGATCATGGGCAGATAGAGTAGTGGACGGTTAGCTGAATTATGAAAATGCTGTAACAGGTGAGTCGGCATCATCACCCTCCTAGGAAGAAGGGCTGCAGAAACACAGAGAATTTGAGGTTGGATGGCCTCTTGTGGATAATGGGTCTAACTCCAGTTAAGGCAGCCAGGTGGTGTCAACATTTAAGATTCCAGGTAGATTTATTTATACCCACAGTGAGAAGTTCAGTTCCAGTCCTCAGGCTTAGGAGGTAATAAAGAGGCCCGAGCCCCAGGCACCTGTGCCATAGATAGACTAAAAGCTGAAGACCTGACATTGCCAGGTTTTCTTTGCTCTGGGAACCAGACTGATGGGACAGGCAACCCCCAATGCTGCGGGGGAGGTGACTGGGAACACCCTGCCATGCTGGCAAGCTGGGGGCAGTTACAGATGTAGATCCAAGGGGTGGCCAGACTGGTTTCAAGCCTGCTCGTGGAAAACTGGTTCTTTTTTTTTAAAAAACAGCTGTCAACTTGGCCCCCTGAGCCTGGGTAGACTGGCTGGCCAGGCAGAGCTTGAAGAGATGCATGGCAATTGCAGTCTCAGCTCTCACTCCATCAGTCAGCCCAAACCTCCTTGGAAGCAAGAGGCAGACTGGTGAGTTAGTGAGGCTCTTCACATCTTGCTGGAGGCCGAGGCCAGCACTAGTTTTTGGAATCAGCATCTGGGTGACACCCCAGTCGGCTGCTCAGGGTGACCTGTGTGAGGCTAGGCAGAGGATGAATGTGAAGTGTGGGGTGGAGGCAGGGAGGAAGACTTTGAAATGGGCTGGGTCTGAAGTGGCAATAAATGTCAGTGCAACATTAAGAAATACACACCACGGGTACGATCTGAATGCATATGGAATGTGTGTGTTTGTGTGTGTATATGTCTGTGTGAGCTAACACAGACATTCCCAGCTTGATGAGCTAACGAAAAAGCCAAAAACTGAAAATGGGAGGGGGGAAAAAACCCTTTCTATCCCTGTAACCATTAGAAAGAAAATAAAGTCCAAATTGCGTTCAGGGCTGCTGGGACAGAGGAAGAGAGGCAAGAATGGAAAAAACAGGCCATAAAGATGCCAGGGCTCCTTAAGCAGAAACATCTGTGGAAGTCATAAGACTAGGGGCCTGGCCAGGCTTCTAACAAACCCAGGAAGAGGAAAGTCTGTACGGGATCAGGACTACCCTCATCTGCCCTGTGCAGGGCTCCTGGGACCAGCATACGTGCAGAGGAGATACCCTCTCCAGGGCTCAGCCAAGGCCTGGTTTCTAGCAGCAGAGAAAGGGAGAGGAAGGAAGAGACGTTCCTGGGTCGGGAGGGGCCTGTGGCAGTCATGGGGGCAGTGATGTGATAGCCATTTTGAGTGTGTATTTATTTAAAGCTTTAACTCACTGAGGTAGCCTGGTGAGCCACATGTCTCAACTCCTGCAGCTAAAGAAAAAAAAAGTGAAGGTGGGGGGCGGGGGAGGGGAGGGTCAGTTGCTGACCTGCACAGGAATGGGTGGCTATGCTCGCTGTTTGCAAATGTAGGCCAACAGAGGCCAGCTGTTCAAGGCTCACCTCTTCTAATGACTACAAAAATGGCAGCTACCATTTATTGACTCTATTCCACTCTCTGTACCATGTTCCTTGTAAGTATGACGTTACTTAATCCGCCAGTAATTCTGTTATCCCCAGAATGGGTGGAGATGTGCATGTCTGTCTTCAAGGAGATTCTCATATTAGCATTATCATCCTAGGAGGAAACTGAGGCTTAGAGAGGTTAAGGGACTTGCCCCAGGTCACCCAACCAGTACCCGGGAGCTGACCTGCCCTCCTTTCCTCTACAAAACTAACTTGAAAAGCAGCTTTAGCCAAGCCTCACTGGGACAGCAGCTTCGCAAAATCAGCCCAGCATTTATGGAGAAGTTGAGGTCCCTGCAGACCCTCATGGCTTGTCCATCCCTGTGTTCCATTACATTAGCTTGGGAAAGCAGGAGGGGACTGTAGTGACAGAACACACCAACACCAAACAAAGAAAAGTGGGTTAAAACTCCAACCCCTATAACAATGAGAGAATCCTACTGTCTCTCAAAGAAACTCACAGACGGTGAAAGAAATGAAATCCAGACGGGATCCTACTCGCTTGTCGGAACCGCCAAGGAGCCATTTATCCATTATGAAAGTCACATCTTGTATCTCCTCTTCCTGGAATGCCCCTGTCCCCAGACCTGACTCTGCCAGACCACATTCATTCAGTTCCTTCACCCACAGTGATCTATTCTACATGAGAAATCTTGGTCTCTCTGGGGGCACTCTGGATCTTAATTTCACATGGGGGTAGCTGGAAGGAAAAGCTATCACTGTTGGTTCTAGGGTTCGTGGTCAGGGGACTAAAAGTCCCCCCAGAAAATAAAAAAGTGACATAGCAAGAGGACGGACTGAAGCTGCATCTCCTAGGTAGCTGCCTTGGGGAAATAAAGGATTTTGATCCCGGAGCAGTCATCTCTGTGCTGCTAACACTGACTAGGGTAGGAGCTTGCTGGTACCAGGCCGAGCCTCACATCAGCCCTTTAGAATAGGTTACATCATCTCTGCTGCAAAGGGGAGGAAACCAAAGCTCAGAGAGGGAGCTTACTTACCTAAAGTCACATATTACTGAGTGACAAAGCTGGCATTAGGAATCCACAAGGCTGGGATGAATGCACCCATATGTTCTTTCCTGTGCTCCACTCTGCCTCAAGCTCGAATGTGCCTGTGTTTGCTGGCCAGCTTGTTAAAACCCATTCTGATTCAGTAGGGTCTGAGATTCTGCTTCTGCAACAAGCTCCCAGGTGATGCTCTTGCTGCAGGTTCCAGGCCCGCCCTTTAAGGAGCGAGGATCTATACCACGCCGCCCTTTTAAATGCACCATGTCTGCCATTTGGGCTGGCATTTCTCTGTCTCTTCAATGCAGCTTTCCCACCAGAATGCCAGAACTGACCAAAAGCCACACTGTGCAGCCCAGTCAGCTATGCTATGTACCCAATTATTGTAAATCTTACTCTTCCCTATGACTTGGCTGAGTGTTAAAAACCCGGCATCAGCCTTGGGTAACAAAGGCTGGCGGAGGCCTGCCTCGGTGACGCTCAGAAGCTATGGAGGAGGAAGCTGCTCTGTGGGACTGGGGTAGCACTTGATACGGTTCTGGATCTCGGGCGGGATGGATGTGCTGAAATCTCTCTCATATGGCCTCTCCCACAAGCTGACGGGAATTTCCTGCTCAGACCAGCAGAGGAATTAGGGGTTTGCTTCTTCAGGGCCAAGCTCAGTGGGAAAAGTAGGAACAAGCAAGAAAGCAAGGGGCTGCCTTTGTGTGAGCCCAGCTGTCTTGGGTTCCTGGTTCTGCTCCATTTATAGCTGGGGGAGGGATATTCTCCAGCTCATAATTACAGCCTGAGATTCTGCATTTTCCCAGGGCTTGCTCAAAGGCTCTGAGTACAAATCTTTCAAGAGGGCTGGGGTGATCTGCATTCCACAGAAAGGAGGGGCTGGGAGAGGCTGGAGCTCAGGTTTGCTTTCCAGCACAAAGACAAGATAGAAAGACAACCAGAAAACCCAACCCCAACCTCTGCTGTGTTCTGACCACTCTCCCCCTCTTTTGCATGGACAGAGGGATTCCTTCTTTCAAGACACTACCGAGCGCCCCTTATGCGCAGGCACTGTGCTGGACACTGACATATAGCAGACAGCAGGATCCCTGGCTGCTGGCCCCAGGAGCTCAAAGCTGGAAGGAGCCAACTTTTTTTTTTTTTTTTTTTTTTTTTCATACAGAGTTTTGTTCTTGTTGCCCAGGCGGGAGTACAATGGTGTGATCTCGGCTCACTGCAACGGCACGACCTCAACTCACTGCAACCTCCGCCTCCTGGGTTCAAGTGATTCTCCTGCCTCAGCCTTCCAAGTAGCTGGGATTACAAGTGTCCGCCACCACGCCCAGCTAATTTTTGTATTTTTGGTGGAGATGGGGTTTCACCATGTTAGCCAGGCTGGTCTCAAACTCCTGACCTCAGGTGATCCACCCACCTCAGCCTCCCAAAGTGCTGGGATTACAGGGCTGAAACACCGCGCCCGCCATGGAAGGGGTCAACTTTTAAAGGGGGTGACTGGATTCCCATGGGGTACATGCTGAGAATGGGAGTGTCTGTGAAGCCGAGTTAACGTGTTCTGTGCACATTCCCTACCTGGCTGCGCTGATCATGACACCTGGCCCTCCTCTTTGGACCCACTCACCTGCTCTCACACTGCTTTGCCAACATGGGTCTCCCTTTACTCCCTGGCCTGCCCCCACCTCCCCTGACATCACCCTTTAGAATCCATTGGACACCTTGGTTAAAACCAGAGGAACACATGGGCTTGCATTTCCATGGGCATCTGGAACCGATCGGCACAAGGGCCGGTGAGGTTCTTGGGCGCACTGCAAATGTTTGCCTTGGTCAAAAATAAAGGTGTGTGGAGGGGAAAGGTCAGGTCAGGCAGGGAGGAGACAAGAATCAGGGCTGGGTGTGCACCATGGAAGACCGAGCTGGGGAGTTGCTACAGGTCCATCTGGTTACTTGAGGCTCATGACTGCCCAGCTCTGAACAGTCCTCAGGGTGAATCACTGCCCTTGGAACAGGACTATCGCAGCTCTGCCTCTCCATGCCAGCCTTGGAGAGTTCTGATTGCAGTTTTTCACCCCTCTTTAATTATCTTCTCTTCCATAGGCTAGGAGGTGATGGGGGTAAGAGGGGGGGAGGCTGGAGGAAGACTGATTGCAGCTGATTCACTATGAAACGCAAAGCGTAACGTGCCGTAGATGCTTTGCAGGGCCTCGATGAGATCTGCAGCAGATGAGCCGTTGCCTTGGCGACGCTAATGAAAAGCAGGCTTCAGAGAGGTCCAAGAACCCCTGTGGGCTGAGTTATCTCCCCCCGCTGCAGCTCTCCTTGCCTCCCCACCAACAGCCTCAGATCAAACTCCCCGAATATTTATAAAATCTCTACCAGAAACAGAGAAAGTCAGCCTCCCAGCCAAGCGTCTGCCCACGTCTTTCCGGAGCTGCTCGGGTGACACTCTCCAACGTGGCTCATTATTCTGTTTTTCTTCCTTGCAGTGAGCAGGACAACCAGAGAGAGAGAGAGTAGGGGGAAAAAAAAATGTTTGCTCTGCCCTGTTCCAGCTGATTTTGACTTGGGGAATTTACTTAGCATTTAGGGGCCTTACTTGGGACAGGTCATCCTGTCCCCAGCCCCTCCCTACCCTTCTGCCCTCTAGTTTGTTGCTCTCTTTATCCCACCTTTGTTAAAGATGGGCTCTGACTTAGAGCCTGTATGGCTATTCCTTGGTTGCTTGTTTAGCCCATCAGCCTCCTGCCTGGGGCTCCTCGTCAGCCCCTGGGAAAGTCCAAGGGGAGACTCGCTAAGAAGCTCTCTGCACTTCCACAATGGAGATGCGAGGGATGATGGGGATGGGCAGCAAAAGGAGCTGGCCTCCCTGCCATGGTGAAGCAGGAATTGGGCTTATTCCCTCTGAAGAAAAGGGAGTTCCTGAAATTCCCCATGGGGAGACAGCAGGGAATCAAGGCTGGTCTGAGAAAATCTAGGTGACCACCACCTTTTTTTGCCTGCTGGTTATTAAAATGCAAAGAACTTAAAAAACAGAGTATACAGAAGTGGGATGCACCTCTTTGGGTTGTGTCCTGCCAGAAAATGGGAAGGTTCCATTTGCCCAGTTGAGTACATCCCAAGAATGCCCTTCCTGATCGCCACATCCCATGGGTGATGCAGACTTCTATGTAGAGAGGCATCAAGAGCTTGTGGCAAGTCCTGGATTGGGCTAAGACGGTTGAGTGTATTGAGTGTAATGCTCAGCTCTGCCAAACCCTGAGGGCTTAGCCTGGCAAGTTACAAAACCTTCCTCTCTCTCGGTTTCCTCATCTTCAGAAAATGAGAATGGGACTAGGTAGTCTTTAAGACCTCTTCTAGTTCGATGATTCCTCAATAACAATGGACGAAAAAGGCCGGGCGCGGTGGCTCAAGCCTCTAATCCCAGCACTTTGGGAGGCCGAGACGGGCGGATCACGAGGTCAGGGATCGAGACCACCCTGGCTAATACGGTGAAACCCCGTCTCTACTAAAAAATACAAAAAACTAGCCAGGCGCGGTGGCGGGCGCCTGTAGTCCCAGCTATTCGGGAGGCTGAGGCAGGAGAATGGCGTAAACCCGGGAGGCGGAGCTTGCAGTGAGCTGAGATCTGGCCACTGCACTCCAGCCTGGGCGACAGAGCCAGACTCCGTCTAAAAAAAAAAAGGAAGAAAAAAATTGCCATATGGTATAAAGTACTAACATGAACAGAATTCATGGGCCAAATGTGGGGTCCAGGTGGTAAACAATACAAGTGATAAAGCAGGAGAAGAATCGATGGAAGTGTTGGGAATCTTTTATGGAGGTGAAACCTCAAGTCACCTTGAAGGACGAAAGAGATTTGGACAGAAATAAGAACAGCTGGGTAGGTGCAGATGAGCAGATGCTGGGAGTAGGCAAGGAGCGCAGTGGCACAGGTGAGCTGGCTGGAGGTGAGGAAACACTGGGAGGTAAGGTTCTATAAGGAAGGCTGATCGGGCTGGGAGGGCAGTGCTACGGGAGCATGAGCATTAGAGAGAAGCAAAGAGGCTTTCTCGATTGTAATAGCTCCTGCTTCCTTAAGATTAATGAAACTGCTTTGAGTGACTCCCACCAACACCCTGGCTATAAGAGGTGGAAGGAAACCAGATCAGTAACAAGATCAGGACCCTTGGCCATTGGCTCCTGTGGCCCCAAGGAGGTCGTAGGTCCCGGCAGCTGAGGGATCTGACTCTCCAGAGACATGTCCTTTTGTCACTTTTCTGCCAAGGAGGCCAGCCAAGTGGCACAGGCTGGTGGGGATTAGAGTCAGGGAGTGTGAGAGGAGGAAAACAAGCCCTCCACTGTGTCAGGAGCATGAGACAGTGACACCTGAATGACCCTGAGGCACGAGGTGTTGGGCAGAAACCCAGCCCCGGCATGGGGGGTGGGGGGACGCCTGGGCATCTGGAGGACTCTTCTAGGAAACCTCTAAAGCTCCTTCCTCCGGTTTTCATTGGCTAAGCTCACCCCTGCCAGGCCTTCATCTGGTGACTGGAGTGGCCTGTGCTGTGGCCCACACATTAGGGAGTCTGTTCTGGCTTACCTCCAGCCGTGGATGAAGTGTCCACAGGTTAAAGGAACATGGCCCCCAAGACCCACACATGCCCTGCTATTGGACATTGGACCGTGCCTTGTGCACTCTGATCCTCGAGTTCCCTAGTCAGTTCCCTGAGCCTAAGCCCAAGGCCAAGGTGTGGGTGGACCACATCACCGGTGTGCACACCCATAGGCCTCAGGTGGTGACCAGGGGTGGCTTGAGGGCACTGCGGAGCTTGGACATGCGAGCTGAGTGCCCACACATGTGTGCTCAAGGCCCTTCCTAGTGCTAAATTGAGCCAGGGTCTGAAACCAGCCCAGGCGGGCTCCCCACAGGTCACCACATTCCAGTGTGGAATTCTGAGGGGTCCACGGGTTCTAAATTCAAGCTTGGCCTTCGCCATATCAAGAAGGTGCATTTGTCAAGGCAAGAGGAGAGAACATATTCTATGTAATAGTTTGTTAACTTGATTTGTAACTTTCAAATATTTGGACATATAAAAGCTGGTCTACATTGTACCCTTACCTGGACCCCCAAAAAGTATGTGGGGGAGTCTCTATTTCCTAAACTCATTTTACAGCTTCTCCACCCACTTACATCACTATTAGGGGATCACCCTATCTCCGAAGAGCGTCACCCCTTTCTGGCAGGTCTGCAGTTGCTGTAGACAAACCTGTTGGGTAAAGCCAATGGACATGAGGCCTTAGTGAGCCACAGCACCTGCCACCACCGGCTGAGGCCCGACATTTATTTTTAAAATTTTTTTATTTTTTATTATACTTTAAGTTCTGGGATACATGTGCAGAATGTGCAGGTTTGTTACATAGGTATACACTTGCCATGGTTGTTTGCTGCACCCATCAACCTGCCATCTACATTAGGTTTTTCTCCTAATGCTATCCCCCCCAGCCCCCCACCCGCTGACAGGCCCTGGTGTGTGATGTTCCCCTCCCTGTGCCCATGAGTTATTGTTCAACTACTGCTTATGAGTGAGGACATGTGGTGTCTGGTTTTCTCTTGTGTCACTTTGCTGAGAATGATGGTTTCCAGCTTCATCTATGTCCCTGCAAAGGACATGAACTCATCCTTTATTATGGCTGCATACTATTCCATAGTGTATATGTGCCACATTTTCTTTATCCAGTCTATCATTGATGGGCATTTGGGTTGATTCCAAGTCTTTGCTATTGTGAACAGTGCCACAATAAACATATGTGTGCATGTGTCTTTATAGTAGAATGATTTATAATCCTTTGGGTACATACCAAGTAATGGGATTGCTGGGTCAAATGGTATCTCTGGTTCTGGATCCTTGAGTAATTGCCACACTGTCTTCTTCCACAATGGTTGGACTAATTCACACTCCCACCAACAGTGTAAAAGCGTTCCTATTTCTCCCATCCTCTCCAGCATCTGTTGTTTCCCAACTTCTTAATGATTGCCGTTCTTACTGGCATGAGACGGTATCTCATTGTGGTTTTGATTCGCATTTCTCTAATGACCAGTGATGATGAGCTTTTTTTCATGTTTTTTGGCCACATAAATGTCTTCTTTTGAGAAGAGTTTGTTCATATTCTTTGCCCACTTTTTGATGGGGTTGTTTTTTTCTTGTAAATTAGTTTAAGTTCTTTGTAGATTCTGGATATTAGCCCTTTGTCAGATGGATAGATTGCAAAAATTTTCTCCCATTCTGTAGGTTGCCTGTTCACTCTTATGATAGTTTCTTTTGCTGTGCAGAAGCTCTTTAGTTTAATTAGATCCCATTTGTCAATTTTGACTTTTGTTGCCATTGCTGTTGGTGTTTTAGTCATGAAGTCTTTGCCCATGCTTATGTCCTGAATGGTATTGCCTAGGGTTTCTTCTAGGGTTTTTAATGGTTTTAGGTCTTATGTGTAAGTCTTTAATTTATCTTGAGTTAATTTTTGTATAAGGTGTAAGGAAGGGGTCCAGTTTCAGTTTTCTGCGTATGGCTAGCCAGTTTTCCCAACACCATTTATTAAAGAGGGAATCCTTTCCCCATTGCTTACTTTTGTCAGGTTTGTCAAAAATCAGATGGTTGTAGATGTGTAGTGTTATTTCTGAGGCCTCTGTTCTGTTCCATTTGTCTATATATCTGTTTTGGTACCAGTACCATGCTGTTTTGGGTACTGTAGCCTTGTAGTATAGTTTAAAGTCAGGTAGTGTGATGCCTCCAGCTTTGTTCTTTTTGCTTAGGATTGTCTTGGCTACATGGGCTCTTTTTTGGTTCCATATGAAATTTAAAGTAGTTTTTTTCTAATTTTGTGAAGAAAGTCAATAGTAGCTGGATGGGGATAGCATTGAATCTACAAATTACTTGGGGCAGTATGAGGCCCGACATTTCTTTCCAGGTGCCAAAGCCTCTCTGCTGTGCCTTCCCTTAGACTGCTTGTTGTACAGATGCTCCTTGACTTACGATGAGATTACATCCAGATAAATGCAGGGTGAGCTGGAAATACCACAGGTGAAAATGCACTGAATCCACCTAACCTCCTGAGCATTACAGCTGAGCCTAACCCACCTTCAGTACACTTGGAACACTTCCGCAGCCCAGAGCTGGGCAACATCACCTAGCAGCACAGCATGCTATAGGGCATTGGCTCTTTACCTTCCTGACCAGCTGGCTGATCAGGAGCCATGGCTCACGCCACCACCCAGCATCACAGGAGAGTGTGGTGCTGCTTTCTACTGAGTGCCTATCACTTTTGCACCATCATAAAGTCGAAAAATCACAACTAGGGGACCGTCTTTACTTTGAATGCTCTCCTCCTATCCTGTCTTAAAGGCAGATTACTTAATAAAGAAAGCCTGAGAGCCTGGTCAAAGGTAATCTATCCCTTCTCCTAAAAATATCCTAAATTACAGTTGCAATTCTATTATATTAATAAAAGTAATTAATACTTATGAAAAAAACTGAATCTCACAGGAGGGAAGAAAGTGAAAAGCAGGAGCTCCCTCAGCCTCCTGAGCCCCAGCCGCCCTTCTCCAGAGATGACTGCCAAAGCACAGCTGCCATGTCCCCGCCCCATGTGGAATTGGTCTGTGCACATACAAGGCTATACTGTGCTGAGGCTCCCATCTGTTCCTTGAGATCTCCAAGGGAAAAAGGATTAAAGAGAGGTTACAACAGAATCTTGGGGAAATGGGGCTGGTTGGATGGGTCTGAGAGAGGAAAATAACTGAAAGGGAAGAAGAGAGTCATGGCCACCCAGGGAGGGGACAGTGGGAGGTGTGGGCAGGCGTGTGCACCTAGGATGGTGGGGGTTCAAGAAGGGCTACAGCTAAGAACAAAATCAGTGGAGGTGACTGAGGAACAGCTGAGTGGAGCAGCAGGGGCAGAATAAAGCCCACGTGTATAACAGTGTCTCTTCCATGCGGGTCACTGTCCCAAACACTTCCCACTCAGTGACTCACTTCATCTTGCCCAGAGTGCCCATTTGCAGATGAGGAAGCGGAGGTGCCGAGCACTAAGTAGTCCAAGGTCACACAGCGACTCAAAGGCAGGACAGGCCTCCTCCAAGGTCACACAGCGACTCAAAGGCAGGACGGACCTCCAACCCCAGGATACCCGCCGTATGCTAAGCTCTGAGATCAGGCCAAACCACAGCTGGCCACGGGGCAAGCAGGAGGCGAGGAGGTGGGGCAGAGTGGCAGGCCTCCCTGACAAGGCTTACACTGAGAGAAACTTCCAGAAGATGGAGGAGAGAAAATACACTGAAAGAGGAAATGAGGGGGAACCGGGAGCCCAGGCCCTGTTTTGTCCTGGGATAGTGGGAGCCAGCAGGGGTCTCAGGGCAGGCAGGGAGGATGGCTGCTCTGGAGGAAAGCAGTGCTTCACAGGCAGCACCCTTCGAAGCTCCATGCTGGCACTGCAGGCCCTTCCCTTTCCTGTCCCCCACCTCCACTTGCGGGCACCGCCCCCTCCCACACCTTCTCCTTCTGGGCAGATCTCAGGGCCCTTGCTTGACTGGGCCTGGGCTGGAGACAAGGAGGCATCTGCCACACTGAGTCCCTGCCTCAGCCTCGGTGCAGCCGACAGTGGGGGCACAATGCCTGTGAACCCTGTGACCATTTTCTCTCTTCCATTTTCTTTCCTGGGCACTCTGACAGTGGGGCAGCCAGTCTCCTTGGAAGGAACATGGGTGGGGAACAGAAACTGGGGTTGTAAGGTGTGCCCCACGCACCAGGCCCAGCTCTCTCCAGGTTGATTTGGGGGCTGCCGGGGTGTTTAGGAAACATGCAAATGGGCTGCCAGGTAAAATACAGACTACCCAACACAATCTGGATTTCAGGCAAGCATGGAATCATTTTTTGGTACACGTATGGCTCAAATATTTTATAAAATACACTTATACTAAAAAATTAGTCATTGTTCATCTGAAATTCAAATTTAAATGAGTGTTTTCTATTTTTATTTGCAACATCTGGCACTCTGTCTTCAAACACAAACACCCAGCCTGCCTCCCTGGACTTGGTCAAAGAGAAGCTCAGGCTGGTGCTATGCCTTTCATCTGGTGCACCTACATTACATTCTGTGCTCCAGGAATAGAAGAAATCTCTGAGCTCCCTCAATTCACTGTCTGAGAAGTTAGGAGGTCCCTCCTCTGGATCTCCATGGGTAGTAATGGAGGGGAGGGAGAGAGGAGTTTGGTGATTTGAAAGCAGCTGGACAAAGGACTTGAAACAGAATACTAGGTGCTTCTGGGAGGTCCCTAGAAGCAGAAGTAACTTGCCTGTAGACCCTTGAATTTTCAAGGTGAGTCAGTCCATGTGTGCAAAGGAAAATTGGTGGTGGCCTCACCAACATGGAGAGTCAAGAGAGCCGAATCTGGCATCAGTGACTGCCAGGAGACCCTTCTGGGCCCTACTGTGTGTTCTACGTCTTTACTCTGCACAGAACCATGGAAGGGGTCAGAGAAGAGGCTACTGAGGGTGGATGGGTAAGGCCAAGGTCTGCACAGTGAGCTAGAGGGAAAGCAAGCCTATGACCCAGCCCCCTGAACCCTTGATACTTCCAGAGAGCTAGGTCTTGGGAAGGTCAAATAACACACCCATTAGCTATCCCTCGAGCATTCTCTGTTCCTTTGTCTTGTCACCAATCTCTCTGCCACGTGTTAGAAGGCACATGGATCTGGGCAGGGTGCCTGAGTCCAGACCACTTTCCCTGAAATTCCCTTCTGGATTTCGGGCTTCACCCTCCTGTGATCTATTCCTTCCAACTTGGCCTCCTTTATATCATTATGAGGGCCCTTTGCCTGTGAATCAATATATCCTTCAAGGAGAGCGGTTATCTAAAGACATTCAGGACCTGGGCCTCAGGTGTGAAGCGTTGTCTGTTGTCTCTTTGCTTTATACTAATTGCATAGGAAGTCATGTATGAGGTGGGCCACAGATTCTGAAACCTCCCTGAAAGCTGCCATGTCATATCATCCATGGAGGGAAAAATTACTTTCTTTCTCCTTTTTTTGTTTTTTTTTTTTTTTTGAGATGGAGTTTCCCTCTTGTTGCCCAAGTTGGAGTGCAATGGTGCGATCGGCTCACTGCAACATCCGCCTCCCAGGTTCAAGTGATTCTCTTGCCTCAGCCTCCTGAGTAACTGGGATTACAGGTGCATGCCACCATGCCCAGCCAATTTTTTGTATTTTTAGTAAAAAAGGGGTTTCACCATGTTAGCCAGGCTGGTCTTGAACTGCTGACCTCAAGTGATCTGCCCACCTCAGCCTCCCAAAGTGCTAGGATTACAGGCATGAGCCACCACACCCGGCCATTACGTTCTTTATCTTTGCTTTGCTTTGCTTTCACTTCTGTTAGCAACGAGTTCCAACAGCCATTGCCACATAGTGTTGCATAGGCAGCAACGTGTTTGACAATGTGCTGTTGATAAGCACACACCACAGAATCAGGAAGAACAGTAAGTATTTCAGGAATTTGCCTGATGGAAATGACTCAAGTCTGGGGCCAGCTTGAAGTCCTACAAAGCAGTAGGGACACCCACTATTCTCCCTGATTTGAACCTACCCTTGAGGACCTGTCTGACTTCATTCATTCATTCATTTAATAAGTACTTATTGAGCATGTACACCATGGCAGGCAGGATTCTAAGTGCTGGGGATACAACTTTGAGAAAATAGACCAAATCCCTGCCTTTAATTCTGTGTGTGTGTGTGTGTGTGTGTGTTAAACACAAATGTATCTGGTAACAATAAATGCTATATAGAAAAATAAAGCAGGGGGCTGGGCACGGTGGCTCACGCCTGTAATCCCAGCACTTTGGGAGGCCGTGGTGGGCAGATCACGAGGTCCAGAGTGGGATCCAGGCTCAGTTGTGAGGAAGGTCTGGAGTGAAGGGTGCATGTTGAACCCTGGCTCATGGCTTGTGATTGAGAACACCATGCAATGACCAGCCTAGGATTCCATTTTTTTCTTTTTATGTAAAATTAGATGAATAATGAGTAAAAGCACATGAATAATAATTTTACATTTGACTGTGGAAGCATCTAGACTAAAGGAGAGAGAGAGGGTTGTTCTTGGTTATTCCTTTTTGAGGCTGGGCCTTCATCTTCAAAACCTTCATCTTCAAAATGATTAAAATTGTAGACAAGGCCGCAGTATGAGAAGGGTCCAGTGGCTTGGCTCTAGTTTTCCTACAGAGGGGCAGCCAGTTCCTTGGGTTTCCATGAACTCAAAACATGCAAACCCAGCATTGCCTCCCAACTCTCTCCCGGACCCATGTGTCTCCTTTTGAGTTACAGTAATAATGGAGATCAACTGGGCACTCTGCTTTTAGGCTAAAGGTCAAGACCAGAAAAGACTTGGAACCAAACTGGAAATTCTGCTTCCTTCTCCATAACTCCCTGTCAGCTTGTAAGCACCTTCTGTTCATCCAAGTTTTGGAGAAGACATAGGTCTTGCGTTCTGACACAGACCCTGGCCTCCCAAGCTTGCTTCCCAGGGAATTTCAGCAAACCACAAACAGAATGGTCCTGTTGGTTCCTCCTTTATCTAGCATTTTTTTCCTAAATAAAACACAATGAAATATTTTCTCTTGATCTTGAAATATTTGCACACTGGGACCTACTGTGGAAGATCCCAAGGTAACAGAAAGTTCAGCAAAGAGCATAGACTCTGAGTCAAGAGGTGGAGCACCCAAGGCAGGTTTACCTCTGACCCCTTCCTTACTTATGTCACGCCCCTGTGTGAGTCCAAACCATTTCTTGCCTCCAGCGCAGCCAAATGACAGAGGTCGGAAGGATACCACTGATCTGATTGTTAAGAGGCAAAGATGACTCCTACCCTAGAAGCTCTAAAGTAACGAGGCCTGGGTCCTTCCCTGAGAATCTTTCCCTGCATCCCCCAGGGTGGGCATGCCTGGGTGCTTTAGCATCTCTGTCTGGAAACAAGACTCATTCCTCGCTAAGTGCCGTGGAAAGGCTGCCAAGACACTTTCCCTAGAACAAGGGTTTTAAGCTTTATGCATCCTCAACCTTCTAGTGAGGGGCTTTACTTCTCATTCCCCAAAGCCTCAAGGTCCATTGGGTTGGGGGTGGCAGGCAGGTCTGCAATGGTAACAATCCTAATCTCGAAATGGAGTTCTTATTTTTCTCCATTGGCCTTCTCCCTTCAGGTTCATTCTCTTCCCTTTGCTGCCCTGCTCTGTGATCCCTGGGGCTGAGTGCTAGGAGCTGAATCACCAGCTTCCTCTGCCTCTGGCTTCCTTTTATGTCTGGCCAATGTGAGGTACAGGTAGGAGGCTGGAGGCCAGAAGGGTGTCTCTTCCCCTGCTCCCTCTTTGCTCTGATGCTTGGCTACGGCAGGGACTGTGGCCCTTGGGACCACTACTCCCACCAGGTGGCCACCCCTATGCTTCCAACACTCACCAGGCCCCAGTCACACCATTTCCTTTCTTTGCTCTTTTGGCTGAGGGCTGGTACCATCTTCCTGATATTGCTAGTTCCTGGGAACCTCAACATTCCTGTTGCTGCCCTGAACCCTGCCCATCCATCTCTAAGTTGTGCCTTCACTACATTCTTCTCAGTCAAATCCTTTTGAAAAGAATTCTGTTTCCTGCTGGGACCCTGATTAATATATCTTTCTATATGTATTTCAAAATAAAAACTACCCTAAACGGTAAGGTAAGTATGAGGCTTTCTGACATTGACTCTTTTGAAGCTATGTTGGTGTCCAGAGGAAGAACTTGGCTGCCAACTGGGGCATGAGCCTGGGTGCAGGGACTGCTGCTGCCAAAGCTTCTAGAATGAACAGGTCGGGGACCCTGGGAGTTGCTGAGCCTTCCTCATTGGGAGAATCCCCGTTCACCATGGGTGTGCGGTGTTGGGGAGGGAGAAGGGAGGAGATGGAATTGTTTCACAGTCTACCACGCTGCAAAGCTCTAGGATTCAGTGATCCATTTCAATTTTCCAAATGGGGCCTAAGACCCAGGGAAGTGGCCACAAAGCCCATTTCAGTCCAAATCATCCAGACCCCAAACCTTTATAGATTCTCATCCTGTGGAAAATAAAATCTGGTGACAGCCAGAGAAATGAGGGGCAGGGGGAGCAGGGAGCAGGGAGGGAGCTTGTCATGTAAGCTTTGGCGTCAGAGTTTGAATTCTGGTCCTACCATTTAGAAGCTATGAGAACTTAGGGAAGGCACCTAACCCCTCAGAGACTGGAGTCCCTCACTTTGCAGTTGGGAATAAAGAAACTCCGTATCCTCTAGGATTGCCGAGTCAGTATCTTTGACAGAAAACCTGGGCTGAGCAGCTCCCACTGAGGAGCGCCATCTGAAGGGCTTGGCACAATGTCTGGCCTGCAAAAGGTGTGCAGGAAATGGTACTTGGTATTATCTAAGTCCATCTCCACGGCTTCCCACTAGAGAAACAGTCATTGTGGAGAAGCTCCTTGGATGTATGAAGGCAATCAGAACACCAGTCAGTGACGTGCTTTCCTGTTCTCTAACCTCAGAGTGGATTTGGATGAGAAGACTGCTCACCCACAACCTCTCTTGCTCCTGGGCCTATTTCCCCAATCCCCCCAACCCTCCGGAGCTACCTGAGACCAAAAACCCTTGCTAAATTGGCAGGCTTTCCTCCTTCTCTGAGGAGCTTGGAATTGACTAACGAGGTTACCACAGGTGCTGCCTTGCTGCCAGCCATGAAAAAATAAAAATAAACTATTCTCTGTTGGAGAAGGGTGATGGGGACACATGCCCAGAACCTGCTACTGCAAGGATCTCAAACCACGGGGCTGTTACAGCAATACATTTCTGCTTCGCTAGCCCAAGGTCCCTGTCCCATTAGAGTGGGCCTGGTGGATTCAAAGTGGAGGCCTGGGGGCCCCAGGTGTGGTGGGCTGGCCCTCTGGGTGCCCCTATACAGGCTGCTGAAGCAATGGGTGGGAGGAGAAAGCTATCTTTTTGGGAGAGATCCACAAAGATGTCTCAGTTGGATTATTTTTAAATAATGTCTGGTGGGCTGGCAGGGTTTTAAGGGCTGAGAATTAAGACCTATGTGTTCTGTGGTGCTGATAGTGAAGGAAGTAGCTGTGGCTGGGTGCACTGGCTCATGCCTGTAATGCCAGCACTTTGGGAGGCCAAGGCTGGAGTTTCGCTTGAGCCCAGGAGTTTGAGACCCGCCTGAGCAACACAGTGAGATGCTGGTGAGTGCAGGCAATAAAAGCCAATAGTAGTTCCAGCTACTGAGGAGGCTGAGGCAGCAGTATTGCTTGAGGCTGAGAGTTTGAAGTTGCAGGGAGCCAAGGTTGTGCCACTGCACTCCAGCCTGGGTGACAGAGTGAGACCTTATCTCAAACAAAACAAAACAAACAAACAAACAAAAAGTAGCTATTTCTCACCCTCAGCTTGCTAGAGTAGGGGTGGGGGTGGAGGAAAGAGCAATGGAGTTCCTTCAACACATGAGTGAGCACACACGCACGTACGCACACCGACACCCACACCCACACCCCCACACCCCCCAAACAGCAGTCAATGAGAACAAAAGCTCAAGTTCAGCCCATACACATGTGCTGCATGTTCTCGTTTGCCGGGCCCTGTAGAGGGAACTGAGCACCAAAGTGAAGCTAAAGTCTTCATCCGTGGGCTGAATGGAAGGTCTGCCCTCTTGGTGGCCCAGGAACAGATATAGGTTGCATGGTGGCCTGGAGCCTCCCAGAACCTTAGGCTCCTGAGGGGAGTCCTGAGGCTTCATCCACTCATTTAACAAAGACCTGCTAGGCGCCCTACACAGGGCTGGATACGTAGCAGTGGGCAAGGGTGCTGCCCTCCTGAAGCTTCATTCCCCGTGGGAGAGACAGATAATAAACAACACAGGTAGCTCTCATGTGTTATTTGGTGACAAATATGGAGAAAACTAAAGCCAGGTAAGGGGGATAGGGAGACTTTGGGTAGGGATGTTGGCAAAGGTAGGTCTTAATTTTCTTAAACGTAGAGTATCAGCAAAGCTCTCCCTAAGAAAGGAATGGGCCAAGTATGGGCAGTGAGGAGGCAGGGAGCAATCCAAGCGGAAGGAATAGCAAGAACAGGGACACTGAGGCAGGGGGGTACTTGGTTTCCCTGAGAAACAGTAAGGAGTCCAGTGCAGCCAAGTAGACGAGAGTGCGAGGGGGCACGGAAGGAGGTCGGGTAGAGAAGGAGCAGGGCTCGACCACATGGACCTGTGGGCCACATGAGCCTCCGGCTTTTACTGAGTGAGGTGAGAGCTGATAGAAGGCTCTGAGTGAGGTGAGAACTGCTGGCAGGCTCTGAGCAGTGGAGGACATGATCCATTGTACACACAGTTCACCCTGGCTGCTGGGAGTTGACTGGGAATAGGATAGAGTCGTATGCGGTGACTGTAGCAGAAACCCAGATGTGAGGGATGATGACACTCCCCGGCCTGGGTTTGATTCCCGACTCCATCACATACGACCTGTGGCACCATGGATAGCCTCTTTCATCTGTGCTTCTGTCTCCTCACGTGTAAGATGGGCTAGTACCCATTCTTCATAGGGTTCTTTCTAGGGTTGTGATGAGGATTAAATGAATGAAAACATGTACAGTGCCTGAGGTGTAGTAAGAGCTCAAGAAACATTAGCCATTATGCTGTGAGGCTGTTGATACGACACTGGAAGTTTGCAGATGGGAAGTCAAGGTCAGCAGGGGCAGAGGATATCAAGATCGAAGTCACTACCTTGAAGGTCAGTGATAGAAGCCAGGATACACTGGGAGGTCGGGACGAGCCACAGGCCAGGGATGAGTGGACGGTCTGGGATCAGGTGGGAGTGGCCTTGGCAGGTGAGCCGTGGGAGCACCCCAGGAGTTACTGGGGTGGCTTACTGGAATCAGAAGCCGCAGGCAAGGAAACAAAGGAGGAAGGAGTTGGGCCCCAGGCAGAGTAAAAACAAGGGTCTTTGCCAAGAGAGCCAACCGAGAAGCCCCCCAGCTGCAAGGGGCAGCTCAGGGCAAGTGAGCAATGCCCACATCTGATTTCAAGAGTTTTGATGGGTTCCTTAAAAAGCAAGTTTAGGTTTCCGGCAAGGAAAGCAAGGCAGTGCTGACAGTCTGGCCTGCGAGATGTGAAGTCTGGGAGGCAGCTGGGCAGGGCCCATGCCACTGGGTTAGGGCTGATTCCTGGGAGAGAGACTGAAGCCCACTGTGGGTTTGAGAGACCCTAGGGGACCAATAGACACTTAGCAGAACCCACTAGTGTATCTGGATTCGAGATTACATCTCAAAAGTTTGGCCAGACAACGTTTTGTTTGTAGATTACAAACATCCCTGCTTCTAAGCCAGAGGACATGAGACAGAGTCCAAGGGCTTGTTTGCGTGGAGTATGAAACAGCCATGCACTGGGGTCTGTGGGGGTCCACGAGCTAACAAATTTCCCCAGAATGGCATGTGCTCTAGTTTGGGGAATTGTGCTTTATAGATTGATAATGATGGACAATGAAATAAAATCGATGCCCACTTTCTGTGCCGCCTCTTGCAGCTCCTTCTTCCCCTTAGCAGCTGCTCACTCTCAGTTTTCTCTTCTTTTAACAAATGTGATTATCTGGCTCTCAGGTAAGGACCTGAGCCAAGGAGATTCTCAAAAACAAAAAACAAAACAAAACAAAAAACAAAAAACAAAAACAGCCATCCAACACCAAACAACCAATAACTGAACAACTTAACAATCAACCAACTAACTATATATGGTAGCAAGAATAACGGCCCCTCAAAGGTGTCCACGGCCTAATTCCTGAAGCCTATAAACATGTTCCTGACAGGAAAAAGGGAATTAAGGCTGTTAATTAGCTAACCTTGAAACAGGCACATTGTCCCGGCCCAGCGTAATCACAAGGGTCCTAAAAGAAGAAAAGGGAGGCAGAAGAGGAATCCAAGTGAGAGGGAGAAGTGGCAGTGGAAGAATGATTGGTCGGAGAGCTGTGATGTTGCTGGCTCTGAAGATGGAGAAAGGGGGCCATGGGTCAAGGAATGTGGGCAGCCTCTAGAAGCCGGAAAAAACAAGACAACGCATTCTCTCCTGCAGCCTCCAGAAGGGAACACTGCCCTGACAACACTGATTCCATTTTGGGTTTCTGACCTCCAGGATTATAAAGTTAATTGATTTGTACTGTCGAAGCTACTAAGTTTGTATGGCAGCAATAGGAAATGGACACATTAAGCAACCAAACGGAATCTGGTTTGAGCTGACATGGTTGCACCCAGCACTGCAACATGCGAGGCCTTCAGCCTGGTTGTGTCGCCTCAGCTCACGGGGTCGCCTGCCCTGTGTTCCAGCCAGTCAGAAAACTTGCCGTTGCTTGACAGTTCCTGCCTCCCCCCTCTGCCAATTCTCTTTTTCTAGGAGGGTTGTTAGATCTTACATGCCAGGCTTACAAAGCGCCTTCACTGGCTGATGTGAAGTTTAAAGGAAATGCTGTACATGTGAGCGGTTTGCAAACTGGAAAGCTCATGAAGACATGAGCTAATATGTGACTTGATGTGTATGTGTGTGTGGTGCTCCAGCCTTTGAGCCCAAGGCTCCTGAATGTCCTCAGAGCCTTTCCCTTTAGGTTATTGATCACAGTCTTAAATTATAGTTTCATATATGCACATATTATTCTCTTACTAGATTTGCAGCTTCTTTGAGGGAAGGGCCTGGACTTCAGTATTTGCCCGGGTAACCCCCATAGGGAGAAGCTTGGCTGGAGGTAAAAATGGGGAGGGGGGCTGGAAACAAGAGGGTCAGAAGGTTACAGCAGGCTGCTGAGAGCACTGGACCCCCTTTCTGGCTCAGCTTCAGCCCCCAGATTTAGACTCCCTGATGATAGGACCTGGCCATGCTATATCCCTTTAAATAGAGTAGAGTGTTTAGTAAACAGCTGATGGGAATCTGTTTCTCACAGTACCCTCCCCTGGTATTTTTAAGGTCCTACAGTGACCTTTAGATGCCTCCAATCTTGGCTCCCACTGGTCTATCCTATGCAAAGTGACAAGGCTGGTTTCTCATAGCCTTGTCTGATCCCAGACCTTCTAATCTTGCAGTCAGAGGACCCCTGGGGGAGAGTCATAATTCTGGGCCCTCTCCTAATCGTAGGCTCCCCCCAGGTCCAGCCAGTGCTTGGCTCCAGGCAGGACAGCCCTCTGGGTACTCCCTGTTCCCACAGGTGGGGCAAACAGATGCAAGACAAGGAGCTCAGGGCGGACGGACCTGGGTATGGGGACCCAGGGGCCACCGGGGAGGCTCACTCTTCCCTTTCGCTGGCACAGCCTGTCCTGTTACTCTGGGCCACATTAGGTAAACAGGGGAAAGAAAACAATGTCTGTCAGCTACAAAATGAGCCCGTCAGGAAAGGAATGTTATTGCCAAGTGTTCTCAGAGGGCAAGACAAACAAAGAAGGTGAAACCTGTCTTTAACATCAGGCCCGGTTCACAACCATGCCCTCCAGCAGCCCTTCTATGAGCAAAGGCCCGTGCCCCACAAAGAGGAACCCTTCCCACCTGCCTCTCCTCACTTTTCCAGGGCTAGCTTGGCCTGCTCCCTCAGCCCCTGGGTTGGGGGGCTCCCTACTGAACAGTCAGTGGGAAGGCAGAGGCTGCTGGGATGCAGGCTGCTTCAGGCCTGGCTCCATGGCAAACCCGAGAGCCCGCGGTGCTGTCGGCTCCTAGCCGGGCCCTTTTAGAGGGGCATTCCCATCTCCAAGGAGGCAATCACATCAATAAGGGACGTTCGGCATCTTGCCCTCTCTGCGGGCAGAGGTGTCCCATAGCAACTGGGGCTGTGATCTGCATATGACAGCACATTGCAGCTATTCAGGACTTTTCTTTCCCCTGCTTTCTTTGAAACAAGCTTGCCCTATATCCAAGTTCCCTGTGAGCCGCATACAATGAAAACAGCAGTTGACAGGTTCCCTGTAACTTGTGAAATTTGAGTGCATCCAAGGGGAGAAAGAGTGCTCATTACTGAAACACAAAACGAGCCTCTTTCAAGGCGTGGTGAGTTGGCCCTTCAGTTTGCTGCTGCTGACCCTGTTGCCCTTCTGAGCACAATAAGCAGAGAGAGAAGAGGGAGAGAGAGGCCTTTACTCCTTAAGTTGCCAATTGATCACCCTCCTAACCCCTACGGGGGCTGCTTCTCCTAAACAATTCGGGTGACAGAGGTCAGGGCTCTGGCCCATTCCTCTGGGGAGATCTTAGCTCTCCCTGCAGGGACTTTCCCAGGTGAAACAAAGACAAGCTCCAGAAGCCTTAAACAAAATCCTGCTGATGACGCAGAAGGGAAATACAGAGAGGGGAAATGAGAGGTGCGCAGAACCACAACATTGGGCCTCAGCTGTTTTATCCAACCAGACCCCAACGCCCTTTAACACACTCTGAGATTGGACCATGCATTGTGGAAGCCCAGCCACATTTAAATTCCAACATGGTGGCCAGTGACCACTTAGCAACTGGGTTGGAGAGAGGAAGCCATGCAGGGAGAAGAAACAACTCTATTTTTGCCCACACTGGATTTTATGTAATTAACCAGACTTCTTGCATCCAAAATATCAGAAGAAGATGAGAAAGAAGGCAAAGAGAGGGCAGAGGAAGAAAAAAGGGAGGATGAGGAAGAAGAAGAACTTACGAGGTAGGCCAAAAGCAGTGCAAGCTTTGAAGGAAAGCCTGTTGAAAATGGCTGCCCATTCCTGAGGTTGCCCAGTGAGGGTTCTAGAGGGATCCAATTCCACTGCTTGAATGGTACACCCAATTGTGCACAGAGCAACACAGGGTAGTGTATATGAAAAAAATACAAGGAAGTTCTGTGTCTTAACTCCACCCAGCCCTTGGAAGAGCAAGGGATGGCCAGGAAAGATAGGGCTCTATTCTTTCTTTTTGATTCCAGAAGCAGTAAGTGCAGGTGATGCAGACAATCCTATTGTGCCAATGGTCTGGTACAGGTTTGCTTGGGGACCAGGGGCAATTTAACCACTGGGGTTCTGGTTTTATCAGCAAAAAATAAACTACCACTTGCAGCTCTCTGAATGTACCACATACTTTCATTTTGCCAATGATGTCCCTTCTTGCTGGAATATCCTCCACCCAGTCACCTACCTGGCAAATTCCTATGAATCCTTCACGCTACATATCAAGCGTCATCTCCTTTACCCATGTTTCTATCTTAGCACTTTTCACATTGTATTATGGTTACCTGTTTGCTTACTTTTCTATGTCACAGGACAATAGTTTCTCAGAGGGTAAGAACAACCATTTTATTCATTTTTTTGTATCATTGGTGGTTAGTACATAGTAGCTGTTCAATAATCACCTGACGATTTGAACTGAATCATGATCACAATAATTGTTTCTTTTTCAGGTCCTGGAATGAGTTTTATTCAATCACCGAGGACTTGCGGACAGAGCTATAACTTGTGTAACTCCAGAGGCCCCATTCATATCATGTGAAGGGGACCCCTGGAACTATGCAATATGTCAGCCCTGCAGGTGGAACTCCTGCCATAGGCCAGGCACTATGGTAGAATCCAAGTACCAGGAGCTTAAAATCTACTTACAGAGACAGGGCTAATATGAAAGGAGGAGACAGTAATGGCACAGCCAAGGATGTTCTTCTTGTGGGTACAGCAAGGATCCTGGGAAGAGGGAGATCTATGCAGACTACAGTCATTGGGAAAGACTTCGTGAAGAAGGTAGAACTTGCATTGTCCATGATGACTCGGGTAGAAAACAGATGATAAAAAGGAGGTATACACAGAGCACAGAGGATTTTTAGGGCAGTGAAAAACTACTCTGTATGATACTGTAGTGGTGGATACATGGTGTTACCATATAAACATATGGTAACAAACCCAGAGAATGTACAACACTAAGTGTGAACCCTAATGTAAACCAGGGACTTTGGATGATAATGACATCAGTGCAGGTTCATCAGTTGTAACAAATGTACCACTCTGGTGTGGGATGTTGATAGTGGAAAAGGCCGTGCATGTTGGGGGACAGGGGTATATGAGAACTCTCTGTGCTTTCTGCTCTATTTTGCTATGAACCTAAAACCACTCTAAAAAATAAAGTCAATATTTTTTTTTTTCTGAGACGGAGTCTTACTCTTCACCCAGGCTGGAGTGCAGTGGCACGATCTTGGCTCACTGCAACCTCTGCCGTCCAAGTTCAAGTGATTCTCCCGCCTCAGACTCCCGAGTAACTGGGATTACAGGTGCCTGCCACTGAACCCTGCTAATTTTTTGTAGTTTTCGATGAGGTTTCATCATCTCAACCAGGCTGGTCTGGAACTCCTGACCTCGTGATCCACCCGCTTCGGCCTCCCATAGTGCTGGGATTATAGGTGTGAGCCACCACGCCCAGCCAGTAAAGTTGAATTTTATAAAAAGAAGATATGAGCCTATTTGGGATATTAACAAAACAAGCATATTGAAAAAGAAGCAAGCAAAATACACAGGGAAGGCAATAAACCCATGGCCTGGCCATTGCTGGTAGAAGGGAGAATGCTTTGAAGAGTGATAAGAAAGAAGGTTTGTTAGGCGAGTTGGGGTCAGATAATGAAGAATCTTGAAAGCCAAGCAGAGAAGTTGGGATTTGGTGTTGGAGAACACAAGGAGCTCTTTTAGCTTCTAGGGCTGAGAAGTGACATCATGAAAGTGGGATTTGATGAGACTTCAGAGGGAAAAGTGATCCAAACATGCCCCCAGTCATTGAGGCACCGGGGAGTTTCTCCCAGCTCGGTAGGTGTAGGCTGTGAGCCCTGGACTGTCCACGAACAGAGCTGTAGAAGACAGCAGTCAATCTAGCAGTGGTGATGAGATCCCATAGTGCTTCCTGAGTACGAGCTTCCTCAGTTGGATCAAGGTCACAATTTGAACAAAGCTGGCATAACAGGGCATACAAGATAAGCAGTGCTCAAGCTTGAGGGGTTTGCCTGGATTTGCTGCTGACTTGCTGTTTGAAATTTGACCTCGATGTTGTTCTTCTAATTACTAACAAAGGTGATGAATCAGACAATTCTATGGGAAATGGGCCAGGTTCACCTTCTTATTAATTCTCCAGATTTTCATCACAGAGTGTAAGAGCTGAACATAGGGTTTTGTCAGCTACATCTGGGAAACCAGTCAGCAGTCATTCAGTAAATACTTTTAGACTCTGAGGACAGAGCAACATAGAAAACAGACACACTCCCCACCCTCACAGAGTTAACATTCTAGTAAAAAGCCATGTAGTTAGTTTCTCATCAGGTACAGAGAAAGATGAGTCCTGGAACTGCTTAACCTGGAGAAATCAGGAGAGAGGGTGAAGGGTGACAAGGCCCAGGGAAGTGAGGCGGCTTGGCACCAAGAAGAGGGAGCAAGTTTGCCTTATTTTAGAAGAATGGTCCTAAAACTTTCTACCCCAACATACCCAAGGTATAAAAGCAGACACACCTCCTTCAGCAAGAGTGGCTTGTGGCCACACTGGAGCCAAGGAGGGATGAGAGTGGCCAGACACCTCCAGGGAAAAGATCCAGATACCCTTCCCAGCTGCACTGGGAGAACTGGATGGAGTGAGACACCACTCTCCAAAATGCATCTTTTCAGCAGTGTTTTATAAGATAATATTGACATGAAGATGTTAAATATTTCATGGAAATACATTAGGGTGAAAGCAAGAGTCAGTTTGTTCAAAATATAATCAATATATTAATAATCAGCCATGAGACAGACAGCAGCGAGGATGGGGTAAAGGAGGTTAGCTCTCTTTCTGTGCCTGCTCTCCCTGGTATTGGAACCTGGCTATACTTCTGCCCAGCTCTTGAGCATTATTGCAAAACTGGGTCAATGAATCAAAGTCATGGAGTGGCAGATTCCACCTCGATGTAAGAAAGAACTTCTTTTTTTTGAGACAGAGTCTCACTCTGTTGTCCAGGCTAGAGTGCAATGGTGCCATCTCAGCTCACTGCAACCTCCACCTCCTGGGTTCAAGTGATTCTCTGCCTCAGCCTCCTGAGTATCTGGGATTACAGACGTGCACCACCATGCCCGGCTAATTTTTTTGTATTTTAAGTAGAGATGGGGTTTAAGTAGATATGGCCAGACTGGTCTTGAACTCCTGACCTCAGGTGATCCACCCTCCTCAGCCTCCCAAGGTGCTGGGATTACAGGTGTGAGCCAACGTGCCCAGCCAAGAAAGAACTTCTTGAGGATGAAAACTCTCAAGCAATGTCTCAGATATCTTACAAGGCAGTAAGCACCCCATCCCAAAGAGTGCAAAACCCAGGAAGGTCATCTGTTTGAACATCCTGTATTGACAGGGATATTGGACTCCATGACCAACTAGAGCCCTCTGGTAATGGAAGGCAGAGGTTTGAAGAGAAGAGGAGGAATCTGAGGGCTGGCCTTAACCAGAACCCAGAGAAACACCTTTCAACAACAATCATAGGAGCCCAAAATCCGATTCTCAAAACAGAATGTCAACAGAATTCATTCCCTGCTGCATCTTCATCACCTAGAGCCATTCCTCTGCACCATCATTTGCTACATGGAGACATTTCAAAGATGACTGCCTTTGAGATATGGTAGAGTGAAGGGCCTAGTCTAAGGGAGGGCCTTGCCTGGGAATTAGACACATTGAGGTCTGGTCTCAAAGGGCTGTGCAGAACTCCAAACAGAAAGGCTTGGCTCTGAGAGAGCCAGATCCCAAGTGCCCCAGGGTTGTAATGAGTCTCCTCGCATTATTGACCAAACACCTCTAAGTCACCTTTTGCTGGAGGAAGCTTGGTCCTTACAGGAGGGCCTTAGATTGGGTCCTGATAAGGCAGCACATCCTGTCTGCCTCCCCGTCCACACCCTCACAGCTGAGCCTGCTGCGGTTGCTGCCGACTTCAAAGGCACTGCTTCCCTTGGATCCACATCAAGGACTGGAAAGAGAAAAGGGTCCCCTGACCTTCTTATAGTGAGCGCTTAAACTTTTGTGTTGTGTGCATGTGTGTGTGTGTGTGTGTGTGTATTTTTCCTGTCACTATTGTGTTTTTATGCACTGGATGTAGAATGTTTGAAAACAATAATCGGAAATTGTCTTTCACCTATGGCCAGAAGCTGGAATCTGGCCCAGTGAGGGGAGAGGCCGTGTTCACCCAGTGGGAACCTGGTGACCCATGTGAAGGATGTCACTAGGGTGGATGGCGGGGCCTTCCCAGCCCCAGTCCCAAACACTGGTGCTCTGAGGTCCCCTCAGCCAGCCAGGCCACAGGCACTCGTTGAATGTGTCTCTGTGACCCGGCTCTCTCAGTGGGAGACGTCAGCCTGGAGGGCAGACCTCATCCTCAAGCCCACCATCTGCCTCACTCTCTAGGTTTTCCATTTCAGTCTCAACCCGATCATCAACACCATGCCAGGCCTGAGAGCCAGCCCTCTCCTGGGCTCTTGGGAAGGTGCCCTTGTGGTGGTGGGGAGCCCTGTGAGGAGACAGCAGAGTTTCCACCCATCCCGGGGTTAAGGCCGTGGGTGCTGGTCGTGGGAAGCTGATGAACTCTGTGGCCATAAGTAAGGGATCGTGAAGCTCCTCCAATCCCAGCTGCCTGCTCAGGCCTGCACTCGGCCTCCTCTCTGGGGAAGGAGAACAAGCAGCTCCTTCTCACAAGGTCCCCTGCTGGGAGGCATCGCCCAGCTTCAGTGGCCTCTCGTTAACAGAAAGCACTACAGCAATGCTAACAGGGGCCGGCCAGGCCTCTGCGGCATGACCTCTCCCAAAAGGAGCCCAGCCAAGCTGCAGGCCGATACCCACAGGCTGCAAAGGAGACAGGGACTGTTGACGAGGGAAATAATGAGAAGCATGACAATTTGCACTGAAGGGACATTGGCCGCAGAGAGCCTCTCTTCAGGCTTTCTCAACCATTCTCGGTAGGCCCTGAGGCTTAAAGGATCCAGTGCAGAAAAATCAGGCCCCAAACTGATGAGGGCCTAGCCTTCCAAAAAGACACAAATCACCCCTTTCCTGCCCCAAACACCAGGCAGAGCAAATGCTATTAATAACCCCAGCTTCCCCCAGCCCATGCAGGCCCTCTTAGTGCAGCCAGCTGTTCCGAAACAGGTTTGGGAAAGTGATCTTTGGCACATAATGAAAAGGGTGTGTATGTGTGGGGGAGCACCCAAGAGTTCTCCATCAGGGCCAATATTATTTTTAATTGCCGAGAATCGGCCTGTGGCCGTTACTCAAGGCTGCAGAGCACAGGCTTGCCAGGGATCGGAAACCAACTTCAAGAGGAGGTAAAAAAGCACGTTCCAAGGACTGCTCATTACCGAGCTGTCGTTTCTTATGGAAAATCAGGTTACGCCTCAGAGTTTATACAGTCCTCTCCCCACCACCTCTCCCTCTTTCGTTCCCATTTAGAAAAGGAGCAGTGAATTTGAGCAATCTGGGAATTTTGGTTTCTGCCCTTCCCCCGAAGCATGACCGATGGCCCATTTTTCAAGCCAAATCTCAGCCCTTGCAGGCAGCTGTCAGGAAACCACAGAAGGTGCTTGAAGGCACACAAGAAATGGCTGGTTCTAATCTGGAGAAAAAAATGAATTAACAAGGCAGCTACTTATGGAAGAATGTTTTCTTTCCTTCAGTCCCAGCCTGCATATTTTCACAACATGTGTACTCTGTTACCTTGTCACTTCCCTGTTTTCTTTGGGTAAATAACTGGGCTCTGGACTTGGGGGGTGGGAAGAAAGAAAAACCCAGCTCGCAGTATCACTGGGAAGGCCTGGCAGACTGAGCTGCAGGCGAAGAAGGAGCACGCCCGGAGGAGAGAACAGGCCCATTGCAGGCTGGGCTTGGCCCATTCTGGATGGGGCTTTTCACTGAACTCTGCAGGTAATGATGTGGGAATGAGAGACGGAGGAGAAAACTGCTCACCTCAGCCTTGGGCTTGGCAGACCTGAGGCTGGGGGAAATAAAGAACTTCTCTCCTTCGCCAAGTCAAATGTGAAGCCCTCTCTGAACCCGGCAGAGTCAACAAGGCAGACGGAGGCTTTTCTGCCAGCGTCTGCCCTCCCACTGGCTAGCGGAGCGGCCAGGGTGAGAGAGGTCGGTCTCATCATGCCCAGCCGTGAACTCTGGAGGCACCAGCAGCAGCCTGGGCCTTCCATGGAGCACAGGAGTACGATCTTCCTTTGTAGCAATACATGGTCCATGTTTGGATGTGGAGGCAATGGGCTCCAGCCAGAAGGTGCTCAGAGGCTTCTGAGTTCTTCTCTTCCAGAGCTGCTGTGAACATTTTCACTTCTCTGGCCTTGGAATACTTACCTTGTGAATTCTGTACCATACGCTGGATGGGTATCTAGCAGGGCATCTTTTAGACATGCCCTGGTGATGAGGGCACCAGGGGGATGAATAGCTGCAGGGAAACAAATGGTCACTCTAACCAGTCAGGGTCTTTTCTTCATAACACTACAGCAACTCTCATTTGCTTAGGTCCTCACAGCTGATCGTTAGAACAGAGAACCAACAGTAATATTGCTGCCTCATTACTCCTAAGACTGCACAACACACAAAAGGAGTTAGTTTGCCACGTGCCAAAACATGGCTGTGGGTGCTGGCTCCACCCTGCAGAGGGAAACTGAGGCAGAGAGCGCTCAGAGACTGAGACTAGCACAAAAGCCCCCACAGCTGACTTGGCAAAGGCAGGGTTGACTGGGGGCTGTCTGGGCCTCTGCATGTGTCCATTTCCTTTCTGCATTTGCTCAAGAGCCTTTGGGTCCCACCTTAAACTCCCTATCTCACCCTGTAGATCATACAGCCTTCATCAGGCAGAGGTTTGGAGTTCAAAAACAGCATTTTCCGGTGCAAATATCTGGCCCCCATCTGTTGAGTGGTTCTTTCAGGATTGCTGGAAGGGCTGCAAATGTCCCATGAGGTGGGGTCACTTGGAGAGAAAAATTGATGCTGTTGTAAGCGTTGCCTATTCAGAACTGCCATTTCCAGGGTGACGAGGGCTTTCATAGGGAGAAAAAGGACAAACCAAAAGCTTTCTAGGACAATTATGGACGCTTCAAATTATTCATGTGGTCTAATTCTGCAAAGACAGCTTCAGAGATGTACTGTGAGGCAGACAGGAGCCGCTCTGAGGACAGACAATAGCTCATGTACATTGCTGCCACAAGGACCAGGCTGAGAACTGTGCACACATGACCTCATTTCATCCTCTTACTCACCCTCTGCATGGAAGACTGTTGTCCTCCTTTTCCAGTGGAGGAAACTACAGAGACCAGACAAGTCGGGCCCCAAACCCACCAGTGTGACTCTAAAGCCCATATGTTCATTCACCAAGCTGCAGTGCCTTTGAGGACAAAGCTGAAGGAACTCCCATCTCAGAATGATGCCATTTAGCTCGAGGGCCTGCTCCCTCTGGCTTGATGGCCTGTCCAGAACGCTCTGCCAGTGCCCAGATGTAAATGTCTCTCCAGCAGTGTTGCCACGTGGAACCCTGCCGCTGCTGGTCCCTGAGAAGCCACACGGGGAACTCACCTTCTTCTGCCCTCCTCCCAGGCCCAGGCCCTGGCCTACCTGGTTTATATTTATACCTCAGCCTGAATCCTCACACTGCTAGTCTTTTCTTCTTCCTAGTCACCTCCCCTAAATGTCCCCAGCAGCACTTTGCAGAGCAGAGGCCCCAGGTGAGCATGCCTGCTGTAGAATTCAGCTGTATTTCTCCAAGGGCGTCCTCTAGATGCCCAACATAAGAATCCACTGGGGTGCTCCAAGAATGCAGATTTCCAGGCTCTGCCACAGACCTCAATAAGACTTTGAATGGTGGGGTTAGAAACCGATATTTTTAATAAGCCCCCTAAATGATCCTTAAGTTTGAGATCCACAATTAAGGCTTTCCAATGAATTAGGATATGTTGATCGCCAGACATTGTGGAAGTGGGCACCTTGCAAAGAGCTCATTGTGTATTTGGGTACTGGCATGGGAGTTCGCAGATGGGGAGGCTGGGGTGAAAGGAAGTCAGGAGTAGCAGAGGAAGGTGTAGGAGGCTGGGCAATATTTCTGCTAAACCATTTGGAACTCCTGGATGGGTGATGGCCCTGGCAAAAACGTGCTCTGAGAAAGTTCCAAGCAGAAGGCTTCCAGAGCCCCATTTCAGGCGTTCCTGAATCTGGCCCATTTCCTGCCAGGAAGCAGTATCCCTTTTGTTCCCTGCCGGATGATCCCAGTGAGCAGGATGGAGAGAGAATCAGGCCCTAGGGCCTCCACAGGCGAAGTTAAGTAGCCTTCAAGTGTAGAGAGAGCAGGGTGGAGACAGAGAGGGGAGGGCATCCCAGGGCAGAAGTGTGTGTGCGGTGGGGGGAGGCCAGGTCAGTGCTTCTGAAGGTCACATTTTTTTTGAGATGGAGTCTCACTTTTGTTGCCCAGGCTGGAGTGCAGTGGCGCAATCTTGGCTCATCTCAACCTCCGCTTCCCAGGTTCAAGCGACTCTCCTGCCTCAGCCTTCTGAGTAGCTGGGATTACAGGCGCCCACCATCATGCTTAGCTAATTTTTGTATTTTTAGTAGAGATGGGGTTACACCATGTTGGCCAGGCTAGTCTTGAACTCCTGACCTCAGGTGATCCGCCCACCTCAGCCTCCCAAAGTGCTGGGATTACAGGTGTGAGTCACCGCGCCTGGCTCTGAAGGTCACTTTCAAGTAGAGTTAGGGGAGCAGCAGCCTCCAAGTCCCCAGACTCATTAATAACAGACCTCCCAGGTGGGCCACTGTGGGCCGAATATGAGATGAACCTTTTGGTGAGTCAGTTTGGAGTCTGAGAAAATAAAAACAAAAATCCTTTATAAAATTGAAAAAGGATATTTTTTTCCCGCCTCACCAACAACTCCAAAACAACTGAACACAAAGTACTTTAACCTCTGCATGTGGCAAGACCTCCGTGAAAAATCGTTTCTCAGCCCATTTGATGGGAAAGGGGTGCTATTTTTGTGACTACCTATAACATCTGAGTAAGCTCGTCAGGAGTCACTCCGAGGAAAAATCTTATTATTAGTTGGAAAAATGGGGCAAGGAGGAGGCAGAGAAGAGAAGTAGCTCTGCTGAGTATGTGGCAGTGTGACTTCTAGAACTGTCTGTGTCCATGTGGACTTGGACAAGCCACTTCAGGACTCTGGGTCTGGGTCTTCTCATCCAAAACAAGGTAGGGAAGAGCCGTGCAGCCAGCAGAGCTGCTGCCCTGGAACCCCAGGGCAGACACAGGGCTTCTGCCTTCTGCCCATTCCACACGCTGGAGTCCTTCTCGGGGTGCAGCCCCGGCAAGCGTGTGTGTCTGTGGTAAAGATGACAGACCTTTCCTGCCATTGCTTTAGTGGGAAAATCGCAGAAAAAGGACTACAAACACCTCTGCAGTCTTCCTTTGATTAATGAAAACAGGGCATTACTCACAATTGCTCCTGGGGCCAGGCGCAGTGGCTCATGCATGTAATCCCAGCACTTTGGGAGGTCGAGGCAGATGGATCACCTGAGGTCAGGAGTTTGAGACCAGCCTGGCCAACATGGTGACACCCCATCCCTACCAAAAATGTAAAAATTAGCTGGGTGTGGTGGAGGGCACCTGTAATTCCAGCTTCTTGGGAGGCTGAGGCACGAGAGTCACTTGAACCTGGGAAGCAGAGGTTGTAGTGATCATGCCACCACACTCCAGTCTGAGTGACAGAGCAAGATTCTGTCTCAAAAAAAAAAAATGCTCCTAGGATGTGTATTAATCACACGTTAATGACTTACACATTCATATAGCGTCATATGTATGACACATTATATTTAGATATATTTATATTACACGTATGACACTACATGAATACAAATTACAGGTGTTTGTATGGATATTTGTATATGTATTATAAATATCTATTGTAAGTATACATAGGTAATTACCTACTATTTTATAGGTATTTGTCTCTACAGACACATATATATGTACAGGTTTTTTTTTTGTGTGTATATATATATATATGCCCACATATATATAACACTATATCAATACAAATCACAGGTATTTGTATATCTATTACAAATACCTATTACAGATATATATTAGTAAATATCATATTATAGATATTTGTATATATACACATAAATATATAGGTATTTGTATGTGTATGACACTATATGAATGCAAATCACAGGCATATACTTACACACAGATACGGAGTAACCCAAGGCTTCCCTACAAGGCCATGGACAAAAAGCATTTGTCTCCTGTAGTGGACTGAATTGTGTCACCCCTAAAAGATATACTGAAGTCCTAACCCTGGTACCTTATGACCCTATTTTGGAAATAAAAATATATTTGCAGATGTAATTACAATGTAGGTGGAGATGAGATTATTCTGGAGTAAGGTGGACCCTCGATCCAGTATGACTGGTGTCCTTATAAGAAGAGGGGAGAGGAACAGAGACAGAGACTGTCATTCACAAGGAGACCACCATGTGAAGACACGAACGCATAGGGAAGGGCCATGTGAAGACGACCGCAGTGACGGGAGCAGGGCAGCTATAAGCCAAGGAATGTGGAGGAGTGCTGGCTACCACCAGAAGCTGAGAAGAGGAAGGAAGGACCCTCCCCGACAGCCTTTAGGAGGAACATGGCCCTGGCAAAACCTTGATGTCACACCTCTAGCCTCCAGAACAACGATGCAATCAATTTCTATTGTTTTCAGCCACTCAGTAAAGTACCCGCCTGGCTAGGGAATCCTCAGAAGCAACCACAGCTCTCTAGCCGAATGGAATGAAGTGAAGCCTTCATGTCAGCACTGGGCTTGCAGCTGCTGAGCCCCCGATGGTGGTCCCTCTTCCCGACTCTCTCTCAGGAGCAGGGGTAGGGTGGAGATACTCAACTATTTCCAATGGAAACCAACACTTGAAAGGTTGTGAAAGCCCCTAAACCTCCTGCTCTTCCATGGTGATGGCTGACAGCTAAAGCCACACTGCCACTACCCTATGCCCAAGCTTGATCACCTGGAAGTGGGGACTGAGAGAGGACGAGAACGGCACTGCCTTTGAGCTCTCATGGGGTGGCATAAATTTACGGTCAGTATGCCTTCAGATCAGAGGTCCTGCTGTTAGAGAGTTTTCTTTTTTTGCTTTAATGGTACACAGGAATTCTCCCCCAGCCCCCTCAAAACACTCACACATCTTTTTAAAATTTGCACCTTTTTTTCATTCTGGTTTCCTATGGTGAAGGGGAGGCTAGGAAATGCCCAATAAATCATCTGTCTGTCCTCACTCAATTGAAAGGCAGGAAATGCAGAGAACAGTCACGTTACCTTTCCACTTTGCATACACCAAGAGCTATCAGGACCTGTTCCTTTGAAGGGGAGGCCCTTCTGACAGCAATATTAAATTTTCAAGGCCACTGGAGTTTGTTTCTAGGGAGCAGACCCAAAGTGGGCAGGCATGTGGGATGTTGGCTGTTTTCCCTTCCAGCCCCTTCTAGGAGTAACTTCTTGGGCTTGCCCTGGGAAATCTACTCGGTCAGCAATGATTTAGGGACTCCATGTGCACAGCACCATTGTAAGTCTACGCGGATTAAAGGAATTCTACTCTTGATTCCTAATTTTTAACAAATTTACATCTACAGACAGTCCTAGACTTATAATGATTCAACTAAATGATTTCTTGACTTTATGATGGTGCGAACCTCCAATTTTGACACAATGTACAGTATTCAATAAACATGAGATATTCACTAATTTATTATAAAGTAGGCTTTGTGTTAGATGATTTTGCCTATTGTAGGCTAATGTAAGTGCTCTGAGCATGTGTACAGTAGGCGAGGCTAACCTACGGAGGTTTGGTAGATTGGACCTAGATTTGGTAGACTAGAATTAAATGCATTTTCAACTCACAATCTTTTCAACTTTCGATGGGTTTATTGGAACTTAACCTTATTGTGAGTGGAGATGCATCTGTAGTTGGTGCAACAGCTAACTCATGTACATAAAATAGTGACCCCCTACAAGGGGGTTTATAAAAGGTGTTCTCCTCAAACTGTAGAAAGGAGCCGAAGATGCTTCCAGGTGGCCAGCCAAAGCTTCTTGGAAGAGGTGAAGGCTCCGAGCCGAGGCTTGAAGTCTAGGTAGGGCTGGGGAAGGAGCCCAGGAAGGAGAAATGGCAGTGCTCCAATGCCGGGGACTCCTGAGGATGCCATGGAATGGGGTGTGAGGAGGTTTACTCAGGGAACACTGAGAAACCTAGGGTGTGTGGAGAAGGTGGGGTGGGTGCTAGGAAACAAGGCAGGAAGGGTATGCAGGCGCTATCCTCTAGGATGTTTTGTGGATGACAGATTAAAATTGTGCTTGCCGTTGGCGTGACCAGCCCTCCCTGGAAGATGGCCTCCACTTGGTCTTGCATTCAAAGAAACACACGTAACTGCAAACACTTTCAGGCCTAATGTGATCTCCATGGTAGGGTTTCTTGAGAGGTCATGCAGGGGTTTCTTGCAGTGCATTTCCCAGTGAACCTTTCCTCAAACCTTCTGGGACATTTGCTCCTCAGGTTTCACACCCATAAAAGACTCCTCATTCTTGTTCTTCCTCGCTTTCTCTTTCTAGCCACCTCCTCTTCTCAGGCCGCTCTCTCCCCATCCCCCGGGGGCCCCCTCACTCGTCCTCTGGGTAGCCTGGGCTAAACTCCACCTGATGGCTTTAGGAGCCATCTGGGAGCGATCTGCAGGGAGGAAGGGCACGCTGAGGAGGCTTCAGACAAGGAGAGCAGATGGAGGCTGTTGGTTCCAGGGAGGGAACTGAGCAAGACCCTGGGAAGGAATAGAGCCCCAAAGTAGGATAGGAAAGTCCGACTGGCATCAGGGTGCCCAAGGATGGCTCTGGTCTGGGTGGGTTTTCACGTTTGAGGTCTGTCCCCCTTGTCTGACTGTGTTGTTCCCTGCTGTTTCCCCATGCCTAGATGTCCAGAATATAGTAGGTACTTAAGAAAGTAACCATTGAGTGAATAGCAGCTGAGTTATTAGAAGAAATAAAAAAGTGTTCTTAAGAAGAACACTAGTTCAATGACTTGGCTCATAGTAGGAAATCACTGTGCCAGTTCCCTTCCTCTCTTCCCTTCTTCTATGTTGAATGTTTTGTGCTCAGCACGTCCACCTTTAGAATTCTTTTCAGAAAAGATAGCACACATTGAGCCTTAACATCCAGTCCATGAAGCAGATATCATAGGGGAAAAAACCCACACTGGCTGTCAAGGAAGTGGGTGAGTTGTGCATGGAACAAGCCAGGGTCTCCCTGTGTGTCTAATGAGGGGTGGGGGTGGGACGCGTGGTCTCAGAGGGTATTTCCAGTGCTGTCTATGATTTCACCCAGCTGTCAATCAGGGTCATGTCTGTTTTATTCAGCTTAGCACTGAGCACACCGGGGACATCTAATACGTTTCTACTGAAGAAAGGAATGTTGGGATGGGTGAGTAAGTAACTCAGCAGTGCCCCAGCTGAAGAGAAGGGATCCTTTGCAACCCCATGGCTGTCAGTGAGCAGATAGCCCAAGGTTCACCTGCCCTGCTGTCCCCAAAGGCAGGAACGCCAGCAGGTGGAAGAGGGGAGACTGTGATCCACCTGGGTCCCTCATGCCTGTTTCTAGTTTCTGCCCACCCTGATTCACAGCTGGGTGGAATCACAGACAGCACTGTAGATACCCTCCAAGATCACGTATCCCACCCCGTTAGGCAGACAGGGACACCCTGGCTCGTTTCATGTACGACTCACCTAATTCCTTAAGAGCCAGTGTGGGTTTTTTTCCCCTGTGATATCAGCTTCATGGACTGGATATTAAGGCTTAATGTGTTATCTTTCCCAGAAATACTTTAATTCCAAAGATGGACGTGCTGAACACATAACATTTAACACAGAAGAAGGGGCAAGAGAGAAGGAACCAGCACATACGGATGTCCTATTATGAGCGAGTCACTGTGCTAGTGTTCTTCTTAAGAATACTTTTTGGCCGGGTGTGGTGGTTCACGCCAGTAATCCCAGCATTTTGGGAGGCTGAGGCGGGCGGATCACGAGGTCAGGAGTTTGAGACTAGCCTGGCCAACATAGTGAAACTTCGTCTCTACTAAAAATATAAAAATAGGCGGTCGTGGCCGGGCGCGGTGGCTCACGCCTGTAATCCCAGCACTTTGGAAGGCCGAGGCGGGCGGATCACAAGGTCAGGAGATCGAGACCATGGTGAAACCATCTCTACTAAAAATAGAAAAAAATTAGCCGGGCGCAGTGGCGGGCGCCTGTAGTCCCAGCTACTCGGGAGGCTGAGGCCGGAGAATGGCGTGAACCCGGGAGGCGGAGCTTGCAGTGAGCCGAGATTGCGCCACTGCACTCCAGCCTGGGCGACAGAGCGAGACTCCGTCTCAAAAAAAAAAAAATAGGCGGTCGTGATGGCGGGCACCTATAGTCCTAGCTACTCGGGAGGCTAAGACTCACTTGAACCCCGGAGGTGGAGGTTGCAGTGAGCCGAGATTGTGCCACTGCACTCCAGCTTGGGCGACAGAGTGAGACTCTGTCTTGAAAAAAAAAAAAAAAAAAAGAAGAAGAATATTTTTTATTTTCTCCTAATACCTCGGCTGCTATTCATTCAACAATTACTTTCTAAATACGTACTACATCCTGGACATCTTCTAGGCATGGGGAAACAGCAGGGAACAAAACAGACAAAAATTCTGCACTGTCACACTGACATTATGGTGGAGAAAACAAACAAGAAACAAGAAAATGATTGAAATACTAGTATATTAGAAGGTGATAAATGCTATGGAAGAAAATAAAGAGCAGGAAAGGAAGACAGGAAGTGCTGGAGGAGAGAGTTGGCAGTGGCCATTAAGATAGGGGGGCCAGGGAAGGCACCACTGGGAAGGGGACTTTGAAGCAAAGACTTGAAGAGGTTAGAGAATCAGCTGTGTCGGCACGTGGGGGAGAAGAGTCCAGCTATAGAAACCACTCACCAGGGGAAAGCTCTGGCAGGAGGACTGTGTGAGGTCTGTTCAGAGAACAGCAAGGAGACCAGCCTGGTAGGCAGGACGCTGAGACCACTCTTTACACCTAGGAAGAACTGGCTTTTCCTGTTAGCGCGACTGGTTGATTGTCTTGCTTAGGAGATCAAGGTCACAGGTGTGATCTTTGTTTTGAGACTTTTGTTTTCCAACGAAAGTCATCTTGCAAGGACAGAAGAGATGGTCACATGAATATATTAATTATCACAAATCTGTCCTTGGAGCTGGTCTGGAGCCTGACTCCACAGCCAACTACCTATTTACACTTATACGTATCATCACCCTTTCTGAGCCTCAGTTTTCTCCTTTGAAAATGGGGGACCCACTTGGTAATACCCTATGGGATTTGACTCGTGTATTGTACAAAGCACTCTGTAACTGTGATCTGCTGTAGAAAGTGTTCACTGTTGTTATTATTATACCATAAAATAACTCATGGTCTATGTCCAGCTCATGTTGGGTCTGTAAAGCCATTTTGGTAGACCAAACTCATTTCTTAGCTCTGTTTGCTAGGTTGCAGAGACGATTTTTACTTATGTGTTACAGTCATCTTATTACTTTGGGTGGGAAAAGATTCCATGAGGCTCTCAGCAGCCCCTCTGACCTTTGGCTGGATCTGTCAGGCCATTTCCCAAACCTGAGATGATCCTACTACCCCCACCTCCCCACCCCCAACCTCCATCCCACCTCTGCTTTTGTCTCTCTGCCTCACTGGAGAGAGCTGCATGTCTGTGCCAGTGGCCTCTATTTCTAAATCATACAGTGTGACCTAGGCGCTCAATGCTGCCAAACAATTTTCATCCTTTGGTTAAGCCCTTGTTTGCTTCCTGCGCTGGGAGCTCCAAACCGACTCCACCCAAGTCCCCAGCCCCACCTCGCCTCCCTTTGCTCGCTGCAGATGGCTTGTCTTCAGCTGCACTAGAGGAGCCAGCTCAACAACGTGAACTTCTTCCTGCCTGGAAATTCTTTAACCGTACCTCAGTCTACTCTTGGCTCTGCCCATCTCTTCTAGGGCCAGAGCCAATAACATCTCTCTTGTGGAGGGGATGGTTTCTTCCTACACTGCCTACCATATTGCTCTTTCTATAGAAATAATCCAAGTGATCCCAAAAGATTTATGAATAAAGAAGGTGATTGCTGTCCTGTTGATCACAGCATAAACTGGGAAGCTACCATATGTTCAACAAAAGGGGACTGGCTAAACTGATCATGATACAGCCATGCAGTGGCAAGGAGGGCTTTATCAATAGTATGATCCCAATTTTCTTAGAAGCAAAATGAAGTCAGAGACAACAAACACCAATATGTGTGATGGGGAAAAAAGACTGGAAGGAAATCTACAAAAATAGAAATAATGATTATCTTCTGATGATAAGAGTATGAGGGATTTTTACTTATTCTTAGTACTTTACTCTGAAATTTCTACTATAAGCACATAGTATTTTTATAATTAGAACAAAAAGCAAAAGTATTAACAATAGCATTTCTCCTTAGAAAAGCTGCATGTGATTCAGTTCCTCTTAGTTATCCCTTTAAATGCAGCATTTCCTGGGGTGGTGCCTGGTTGACAGCTGTGCATGTAAGGACTAGAAGCAAAGAAAACCATAACCAATTAACATTACAGTGGGAACTGAGGCGTGGAGAATGGAAATGCCTCCACAGAAATGTGTTATTACTAACTTTTTTTTTTCCCATCATGGGACAGGTGTTTAAGGGAATGCACTAAATTTGCTCCAGATAACATATATTTTAAAAATACTATGATTATTGTATTTTTCTGCTTCTCCTTTCATGGGAACTTTTAACATGAGAACTATTTGGTAATGGATGTTGCATTTTAGGTCTTTTAAATCTATTTAATGGAGGCCTACTGTGTGCCAGCACTGGTGAGACAAGGGGTTATCTGCCATTGTGTCTCAAAAGGGAATGGGGCAGCACCCTCACTAGGGGCTTTGCAAATGTTTGGGGGAGTTTTTGATTGTCAACATGACTGAAGGAAAGGTGCTGTTGATTTAGCGGGTGAGGACCAGGGTTACCACACACCCTGCAATATATGGGGCAGTGCTATATAACTAAGAATGGACCCACCCCAATCCCAATGCCTGGGAGGTGAAACACGGAACTGGACAGAACAGTGCGGAAGATGCAAACTCGAATGCTCCTCTACCCCCAGGCCAGGCAAGCAGAGGCTGTAGTGAAGTGGGGACAGCTGTTTCGAGCACTGGCCAGCATCACTACGCTTAAATCCAGGGTTACTCTATCTCCCCGGCCTCCCAGCAAAGCCAGAAATCTAGATGGTGGATGTAAAATTTCCTGATTAAACAAACAAACAAACACACACAGAATGGGCCAAACAAAACATATCTATGGGCCAGATTTGGCCTTCACGTCTCTACTTGCAACCCTGCTTTAGGTAAAGACATAGTCTCTGTCTTCACGAGAGTAATAGAACAGTGCCCTTATGAGTTCAAATTCAAGTCCTTCAGGGGACAAATATGGGTTCCAATCGCAGCTCTGCCATTTACTACCTATGCTCTTGGCAAGTGAAAATCCTCTGAACCTCACTTTCCTCCTCCATAAAATGGAACTGATGGTAACCCTCATCGGTTTGTGCTGAAGATAAATCTGGGGAGAGACCCCCCAGTGCCTGCACATGGAAAATGATTAATAAAGCAGAGCTATTATTATTATTAAGGATATCACAGTCTAAAATAAGCATCTGCTGTGTACAGTGCTCTATGCTAGATGCTGAGGGGTTGTAAACAAGTGTGAGAGAAAGCTCTTGACCCGGAGCGTTTTCATTCTAGGAAAAGAGAGAAACCTTGGATGTAAATACTGTGAGGTGGTCAGATTTAAGAATATGACTGACGTCAGACAATTACTGGAGTCCAGAGGCAGGCACTTCTTGGGAAGTGGGGAATCCTGCCAGGCAGAGAGGACGGCAGGGGAACAGCCTAAGCAAAAGCAAGGAGACAGATGGACAAAATCATAGTAACACGTGCTTATCGCGGCCAGGCACTCTCCGAGTCCTCTGTGGGGGCGAAATCTGATGCTCAGGCATCAAACCCGCGAGGGACGCGACATGGGGCTGAAGGGGCCCTGGAGTCAGGTCATGGGGCTGCTGACTGCCAGGCCAGAGCATGGATATTTAATGTGTGGCCAGGGAGTGGAAACAAGGAAGTGAGCTGTAGGGACAGTGATCTAGGATCCAAGGATGATGTGGAAGTGGAGATGGGGACAGTGGCCTTGTGGGGAGAGCACACATGAGGCCTGGGACTGGGTAGGGAGTGCTGAGGAGGTGCTTTACCAGGCCTCCGAGAGAATGGAATTTGGGAGTGGCGGGGTATGCAGTTAAAACTGACTGCCTGGGGGATCATGGGAATTTTATATAGGGAAAATAATTTGAAACTTTTGTACCCCCTCCACACTATTCTGGCTTGCTTTCTCCACCCTCTGCCAGGCTGTTCATTCACCGGCATGTTTTTTTCTCGGTCGACTACTCTTCTTGGTTATAAATGCCTCTCTTTAACTATTTTTTAAAATTTTTGGAAGCAACTCCTTCTCTGGCAAACGTGCTGTTATTTCCCAATGTCTCTAGAAAACCTGGACTCATCCCCCACCCCTGCCTCTCTAGAACACAGATCACTGCTAGGGTTATTGATGGATTGGGTACAGCAGAACTTCCAGAGTTTTCGCCCATCTAGGCTGGCTGATATGGAATTCCATATTGCATATGAAGGAAGGATGTGCTTAGCAAATACCGTGAAACAACATTTGCAGGGGAAATTGCTAATCCACTAAAAGAACAAACTGTCTCTAAGCACTCCAACAACATTCATTTACATTCCAACAGGCAAAATGCTGTTTACACAAGAGGCGCATCTATTTTTAAAAGTACACCAGGCACACTTCTCCTAGGGAAGATTCTGTAAGCTGTGACTCTGCAGGATAAAGAGTAGTAAGACTGCTTTGCAGGGGATGTCCCATACCTGAGGTTCTTCAGACCGTAACTGGAATTGGTCCAAACCAATGACGCTTCGCTGCAATGCATCTTTAGCATGAAAGATTCCATGAATAATCACTTAAGGTCCCCCAACAGACAACTGCTATACAACCACTGGAGGGGTACTTACACCTAAGGACTATTAACTCCTCCAGGAAAGAATCCTTTGCTTTGAAAAGTGAGTATAATGCCCTCATGTCCACATTTCCAGGAGGAAAAGTAAACGAATCCAAGTGTGTGGTGACTGGCACCTCATGGTCCAGGAGGGAGCACGACGCAGTGTGTGCGCAGGAAGTGAGCACTCCTGTGAGTGAAAGGGGGTGGAGCCTGCCTGCAGAGCGGTGAGAAAGTCTCTCCATGTTGCTCCCTCAGAGGAGTCCTGCTAGTTCTTTTTCTGTAGTAGGACAACCTACACCCTCCTTCTGAGTCCCCCAATCCCCCCACCACCACTAAAACAGATGTGGGGGAAAACTAGCAGCAATGAAGAATTATTAGACAACGGTCAGAGCTGATCGAAGTTTTAAGAGGCTGCCTTGTAGATGGCAAGTTTCCTGTCACCAAACATAAGCTCACCATCAGTCAGCAGGGAGAGTGGCAGGATTCCGCTGTAAATTCTTGTAGGACTTAGTAGAAAGAAATACCTATCAGAGTTTTTTCCCCCTTTCTTCTAGATCTTTCTATAAAAATGTGTCCAGGGCATGGATGAAGCACCAGATAAGAGCTAACATTCTTGTGGTTAGCTGGACCGATGATTTGGTGCAAGCCACTCCCCATTGGTCAAATGAAGTTTGGGGCTCAAAGAAATGTGAGTTGTGCCCTCCTTTTCTCCCCCCTCCGATCCCTCCCCCTGGAACATTCTGTGACTACAGACTGTGGCTCAAAAACGGGGATGTTCCAAGTCTGACTCAGTCACCAGCCTTGGAATTAGGGTTGTCCCGAGGAGATGACACAGACAGCTGGGAGACTATCTGGTGGCTTTTGAAGAACCTGACCTACTCCTGGGGCTCAAAACCCTCAGCTCCCACTCTGACTCCCAGGGCCTGAAATGCCAGCCTCACAGTCACTCCCTGGGGATCTGAATACACCCCTACCCACTCAGGGGTCCTATAGGAAAATGCAAATTAGGTCTTTATGCAACAAAGGGGTGGGAGGAGGGATTTGCTGACAACCCTGTGAGTGCCTGGCAGAAGGCCCTGGGGACTGATGGCCCCCCATGGAGGGAGGTCAGGAAAGAAAGGAGAACAGAAAAGGGAGAGCACTCAGAACGGGTCAGAGGCCTTGGGCAGCCCCCACTTCATCGCCAGTGTGCCCTGGGTCGGGGGGATAATCCTGGGTCATCAGCCTTGGGCATTGTCTTAGCCGCGTCAGGACCCCCACCCTGAGCATCACAGACTACACTTCCGGCCTCCTTGCATGTGATGCTCTGTGCTAACCAGCAATTCTCCAGGCCCAGAACCCAGAGACATCTACTCTGTTCCTCTCATTTCTCCCAAGACCCCAGAAGTCAGGACTCAACACTAAGAGTGGGGCCTGATGGGGTACAGCTTGGAGAAGAGGCGTGCACAGAGGGTGGAGAGCCATCTCGGATCCAGCTCCGGCAGAGTAAATCAAACTGCCCTCCTCCCCCACAACCCGCTCTGCAATCCTTTCCAATCAGGGAGTCTAAAATTACCATATTTACAGCATCTGCAGCCAAGCCAAGCACTAAACAAGATGAATAGCGGTGACGCACGAGCCTGAGTGGGAGCCTGGGTAGAAGCATGCAGCCGGCTGGGCTGGGTAGTGCTGGGCTGGGCTGGGCTGGGCCCTGGGGGCGAGTGAGCCACAGCTGGAGAGTGAGGACAGTCCCAGGCAGGGGTCCTGATGGATGAACTCACCCAGCACTAAGGGGAGGTAGAGGAAGGGGTGGTGGGTGAGGAAGCCTCGGTATCTCAGCCTTCTTAGAAAAAGAGAGAGAGGAGGCAATTAACAGAGAGAGAACATGAGAATATGCTGCTGACTTTAGGTTTCTCTCCTTCCTCCTCTGCCTCCCTCCCCTTAAACTCTCCAGGAGGAACCCACTGAGGCCTTCAAGCCAGGATGCCTTCCATGGAGTTTCCTTGTGTGTATGTGGGGTGGGGGATTTCCAGCAGGGTTTTGCTCTGGATTCTTCCAGTGGGGACACCCATGCCTTGTGAGTTTCCTTCCCAAGCAGCCTTTTCCAAGGACGCTCTGTCAACCTACACAGATCAGTGACTTCATTCCTAAAAAAGGCCTGCAGGTCTGGGTGCTTTCGTTCTGGAGGAGACTAAGGCCAGGAATGACAGGGAGCGTGTTCTGCTTCAGGGTGTCCCAACACTTTTTGTCCGAGCCTGGCTGTTCTCTCCCCAGAAGGAAAAACGCCCAGGAAAAGAGGCTTGGTGACTCATGACCTGCTCGCTTGCACTCGGAGTTTCAGAGCTAGGAGGGAGCTACAGACAACAGACAGAGGGAAAGAGACAGGGCCAGGGAACCCGGGCTTGTGGACTCTAAGGCCAGTGCTGTGTCTGCTGCCCCAGAGGTTCACCATGGATTCTGTGATGCTCCCAGGTGCTGAGGAGTGAGCGGGGCTCCTGGACCCCAACACTCCTTCCTTCAGCCAGAGCATCTTCATTTTGAGCTGTTTTGTGGACTGGGCTTCTCTTTATGTTTTCAATTCCTTTCCCCAAAATGTTCAGTGACTTGAGTAAAGTCACTGGCCTGTATGAGCCGACAGGAAGTGGAAGATAACAGTGGGTGGCGGGAAGGAAGGCAGAATGAGGCGTCTTTAGAAACAGATGGAATGTAGCAGGAGATGCTGAGAAAGGGGGTTAATCCCGACATAAGGTCATGATCAGCACTCACATGTGAACCAGCCCCAAGAAGAAGACGTCTCCCCTGAGAGATTTAGAGCCAGAAGCCACCTGCACTAATCCTGCCGGAACCTGAACCCAGATCCCAAAGTGTGAGCTGTTTGTTAAGCACCGATCTAGTCCAGGACAGCCATTTGTAATAGGAGGTGAGGAGAGGCTGGATTTGCTGGTGCTTGAGTTGGAGCTGCACAGAAACAAATGTTTCCAAGCTGAGGCCATCATGAAATAGGCAGACCATTCAGCACATGACTAATTCTGGCCTCACCCTCAGGGTGTGCTAGAAGGAGAAAGTCCTGATAAACTGCACAGAGGTGTTTCTGCTCTTCTCACTTGCCCAGAATTGCCAAGAGTTTGCCATTAACATTAACATGGTAAGAACTGAGTGGAGTTGGTCGCCCGAGATAACAGCTCCTGTTCCCACTAACCTCTGCCCTATCCTAGGTAGGGCCCATGCTAACCCATAGTAGCCAGAAGTCCTCCTCTCTTCTCCTCCCGCCTCTCAGAGCACACCTCTGTCTCCTCCCTCCGGCTCCTCTTTCTCACCCTCAAATGGTATTCCTCCAGTTTTGGGGCTTCTATTTTTTCTTCCAACTCTGTCTGCTCTCCTTGAGTGACTTTACTTTTCATTGGCTTCATTTATCACAAAAACCTGTGACCTCAGCTACAGCCATCTTCCAGAACTGCCCACATATATTCCCAACATTCTATGGTTGTCTCAAATCACACATGTCCAAGACTGATCTCATTATCTATGCTCCCTTGCTTTCCATGACAAGCCCCTCTTTTCCTGAAGGTTCCTACCCTGTCTCCTCTCTCTCAGTCAACGATATCACCAGCTACTCAGACATCCAAATGGAAAACTCTGGACCCTCCCTCTCCCTCAACAAGGCCTGACAATGTTAACTCTGATGAGTCCTCTAAATCTCTCCCCTTCCCATCTATGCCACCATAGCCCCAGATTAGGCTCTCAGCTCCTCTCTGCTGCTCCCAGTCCTTCCTCCAGGATCTCCCAACCTTGGATCTCCCTCCACGGTATCAACTGGAGACAACTGTCTAAACACAGATCTGATTATTCCGTAAGTAAAATATTTGCTGGTGACCCACTGTGTGCCAGACTTTGTGCCTAGAACTGGGAATACAGTGGTGGATACAGCAGGTATCTTGTAAGATAAGGTAAGATGTGAGGTAACTCATATCTCAGGGAATCAAACAAGAAACAAGCTCAAAAACAGATACGTGAATAAAATACTCTAAGTTGCAGGGTAGGATATAATGGGGTGGGGTGGGTATCTGTGCCACCCCTTGCAGAAAGACCTTCAGAGGCTCCTCATTACCTACAGAACAAAGTTCAGACTCCACTTGGCAAGCAAAAGTCTTACTAATGTGGCCCAATCTATTTTTCAACTCCCTCTCCCACCACTACCTTCTTCCGCCCAACCCCCTAGTCTGTGTTCCATGTCCTATTCATCGGTGAATCCCAAGCCCTTCACTCTTGGCAAATAACAAGCAGACAATGAATACTTAGGGAAATCAATGTGTGGACGAGCAAATGATGGATAGGTGTCTATAGGCATGCCCTCTCCCCTTTCTTACCTCTACTCTGGTGAAACTTCTTTACAATAGCCCCTTCCTTTGGGTCTCCAAAATGTTTCTCACACTGTTTCTGCCCCAGGTACTCATAATAATGTCTTTCCTACTAGACAGTTAAGGCATTAAGGACAAGGGCAATATTGTTCCATTCCGAAAAAAATGCCTGGCACACAGCAGGTGCCTGAAACATGCCAGTGGAGTTGACTGTGAAGAGCCTGAAGCAAGGGGAAGTGAGTGTTGTCTTTTTTTAGATTGTTTCCTACAAATACTCCAGTGGCCATAATATTTGGGTGGAAAAAAGAAGCATGAAGATATCCACTGCCAAGTGGGCAGTCAGAGGCATACACCTCTTTGCTCAAGGAACAGCCTCAAAGAGCCCAACTTTGTCCCTGTGTCTTTGCCTTTGAAAATAATTTTGCACAAACAAAGCAGAGAATAATGAACCAGATATGTGCCCATGGAATCTGGTGCTCAAAGATATGCCCTTATCCATCTGAACAGAAACTCATCTGGATCAGGAGTTGGTTCTAGGGCTAAGCTTCACATGATCTGTGAAGAACCAACCTCATTCATCCTAGCGACAGAATATTTATTTATTCCCAAGGACCTTAAGTGAAACCTAACTCCTTTGCTGCTCTCACACCCCGTCCCTGGAACTCCTTAATCACTATTCCCTAAGCCCAGAATAATTGAACACAGGGGTCTGTTGGTTTATGGCAAATGCACTCGGAGTCCCTGCCTTCTTTGGCAGGATGGGAGGAAGGTGGACAGGTAACCAACCATGAAAAAACTTCAATAAAAATCTGATTATAGGTAAGAATAAAAATAAGAGGTAGATTTTGTGCATGTTTTTAGGCTTGGTGCCTGCTCTCGGAAAAGTACTGGGCATATGCCAAGCTACCTGGCTTACCTAGATCATTGTTGACTCTTGAATTTCACACATGGTCACCTAGTCCTCCTTTCTTTTTTCAGTCTCCCCAGAAAGCACCCCACCCCTGACCTGGGCATTTCATTAGTCCTATCTCTTTAGGGACCATTTCAGATTTTTCTTGACAGTCTTATTTTATTCACTCTGGTTCAATGTCGCCAACCCAACAATTCTCAGCCAAGCCTCCAAAGGAAATACAATCTGCCTGCTGCGTCAGATCACTTGGAAACAGACACGATTGGCTTGGAGTCACTCCATGCAGGGCTGTAAAATTGTTCTCTCCTTCTAAGTGGGTTGGGTTAAGCCCAAGCTGAGGCAAGAGATTTCCAAGGAACACAGAGCAGAGGACTGTAGTAAGTGGTGGTGATTCAGTCAGTGGTCCTCTTGCTTCTGAGTCAGTATTAGCCTTCCTCCAGCAGCAAGTATGCGTAGGCGGCCTTCACAGTCAAACAAAACAGTGAGGTCTTCAACACTGGGGTTCATGAAGCAGTTTACAAGAGTAGTGGGGATGCAGGCTTGGTGTAAATCTCTTTATTCCTGCCAAGTTCTAGTCTAAATTTTTGTGTTTCCAAGATAAATGAAAGTTAGTTAAATTGATTTTGAGATTTATGTATCTCGTGTAAAGTTGGCAGGGTGTCCACAGTTCCATTAGGCCAACTCCACCAAATACCATTGAAATTCTGATACACATTTGTCTGAAGGTCTCCTTGGACTTTCAAATGGGGTTAATTTATTCTTGGACTTAATTTTGCAATGTGTCATGTTTTTGTTTTAATTACCTGAGAGGCTGTCTGGTGTAACAAAAAGAGTTCTAGATTAGGAATCAGAAGTCCCAGTTATATCATTCACAGGGCAAGTCATTTAATGTGCCTCAGTTGCCTTATCTACAAAATAGGAATTGTGCTACTTGCTTTGAAAATCATAAAGCATTATACAAATGTAGGGAGCGGTTGGCCCCAGTGGTGGCTGTGTGGTTGAAAAGGAAGTGATTCTCCAGGTCCCATTGAAGCTGTGGCCCAAAACAATGTGGCAGGAATATGAACATGGGTGATCAGATGAGCAGGACACTGACTGCCCTTTTAGAAGACCTAGTTCTAACTCAAGACAAATCCTTCCATCTCATTAATTTGTATTTTTATATAATCTTTTATTTTAGATAAATCTTAGAAGTAAGCCATTCAATCTTGTACCCAACCGAAGAATTTTTCTCCATTTTTTTCCACGAGGAACATAATGTAAATTCTTGATATTCAATAATATGTCTTTATTGAATCATTTCTAGTCCCAGATTTCTAGCTTTTAGGGAATAGGAATAAAAGTGTTTGACTTCAAATAATTTAGTATTTTGGCAAAATGTGCTTGTAAACAGATAATCATGGAGAAAAAGCTAGGACGGCAGTAGTAGAAGAGTGACAGGTTCTCTAAGGCAGGAGTTGGCAAACTACAGCCCAAGGGCCAATTCCAGCCCACTACCTATTTTTGTAAAGAATTTTTTTTAGAACATAACCATGCTTATCTGTTTACATATTGCCTATGGCTGTTTTTACACTACAATGATAAAATTGAGTAGTTGGCAGAAATAATATGACTTGCAAAGCTTGAAATATTTACCATCTGGCCTTTTACAGAAACGTTGCTGACCTCTGCTCTAAGGGAATCAGAAATCTTACAAAGATTTAAGTTGGGTTAGCGAATGGGAGAAAGGCATTCCAGCTGACTGGAATAGTAAGCACAAAAGAATGGAGTTATTAAAGAATATTTGATGTTTAAAAAGCAATCGATGTCTCCTTGGTATAAGACAGGGAACAATGGGAGATGAGGCTGGAAACATGGGCTGAGTTTGGACAGAGAAAGACCCTGTAAGTCAAGGCTAATGGGTTTGAAATCCATCTTGTAGACCTTTGGTCTCCAAATAGGATGCATGCCCCAGAGTTACATAAGATGATCCATTAGAATTTAGTAGTCAGAAAGTACTAGAATTTGAACTTATTTTTTTCTAGGAAATAAAAAACATGGTCTTACAATATTTGATATAAATATTGACAATGGAGTCCTCACATCCATTGTTATGTGTCATGAATTGTTCATGAGATATCCTGTGGCAAGATTAGGACCTGCACATTGCAGAGGGGGTAAATGGTGTCCTCAGTCCTCACTCCCCTGGGGCTTTCAATGACATACAAATCACTACACTTGCACATTCCTGACTCATTGGATTATGGGTATTATCAAATTTAACCTAACACACACAAAATGGACAAGTGGATTAAAATATTCCTGCACGGAAACAATGGATCAAAGATAATATTAGTAGTATAAGCACAAGCAAATAATAAAAATAATAGCATTGATACTGCCCTTAGAACAAGTTTTCTTCAGTCATATTACAAGGCGAAGACAATGACAAGATATTAGCATGTAACAAGAAGTCAAACCAAAACAATTAGAAATTTCCAAGAAAACTATTAGATATAAGGATTTATATTATTTTCATCACAAATGAACTATCTCCCCTGACATATTTATTGTGCTTTGAGATATTACGTAATGACAGTATGAAGCCATCATAATTGACAAGACATTTTAAGCTATTGCTTACTTCATCTTTATCTCAGCCTTTAAAAAAATTAATTTTGTGTATGTTTCATAAAGTACGTAATATATTAGGAAACTAATACCTGTGTATAATATAAAAAGAAATATATGTATATTGGGAGTACCTATTCAAAATTGTTTACTGATGGGGTGTTAAATCAACAAAGATTGGGAACCACTTCCACACAAAATAGAGGACCAATGGGGATCTCAACAAAAGAGGAGATGGGATGAGGTTTGTTTTGTGAAAGATCTCACAGGCTGCCATGTAAAAGATAGACTCTTGCAGAGTGGCCACTTAAAGCCATTTTTAAGTGCCCAAAGATCTTGAAACAAAAGTTGTAATACTAAGAGCTGTTATGACAAATTCCACTTTGCCAGCTCTTTCTTCTTTAAGAAATGAATGGCTTCTTCAGGCCCAAACAGGGCCCCAAAGAATCCTGACAATACAGCTTTGCTACAAGCCGTTAGTTGGGTGACATGGGCAGATTTCAGGGATGAGAAAACACACCCAAGGAATACCGCATGCCATCTAGACTCAACTTTCCCCTCTGACCTGCATGGGTTTCCAAGGCAAAGTGGTCTTCAATCACGAGGGCTCTTGCCACTGTTTCAGCCAGAGGGGCCATTCCCCCTCCTGACAGGCATGATTAATTGATTCTGATGCACAGACACACTCTGAGGACTGTGTATATAAGATGTGGCTTCTGGGAAGGACTACGGCATTTCTCCTGCTGGAAAGGGGCCAGGTAGGCCATTAGCCTGTTACAGCCAGTTCTCCTTAGCCACCTAAGGAGAGGTTCTTTGCCACAAAGAACCCAACTGTCAGATTTGAAGAACTTAACCAATATTTGTCAGATCTTCAAGAAAAGAGGAGCCTGAACTGAGCTGAGCAGAGAAAGGATTTGCAGTCTCTCCCTGGAGATCAGCTTGGGCAGTCCCAGGAAAGCACCAGCACTGGTCTAGAGCCTAAACCTACACATCTGGAAACATCACAGAGGGCTTCCTTCTCTGTGCTCCATGAATGAGGACATACCCTCTTCTTTTCTGCCTATCTTTTTCAAGAACTTGAAGGGGCAAAGTGAAAACAAAAACAAACGATAGCAATGACAACCACTTTATGGTCAAAGATGTGGGTGTGGGTGAAGAAAGCATGCCCTGTCTGTCTTTCCAAACTTCACATCATCTGGCCCTACTCTTCAACTCAACCTTCTTCCCCACATGGAGTCTTTATTCCAGTAATGTCTGTTTCCTTCTTTCGAACACACCATCCAATTCCATTCTTTGCTCTTTGTTGAATTTTACTCAACCTTGGAATCCTCACAAGCTGTCATTTCTTCACAAAGTGTCCCTCACCACCCCTAAACCCACCCTCTCTTTCTTCTGGTTGGCTAGAGAGATTCACATTCAATTAGAGTCCCCTTGTGTGTTTTTCTGATTGTTTCAGGTCTTCCCAGCTGACTTTCTTTCGGTTGGGGTGTCATTATATATTTGCATAGCACCTAGAACCACGCTAAACCCTGTTTTGTAAATACTTATTGTTTGATGATCCTACTAGTGGTACATGTTACATAGAGAAATGAGGGAACAAGCTGAGCAATAAATAAGTCTCTCATTTCCACACGAAGAGTAAGATCTTGGGAAGGTGGCAAGTGAATCAAATTGAATAAGGGAGGGCTGAATAAGTCATCTGTAATGACTTTCAGGGTTCATGTAAGTGGAGCTTATCTCAATCGTCAAGGATTTCTAGCTAGAAGAGGTCTGATGATGCAACAGTGTTGTGGTGTGGTCTGCAGTAGAGTCCTAGGTTCTTGAACCTTGAACAGGGTGCAAGGAACTCAGACGATCCAATGTTTGCCTCCAGTGGATCATTTGAATTCTCTAGATCCTGTATTAGCGCGGTGGCTCACGCCTGTAATCCCAGCACTTTGGGAGGCCGAGGCGGGCGGATCACAAGGTCAGGAGATCGAGACCACGGTGAAACCCCGTTTCTACTAAAAAAAATACAAAAAATTAGCCGGGCGCGGTGGCGGGCGCCTGTAGTCCCAGCTACTCAGGAGGCTGAGGCAGGAGAATGGCGTGAACCCGGGAGGCGGAGCTTGCAGTGAGCCGAGATTGCGCCACTGTACTCCAGCCTGGGCGACAGAGCGAAACTCTGTCTCAAAAAAAAAAAAAAAAAAAAAAAAAAGGAGCAGGGTAGGATTCCCTCACGTCCTGGAGGCATTTGGAAGGGGCTGAGCATGGGCAGCTCTATCCAGTGGCTTCTCTCTGTCCCTCTGTTGCTTTGGTGCAGCTGCTCACAGTGGATGCCAGCACAGAAATGCTCTTCTGAGGACACATTCTGCCAGGATTATAGGCCTTAAAGGAGATACTGACACAGAAGACCATCCTAACACTCTCTTACAGCACTGATAAAGAACAGCAAACACAGGAGCCAACAGCAGCCTGGAGGATATGGGCCCTGTTAGAGGCCACAGTTTAGCATCTTTTCACCCAGATGAGGAAGAAAAGTCCCTCCTTTCTCACCCCTTCCCCAAAATTAAAACAATGAAAATCAGTTCTCATTATCCCGATAATTAAGTCCCATTCAGCCAGCTGACAGCGGCCAAAGAATGATTTTTCTGTGCTGCACTGTGTGGCTGCCCTCCATGGCCCCATTCATGGGCCACTGTGTGCATTTAATCACCCTTAGCTGGGCCGAGCTAATGAAATGCTGGGGCCTTGCCCTGCCCTGACCCTGCTGCTATTTCTATCTGAGCTCAGCACGTCCTTTGCTTGACAGTTGCAACCGAACAAGCAGATTTTTCTCTCCCATCTATGGAGTGTAAAGAGCCTATTTTGGCAGCCTGTGGGGCTGGGGACCCCTCTGGAAACCCAGTGAATGCCCCTGGAGGTTAACGTGCAAAGCTGTTTTCCAGACTGAGAGGCGGGCGGAGGAGGGGGTGGAGTGCTGGCAACTTGGAGGCAAGGAGGCTGTGGCTGGGGGCTTTTCTGGGGCAGAAGGGGAAGATGAACCTGGAAGAAGCATGGGGCCATGAGGTGGGGCTGACTGATCCATCCTGTCGCAAACCTGAACAAAAGCTCTTTGTCAGTTATCAAAAATCTCCCTCCCTCACTGGGGTCAAAGTGAGAAAATCCATTGCACTGGGTTTCCAGTTCGCATGGCATGGAGAAAGGGGGGATCCCTGTGGAGAGAGACTGCTCTCTTGAAGTTCCTAGCTGTTGTTTTAATGATTTCCCAAGATTCAGAAGTTAGGGAATAAGATGGCAAAATTATAGGCATTTATCCATACTAAAATGTAGGGATTTACACTTAGCTAGTGGGGAAAAAAACTTTCTTTGAGGGAAGTTGTAGAGAAGAGGCAAAAACAATGTGTTAAATGTGATGGCATGGTGGCTTTATATAGAAAGGACATATCTAAAGAAGGACGTAAATCAGGGGTGACAAACTCAAATGCCCTCAGGGGCCAGAGAGATCAGAGGTCACCGAAATGAGAGAAGAGAGACAGGTGGGAACTGTGGCCAATTAGAAACCACTGGGCCAGCCCCACCCCAGGGCAGGCTGGTCCTGCTCGGCCCCAGCTCTTTTTTGCCATACAAGTAGGCAGGCCCATGATTTTCTGTAATTTGAAAAAAGAGAAATCAGAAAGCTCTATTCTTATACAAAATCTCCCAATTGTTAATGTTAGAAACTAATTCAAGATGTTGAAAAAGAAAAAAAAAGCGGTGTGCTAGCCAAACAAACTATGTTGGCATTCTGTGAGCCCACCCCTAACATTAGCAGAGCCTGGGGCAAGAGTACAAACGGAGGCCCCCATATCATATGTCTAAATATTTAAAAGTATAAATCAAGCTGACTAACTGTTAAACAAAATATATTCTGTCTGTCTACAACGAAAAAATACGCCTTCCTAAAGACCTGGCAGCCAGGTGTGAGAATTCAGAGTTCTGGGACATCTTGGAGTTGCACACAGACACGGGGCAGCAGAGAAGAGCTGGCTCCTGGCCCCCAGCCCTCCCCTTCCCACCCCAGCTCCAGCCTGCACACCTATGGGAGTCGAGCTCTGTCTATCCCCTGACACCTCACACAGCCTCCCCTTGGCTGCCCCTCTGGCTTAATGCTCCTCACATCAAAGGTGCAGACTGCCCTTAGGAGGACAGACTCAAATGGATTTGGTGACATTTGACAGGACTCTGGGGACCTGGGGCCCAGAATGTGAGGTGTCTTGGCTCTTTGGCCCATGGGACTGGAAAGAGCCAGAGCTAGGCTCTTTAAAGTGTGGGGTCCAAGTCAGGGTCCCCTCCTAGCAAGACCTAAGCATGTTACTGGCCCCAGTTTGAGATCGCTGACTTAAATAAACACCCAGAAATGAAGACGTCTTGATGCTTTGCCTGGGTTTTTGACCAACTAGCTACATGACCTTGGGTAAATCATCATCGTTTTGTGAACCAGTTTCTACATAATTAAAATGGGGACAAAATACCTCTTCTAACCAATTCATTTGAAAACTAAAATGAGATTACATATGAAAATATTTTAAAGCAGTAAATAAAGAAATAAAAAGGCCAATTAAGAAAAAAAAAACTGCCACAGACACAAATTTTATCAAAGGGAGCATATATGTGAAGGTCTCATTCAAAATATCCCACTAAGAGTCTTTTTAATCTCAAGATACGGGCTAAATCTAGAACTAAAATGATAGTACTTTTCATTAACATTGTTTCCTCTTTTCCAACAATCCCTTAGGATGGGTCTCCTATCACACTGATCTTAAAAGGACATTGCAGAGGTAAATAAAACAAAAACAAAAGTGAAACCTGTTTCAGTGATTCGTGGCTTCTTTTTAAGAGCAACCTCCTTTAACCAACATTAAGGTAGGATCTCTATTTAGGGACAGGTGCTATTATTGTGACAGTCATCTAAAAATGTTGGGTGCCCTTTTTTTTTTTTTTGAGGTGGGATCTCACTCTGTCGTCCAGGCTGGAGTGCAGTGGTGCAGCCACGGCTCACTGCAGCTTCTACCTCCCAGGCTCAAGTGATCCTCCCACCTCAGCCTCCCGAGTAGTGGGGACTATAGATGCTCACCACCACACCCACCTAATTTTTTCAATTTTTTTTGGGTAGAGACAGCATCTCTGTTTCCAGGCTGGTCCTAAACTCCTGGACTCAAGGGATTCTTCCACCTTGGCCTCCCAAAATGCTGGGATTACGGGCATGAGCCACTGAGACTGGCTGGGTCTCAATTTTTAATGAAAGAAAACCAATAGGAAAAATAGCAAAAGGGGGAAAAAAAGACTACTTAAAAGAGTAATGGAATACTAAAAAAATTCCACAAGGATCTAAATCAATAATAAGACTGAACTTTTATTTTTAAAGATTTAAGGAAAATTAACTTCAAGCCGTAGAGTTAGACAAAATTTTACGAAGGATTACTTGAGCTACCAGGAAACATTTATGTGACAGTTAATTTAAGAGTTCCTTCCAAAGAAATAGAGTTTGATAGAGATAATAATGCAAAAGCATGACTGGCCTGGTACTGAAAGATATCCTTCCATTTAGACAAATGTAGGGCTCTGAAAGTACAGCTGGAGAAGAAATACAGTTTTATATATTCTTTTTTTTTTTTAAAAAAAAATTCAATCAGCTTTCTCAAGTTGAAATGTTTTATATATTCTTAAACATCCAGGGAGGGGTTGGGAACGGTGGCTGCCAGAGTGCCTAGCACTCATCTCCTGTTCCTAATAACAATCTAATTTCCTTGTGGAGGATTACCTTTTCCCAGTAGGATACAGTCTGTGGATATTACTGGCAATCAGGAGGTTTTTGACCCAAGCTGGGCCAATCAGATGCTCCCTTGAACAGAAGGTGAATTTTGAACAGAGGGACAAAGAGAATGGAGATGTCAGGAGTTCCATCCCATCCAAGTGGAGTGTCCTGACCAGACCTGTGGAACTCTTGTGACCCTTGTGTTTCCTGCTTCCTAGTTTCTGGAATTTGCCTGCTTCTTACCCATTTCCAAGACTGGTTCTTCAGCCTTCCCTCAATCCTGTGGGACCCCTATATCCTTCTGTTAAACTTTGGCTTACGTTAGCCAGAGGTATTTCTGTTGGATGCACCCAAAGAACCTTAGCACATACAATAGTACCAGTGCACTGTGGGTCCTGATCTCTGGTCCAAATCACCAAGGGCTCCTGGAGACCTTTCGTGTGGCTGACCACAGTGAGCATGTATCTCACTGAGGGATAGGAGAGACTTCACACAGAAATAGTGGTACTATCCCAGGCTTCCTCCAGTCAGTTACACATATTCATTTTTTTCCTTGGTTTTCCTGAAATGTTGGAATGTTCCTTTGCTTTTCCACTTCATAGTATGAGCTGTTCATAAAACAGCCAACAGAATCCTAGCACTTCGGAGCAAGCTCCCAGAATGATTTTTGTAGTTGGAATCTGTATGACAGTGAGCCAGCCTGGTGATCCTAAGGCCTGCTGTAAGCTCGATGTGTCAATATCACATGCTTAGAAATTAGGTCCCAATGCACCTGACTGCCCTTAAGAGAAGTCAGTGGAAAAGAGTGGCGGGTTTGCCAGGTGTCGGAATGGGAATATGCAGAAACTAAAAATAATGAAGAAGGGCAATATGCGGGGAGTGAGGGGTGGGAAATAAAAAAGATCTGGGAACTGATAGTAGAAGGTGCCTGGGTCACAATCACAACAAGAGATGAACAAGAGTATAGGACGTTAGAGGCAGCAAATGCCCTAGGCTAGCTTTTAGATTAACATTTGAAATCAGTGTTCACGTTTATTGTTTAACTTTTAACCTCAGTCACCACTAGAGGTCTAGCCTCTTTGGTCTTTTACCATTACCTGGGCTTCTACTTTGAGATTGTTCTGTACATCCACTAACCATAAGAAGGTGAGGTAATTTGGAATTTAAGAATATAGAGGCTCCAGAACCAAACCAGAGCTAGAGTGTGTTTGAACTTTGGCTCTACAACTTGCTAGACCCATGAACTTAGGCAAGCTACTTAACCTTTCTGTGCCTCGATGTTCTCTATAAAACGGGGGTAGTAATAATAATAATACATATAAAGCACTTAGTAGTATCCTTGGCATATTAGTGCTCAATAAATATTAGCTACTATTAATCAATCAGCCAACAAATATGTACTGAGCATCCACAATGTTCCAGGCACTGTTTTAGTCCTTGGGACAGATCAATGAACAAAATAGGCAAAGATCTCCACCCTTGTGGAATTTACAGTCTAGTAGGGGTGGGAGTGGGAGGACAGATGATAAGGTATGTTGGCAATGTTATTAATATCTGACCCAATATCCACCCACTCCACTTAGCTTTCTGGAAATCCTCTAGATCTTTATCCTCTTCTTTCAACATTCTTTCATCTTCGTGCCTTCACTGAAACCTGATTGGCCCGGAGGAGGTGGTTCTTCCCCATAGCACCCAAAAGTGTGGTTGTTGTTTATCTCACTGTCCCATATCCCAGAGCCTGTAGACAGGGAAATGGGCTTCCTTGCTTTCCACTGCTACTTCCAAACCTTTTCTCCTCCTTTATCCTTTAAAAATCACAGCTATTTGGATGTTCATTCCTTCACATTATCTAACCCTTCTCCCACTGAATTGCTGTCATCAATAACCTATTATTCATTTATTAAACACTTGGGCATATAACTCCTCCCTTTCACCCCTATTTTTGCCATCATTCTTGGTGACTTTAACATCCTTGATCTCTGAATTCCTGACCTTCTCACTTCCAGTGATCTATTCTTCCACTTTCCTCAGCTACATTTAAATGGCCACAGCCAACCTTGTCATCACCACCTTTCAAGTCTAGATTTCAATTGTCATACGCTGACCACCATTTTCATCCTTCCAGCCAACCTTCTGTAGTATTTCTGCTCTAATAATTTTTTGACCTCAATAAGACCTCCAATCAATTAAGCTCACTTGCTTGTCTGTTTTTATTGTTTTGTTTTGCTTTGTTTTGTTCTATTTATTACCTCCTCACAGGTCCTTGTTTTCTCTTTACCCATGATCAATTCCATGGTCTGCTATTATAAACACTGCCTTACACCCCTTTGCCCCTCTCTCCTCATGCCAAACTCTCCTAGAAAAATCTTCAAATCTGGTTAAACCCAGCTATTGGCTTAGGCTGAAACAGACCTGAGGCAATTTAAGATTAATGGAGAAAGTAATTCCACTGAGTTGAATGATTACACTTTAAATCTATGACTGCAGTCCTCAAATGAGTACTCAACATTGCTCAGAAAGGCTACATTTTTTTCTATATTAAGTTTATTTTAACTTTTCTAAGGTCACTATTTGTCTCTTCTCCCCTCAGACCTCCAATGATCATCCCCTCTTAACTGATGATCTCAATTCATGTTTTACTGAGAAAACAGAAATAACCAGACAGAAACTCCCTCATCCCTCCACTGTGACATCTGTAAACCTCCTGGCATAGGAATTGTCTTCCTTCCCATTGCAATGGAAGAAGTAGCTCTGTTCCTCTTAAAGGCAAACACCTCTACTTGTGCTTTGCACCCCATCCTCTCTTGATGTCTCCAGGACTTATTCCTAAGGTCATCCACCTCTCTTTTTTGCACAATCAACTTCTTTCACTCTACTGGATTATTCTCAACAGCAAACAAAGTGCTCAGGAATCTCCCATCTTTAAAAATCCTACATTGATACATTCCCCTCCAGCTACAATCTCAGTCTCTGTCTCCCAATTAGTTTTACCTAGTGCCTACAGAATGCTGTTGACTTTTGTATATGGATGTTGTATTCAGCAAACTCAATGAAATCTCTTATTATTTATAATAATTTTGCTATACAATGGATTCAGTGGATTTTCTGTGTAAACAACCTTATTATCTTTAAAGAAAGATAGGTTTGCCTGTTTTCTTTTCAATTCTTATACCTCATTTCTCTTTCTTTTCTCATTGCACTGGTAGGACTTCCAGAATGATATTGAATAATAAGGGTGATAGTAGGTATCATCTTTTTTCTGAAGTTTTACCATTGAATGTGTTGTCTATAAAGGTATTGGTTATATGTTCTTTATCCAGTTAAGGAAGTTCCTGCCTATTCTTACTTTGCTAAGAGTTTATGTAATAAAGGAACTTTGAATTCTATAAAATAATTTTTTTTTCTGCATCTGTATTAAGACATGTCATCTCTGGTAATATTTTATTTAGAAAATTTTCATCTATGTTTTAATGGATTAGTCTATACTTGTATTCTTAGTTTTGATATCAAGTGCCTCATAAGATGAGTCACTTTCCCTTTTCTTCTACACTCTAAAACAGTTTGTATAACATAAGGGTTAGCTGTTCCTTGATAGGTTGGCCAAACATCCCAGAAATCCACCTAAGCCCAATGTCTTTTGGGTAGAAGACTTTGATTTGGGGTAGCAGTTCATTTCCAACATGGGTTATTGGTTGATTTGGATGTTCCAATTAATTATTCTTGATTCAACTTTCAAAATTTACTTTTCTAAAAAAATCATTAACTTCCTCTACTAGTATTAAGTTGTTCATAGATTTGCTCATTATCTTTTTATGATTTTTTAATTCCAATTGTAGCTATCTTATAAATTATGTTCTCTTTTCAATTCTTAATATTATTTATTGCATTTTCTTTTTTTCTGGAGCAGCCCTGCTAGGGTTTTATCTATTTTACTAGTCATTTTGAATAATCAAATTCTGGATTTGTTCGTTCTTTTGTTGTTGTTTCTTTTCCATTAATTTCTGACAGTTTTATTTTTTTCTGCTTTTTTTCAGGCTTAATCTATTGTTCTCCTTGCTTCTAGATTTAAACACATCTTTTATTGAGTTTTAAAAACCAGATTCCACTGTGGTCAGAAAATATGTCTATAAGTTATCAATTCTTATAAATTTGTTGAGATCTTCCTTTGTGTGGCCTGTTATGTCAATTTATGTAAATGTTTAACATATTTTTGAAAAAGAACATATATTCTCTATTGTTGGACTTTGGTTTTTATTTGTTTTTGAGACAGGGTCTCGCTCTGTCACCCAGGTTGGAGGGCAGTGGCATGTCATCTTGTCTTACTGTAGCTTCAACCTCCCAGGCTCAAGCAATTCTCCCTCCTCAGCCTTCACAGTAGTCACCACATCTGGCTAATTTTTAAATTTTTTTTGTAGCGACAGGGTCCTCCTATCTTGTCTAGGCTGGTCTCAAACTCCTGAACTCAAGTGATTCTCCTGCCTCGGCCTCCCAAAGTGCTAGGATTATAAGTGTGAGTCACCATGCCTGGCCTATTGTTGGATTTTGAGTAAAGGATATATCAGTTTGTGGTTATATCTTTTATGTTTTTAATAAATTTCTGTAAAAATAAATTTAAATCTACCACAATTTTATATTTTTAAATTTTCTTAGTTTTTGCTTTACATGTTTTGAGTTTTAAGGTTATGTTTTTAGGGGCATATAGGTTCATGAATATTATATTTTCTTGTATCATTATATATCTCTCTATCCCTATTAATATATATTTCCCTACATTCCATTTGCCTTACTGTGACACCACCTTTCTTTTGGTTAGCATTTTCTGGTATGTCTTTTGTCATCTCTTCATTTCTAAGTTTCTGTGTGGTTTGGCTTAAGTAGGTCTTTTGAAAATAGCCTATAACTGAATACTTTAAAAATTCTAATCTGATATTCTCCAATTTTTAATAGATACATTTAATAAGCTTACATTTATTGGATCTTTGTATATTGTATACATTGTATACAATGTAATATTGTATCAAATATTACCATCATATTTGACTTACTTCTTCCATTTTATTTAGTTTTCTATTTATTTTCTTTCTTATCTTTTCTTAGGTTTTTTCTTCTTTCCTGTCTTCTTTCTTTTTTTGTCTTTCCTGTCTTCCCTTAGGTTGGTGAGGTTTTCTATATTCTGTTTTCTCCTTTGTTCGTTTAGAACCTATAGATTGACATTCTTTTCTATTCATAATTACCTTAAAGTTTTACCATACACATTTAATTATATATGTTTTAAAGTCTAAAATTTTCAATATCTTATCCTCCTCCCTGAACAAGGCAAGACTCTTAGCACACTTTACCCAGTAAATGCTCTTTCTACTAACATATTATCTCAACATATTACTTTTTAATTTAACTTTTATTTTAAACTCCAGATTTAGTTCTAGTCAGTTGAAGTAAGTCTATTTTAATTTATTTATTTCTGTGCCCACTATAGTTTCTTGATTTCTATGCCCTACCTTGAAACTGAGTTATTTCTTGATATAATACATCTTTTAATGGTTCTTTTAGTGAAGACTCAAGACCGATATAAACTTCATTTTTAAAAAAATCCTAAAACTGCCTTTCTTTTAAATCGGCTCTTGAAAGCTTGTGTAGGTTTAAAAGTCTAGATTTACAGGTGATTTTTTTCCCCCTTCAGATATTTGAAGATACTACTCCACTGTCTGCTAGAATCTATTGTTGTTAATAAGATGTCTATTATCAATGTAGCTATCATTCTTTTATAAATAACTCTCCTTTCTCCCTGGTAACTTTCTTTTTTTCTTTCTTTCTTTCATCTCTTTTTTTTTTTTTTTTTTTGAGACAGGGTCTTTCTCTGTTGCCCAGGCTGGAATGTAGTGGCACAATTATGGCTCACTGTAGCCTTGAACTTCTTGGCTCCAGCAATCCTCCCATATCAGCCCTTGAAGAAGCTGGGACTATAGGTGCATGCCATTATGCCTGGCATTTAAAAAAAAAATTTTTGTAGAGATGGGGTCTCGCCATGTTGCCCAGGCTAGTCTTGAACTCCTGGGCTCAAGAGATCCTCCTGCCTCTGTCTCCCAAAGTGCTGAGATTACAAGTGTGAGCCACTGTGCCCAGCCACAACTTTTAATACTATCATTTTTATCCTTGAGGTAGATAGGTTTACTATCTCATATGTATGTATAAAAATTGGAGCTTCTCAGTATATCTTCATGCCCTTAACTCTGACTTGGGCTACGTTTTGGTGGTTTCTTAAATACTATCTTCCTAGTCACTAATTTTATCTTCATTTATTTCATGTCTAGAATTTATCCTAGCTGTATATTTTATCTTTTTAATTTGTTCTTTTTTCATATTTGCCAATTCTTAATTCTGCCTGCTTTATTTCACAATATCCTTTTTTAAAGTAGATGTTATTTCTCTTTGAGTATTTAGACAAATTTAGTTTAAAGTTTTAGTCAGATTGTTCTGTTAATTTCTTTTGGACAAAATTAGTCTAACAAATGTTGATTTTGTCAACTGGGTTTCTTAGTGTTGAATATCTGCTTGGATACTAATTTTGAGAGTGAGGTCTTCTTTCTTCTTTCTCCTCATTTTCTTCTATCCTAGAGGTTTTGTACAGGTCTCTGGTTCAGAATCAAGTGATGATTTAAGATCTTTCCCAGCCATAGTGTTACCGATCTCTCCCTGAGTAGTGAAAGCATCCTAGTTTCTGGTTGCTGGGCTGTGATTATTTCTCCTGCCTCCATAGGCCTACAGTTTCCTATAAGAAACAGTCTCAGACGTGATCATCAGCAGCTGTTTTTCCACATTCTTTCCTAGTAAGAAAGGTCCACCTTACAGATCATCTGAGGTCAAGAGTTCGAGACCAGCCTGGCCAACATGGTGAAACCCCATCTCTACCAAAAAATACAAAAATTAGCCCGGTGTGGTGACATGCAACTGTAGTCCTAGCTACTGGGGAGGCTGATGTGGGAGAATTGCTTGAACCAAGGAGGAGGAAGTTGCAGTGAGCCAAGATTGTGCCACTGCACTACAGCCTGGTTGACACAGTGAGATCCTGTCTCAAAAACAAACAAACAAAAAGAAAGCCCCACTTCAGTGTTTCATTTTTAGAAGTGAGCCTAACCCCAGTAATCCATTGCACTTGAAGCAATTTTAGTCCTTCTCACCGCACAGGAGCTTCTAGCTGGGCTTCTGGATTTAGAACACAGCCAACCAGTGGCTTCAGCCTGGTTGACCATTTCAACTAATCTGTATTAGTTGAGAAAGAAAACCTGTATTTGATGAAACAGAATAGGGCTGTGAATTCCTTGGAGTTGGACGTAGCAGGGTTTCTTCTGCAGACTTACCACTTACTAGCTGGGAGATTGGGAGCAAGTTATCTAACTTGTTCCAGTCTTAGTTTTCTTATTCTTCAACTAGAAATGATAATACCTACCTCACAAAATTAATGAAATAACATTTAAAACTGTGTCTGACACCCAATAGATGCTCAAAGAACATATTAGAGTAAGTATTAAGTAACCATTTTAAAAGGGAAATAATTAGTTCTGAACAAATCTATATTTGCCAGGATTTTATTTTTTTCCACTAATTATGGACCTTGACTCAGAGCTTTCTCTTTCTTGCTCTTCATGCCACCCTCCTGACATTTACTGGTCGAGATGTTTAGTAATATGAATTTTAACAGGCTGTTCATGGGTTTTTACAAGAGATCAGATAAAGCTTCATTTACTTATGATTTATGTCCAACTTTTAAAGTGTACTTGAGGTAGTTTACAATGCAAGTCACATATGCAATAAGTTGGTTGAATAAAAAAGAGAAAATTAAACCATAGAGGAAGAAGGGAAAAAAATTATGCCCAAAATCTGAGTTAATTGTTACTGTAATTGAGCATTAAATTTGTTTAAGGCTTCCTGGCAGTAAAAGGCAAAGAAAGAGGAAATATGATGAATGACATCATTCTCAATGGCTGAAGTTTTTCTATGAAACAGTGTAGCAAGGTTATGATGGGCTAGAAACCATGCAGGGATTATGCTCCATTCAGGATGTATGGTACAGAAGAGTGGAAGGAATTCTTTACTGCCAGCCCTTTCTCATGGCTTTAGCAACAGGTTGGACGACTGTGGTTTTAGATGCAATCTTAGTGCAATCTGACTGGAGCCCGCAAACTGAGATGGAAGACTTTAAAATATATATAATGTTTTAAAATTTTGTAGTATTAAAAATACACATTTACTAAAGAAGATTTGGAAAATTTGAAAGAGTATAAAGAAGAAAACACAAATATCCTTACAATTCCACTGCTCAGAAATAATCATTGTTAATATTTAGTAAATTTCCTTCCAGGCTTCTTTCTACGCATACTGTATTAGCTGACTCGTTGCAGTTCTTTCTGGCTCTATGATTCTACAAATTAGGTGGCCTTTGGCCCAAGTGGTTGTTGTGTTTAATAATAAAAATAGCTACTGCTCATATATTGTATATCTGATGTGCTCCAGACACTCTATTGGTGCATTATGTAGTCCCAGTCCTTCCAAGACCAACAGGCACAAGGAAGTTTTCCCTATTTGCAGAGAGGTTATGTAATTTGTCTAAATCACATAGAGTGAAAGGAGCAGCAAAACACAAATCTGGGCGTGTCTGCGCAGCATATTCTCTTTCTCCTACAACGTGCAACTTCTCGGAGACCCAGGCGTGCCCCGATCCCTGCCACTTTGTTGTGACTCGTGGAAGTGGGAGTGCCAGAGTCTGACATCAGCTCAGTTGGTTCATGGGCCTCAAATGGCCAGCCCAGAAAACAGAAGGAGCTCACTCCTCCCCTACTCTCTCTTTCCTTTTGTCCCCTTCCCCCACATGCCAGAGGTCAAGAAGCTAAACTGTCTAGGCCCCCAGGTTAGTTCAGGCAGCTGTTCAGATGGTTTTTATTTTGATAAAATATTGTAATTCAAATCTCTTTCATGGGGATTAAAGTTAAGAAAAAGTCAAGAAACCCAGTTCCATTGTTTTCAGTCCCAATAATACCAAAGAGCATGTAGGATTTTTTGTTTTGTTTTGTTTTTGTTTTGTTTTGGTCATCGTTATCATTGGGCTTTATAATTGAAACTTAGTGCGGATGTAACTTTTTTCTCTCCTGAGCTCCCCGTTCTGCCCAGAAACTTCTCTCTTCGGCAAGTCACAGACCCAAGAGTCTTGCAGCAGTCCCAAGCAGCCATTAAGAGTCACAGATTCAGGTTGCACTGTTGTCAGGGCAGGCTGGCCGCCGCACCCAGAAAGGGCAGCCTGTTGTGAGTGGCTTCTGTCCAATGCAAGCAGTGTCCCATGTGCCAGGGGCCACTCCTGGCTGAAAATGAGCTAGTCTTCTCCTCTCCCCTTTACCACTTTCGGGGACCTAAGAACTGAATCCAGAAGAACGAAGAGGCCTGAATGTTAGAGGCTCTTGGTGGGCCATGCAGTGCGCTGAGATCCTCTGAGCTGAGGTCTTCCATGCAGAGAGCTCTGCAGCAGTCTAGATGAATCAGGCTGGGTTGCCAGTGGGTGTGAGTCAGCAATAAGATGCCCTCTCCCCACTACACTTGCATAACTCTAAACACAGGCTTTGTCTTCCCTAACAATCACTCATCTGGCTGTGACACACCAGAGCCTGCTTCCTGGAGGACATGTTCATGGGAAAAATATTTTAAAAGAGGGTGTCTACACCTGAGCTTCAGCACTGTGTGCAACGGTTATTCATCTCAATTGTTAGAAGTATAATACAGTCACATGTCGCTTAACGACACGTTCTGAGAAATATATCATTAGGTGGGTTTGTTGCTGTGCAAACATCATCCGGTATACTTACACAGCCTAGATGGTATAGTCTACTACACACCTAGGCTATATAGTCCTATATGTGGTCAGCTGTTGACCAAAACATTGTTATGTGGCACATGACTATATGTGGCAAACCATGAAGAAGCTGGTTTTCCAAATGACTTGCCTCAAGATTTGGGACCCATTTAATAATAACAACAATAGGAACAACAGCAACAACAACAATGAACACTTTTATAGCACTGAACATGACCCAGACAGTTCACTAAGCACTTGACATGTATTAACTCATATATTTTCCCCATTCTACATATAAGAAAACTGAGGCACAATGATCTTAACCAACGTTCCCAATGTCACAGAGGTAGTAAGAGCCTGAACCAGAGCCCCAGGAATTCCAGTTTCTTAACCCAGCTCAGAAGCTTGACTTGGATGTTCACGTGATGGAATGGTGGAGGACGGAAGAAAATTATAAATCACAAGTATTTCCCAGTTGATAACTTCTCAAATCCTAGGATGGCTCAGGTTGGCTCCTGGCGCTTGCCATGTCATGGTTCTATCATGCTAATTCTATATTCGGGAGCTCATAGAAGTTGTGGCTGGCTATCTGGAAGGGGAGAAAAATCCCCCAGACCCTGTGCTGGCTGGAAGTGTTTGGCATTTTGGGCGAATGAGGGTGTGAAAAGCAGCTTGTTGTAATGCTACAGGATGTCTGGACCACACTAAGGAGAGGCCCTGGCAACACTGCTAAGAAATGGAACATCACTCGTCAAGAAGAGACCCCATTGCAGGGAAACACTGATGGCTGAAGTGCTCACATGTAGATGGGGCTTAGCCAGGAGCACCATGAGAATTCCCAGATAGTCAGTGGGAAGATGCTAAGGTGACCACCATGGTTTTCACTTCCCAGCTCATAGGACAATGTCCTCCAGGTCCTATGACCTGGGGGTTGAAAACCATGATAACTTTGAATTACTTTCTTATTGCTGTTGTAACAAGTTACCACTGATGGAATGGCTTAAAGCAAGGAAAATGTATCTTATAATTCTGGAGGCCAAAAGTCGGACACGGGTCTCACTGGCCTAAAATTAAGACATCTGGAAGGCGATGTTCCTTTCTAGAGGCTCTAGAGGAACATCCATTTGCTTGCCTTTTCCAGCTTCTAGAGGTGGCCCTCAGTCCTTGGCTTATGGCCCCTTCCATCTCCAAAGCTGGCAATGGCCCATTGAGTCTTTCTTACATGGCTTTACTGACATTGTCTTTTCTGCCTCTCTCTTCCACATATTGGGACCCTTGTGATTATGCTGGGCCAAGGACAAACTTTCTATCCTAAAGTCAACTGATTAGCACTTTTTTGCTTCCTTAATTCTCCCTCACCATGTAACATATGCACAGGTTTAAAGGATCAGGACTTGGACATCTTTGGGAGGCCATTACTCTGCCTATCATAGGCCACAGATGGAAAGGGTGGAAACCCCTATCACGAACATTCTTGGTCCAGTTGAGGGCCTGCTAAGCAGCTGGTGATCTCTGCCACATCCTGGAGAGAAATCGTTGGAGACCTGCCTCAGAGAAAACACTGTAAATCACATAAATGGTTTTTAAAGAACTACAGATAAGTCCATCTTCTTGAGTCAAAAAACTCATTTCTGCTCCCTGTCAGAACCTAAAAAAGAACCATCTGTGGGGTCAAATCATTGACACAGGCAGCCTGGGATCCTTCTGAACAGTGACTACAAGGGACAGTTCATAGGAGAACGTGAGTGAACTCAGTTCTAAAATCTCAGAAGAACGCATCCAGAACATTCCTTCATCATGCATCTCGGATCTGTTAGGCACAACTTCAAAGACAGCTTGAGCCTGTGGGTATGTTTAGCCTCTGTGTGTCCCAGGGCAGCATGCGTAGAACTCACAATGTGCTTCTATTTCTTGGTCTTGAACCAACCGCTGTCAGGAGTGTGGAGGAGTAAGGCCCCTAATTTCAAGCCAGTCATGGTTTACTCTGTCCATAGATTTATCTTTCATATTCTGCTCTGGCCATCTCTCAGTTTTAGTCTGTTCAGCCTGAAATGGTTACATTTTTAAATTTTATGCATCTTTTTATCTTTTTTATTTTTAAACTTTTGACATGCGTAACTCATTTGAGGATCGTGACAGCAGCTCTCTCTGTCGGTTGGTCAGGAGCAGTGCAGACGCCACGTGTGCCCTTGGGAAGGTGGCTTCATCTCTGTCTCAATGTCCTTGTCTGCAATATGAGGATAATTATAGCACCTGCCACCTAGGGCTGAAGTAAGGAGTAAGTGAACCATGCAAAGCCCTTAGAACAGTGTCTGGTGGTAAAGCTGTGATACACCATAGCTGTTATTATTATCAAAAGATTAAATAAGACATGAACCTCTTTCACTGTCACAGAACTGGCCATTTTGATGCCACCAGACCATTGATATTCACCCCATTTTGAGCATGACAGACACCTTCCTAAGCAATATGCTTCTTTGTTTTGCTTTATAGGAATACAGTTGACCCTTGAGTAACATGGACTTGAACTGCCTGGGTCTACTGATATGTAGATTTTTTTTTTCAACCAAACACAGATAGAAAATACAGCACTTGCAGGATACAAAACCTGTGTGTATGGAGGACAACTTTCCCTATGCCAAGGGAGAGTCCCCCACATATACCAAGAGGCATTCCCACAAATGCTTTTTCTTGTAGCAGAGGGTAGACATCAAAGCCCACTGTTGAGGGGGTAAATGACAGGCAGATGGAAAGCTGGGCACTTATGCCAGGGCCAGGAGAAAGCTCCTCTATCCAGCTTGGGTTAGGGATGTAAATAAGGTATAGTGGGTTCTCTTAGGGCTCTTTGGTGCTGGCTGTCTTCCTGATCCTCACCCAAACTCAAAAGGGAACCTCCCAGATAGTGCTACGTTGCCCTGACAGTCAATCAAATCCTATTAATCCAAAAGGCCACCCCAGACATCATGAACAGATCTTGGCCAAGTTCATTCTAATCCAGCTTCAACCCCCTCCATGCCCCAACTCCACTTTCCACTCTGTGCTTTGTGGCAGTGTTGAATGCCAGGGAACTGTCCTTGGGGACTGTAAAAAAAGGCTTCAGGCTTCCCATTCCACGGCAGAGCCACTTGCTGTCCTCTGCCCTCATGCCTGGTATCTGCTTTCCACTCTCATCACAGCCTGCCTCTGAACGGCCAGATTTTACCACCAAGCCTGGAAGAACTTCAGGGACCAAGAACCTTAACTCCAAATGGAACACAGGCCACAAATATTCCTCAAATATGTACCCAAAAACAAAAGGGTCCCTGGGGATTCACTTTATCTTACCAAGTTTCAGCTGAGGGGAAAACATTCTAATGGCAAGTAAGAAAAGCTGTCAGAGAACTGTTTTGTTCAACATCAAATGCATTCCAGGCCTTATCTAATCAGGGAGCCCTCTTCACAGCTGATGCAGAGGTTGCTCCTGCAAATTGTTCCTGAGTCAGGCAGAGGGGCCTTGATTTTAAATGCTAAATAATGTTCTTTTGGCACGGGCAAAGTTGGTTGGCAGCTGGAGGTTTGGGGTGACCTCTGACCCTCTCCCACAGTTCCCCCCAAGTCCCACTGCACAAAACTAAGCCACGCTCAAATCCCAGGCTCTAATTGGCTCTGGTTTGTTTTGCTTTTCTCTTCTATCCAGAGCTTCAAAAGGCACTTCGATAATTGTTTGAGGCATGAAACAGGCAGGTTTCAGCTTTCCTAACTGGAATGGAGGTAATTACTGTCTTCCACACACGAGCCGGTACATGCTTCAAATCAGATGGCTCTGGGTTGTTTTAGAAAGTGTAGCTGGGCCTCTGAGCCAGGAGAGGGAGGATTATGGAGCCTTCCAGCGGCTCCATGCCAGAGAGGGAGGAATTCAGACATCCCAGAAACGGTGAGGGAAACTTCCATTTTTTTTTTTTTTTTTTTTTTTTTTTGCAGTCTCTTCAATTCTGCCCAAGAGATTTGACCTGAAAAGATTATGCCTTCGACCTCATCCTAGAAATTCAGGTAGCAGTTTTCGGTTTTCTCCCTCAGGAGACAGTAGGTGACACCCTACATGACTCCCATCTTTTCTGTAATCAGCAACCAGGGCCTTGACCTGCGCTGTCCTCCTTTCCAGCCGCAGAAAGGTGTCAAACTGAGTAAGGTCTAGTAAGAGCTGCCTCAGAGAACCAGAACATGGATTTGCTTTTGTTCTCTCAGGACAGCAAACCCAAGCGGGGGCAGACTCAGGCTGACATCCCACTCACGAGGCCCTGAGTGTGGTTTGGGTGCAAGACCCTGCTTCAAATTTCAGCCTGCCAGCTGTGTGTCCACAGGCAGTTAATAAACATCTCTCATCCAGCCGCAGCCTCACCCAGAGGAGAAGAGTAACCGACCCAATCTTATAGGGTTGCTGTGAAGTCAGTTAACGTAGGATTGAAGTTTGCTGTGAAGTCACAGTGACCCTATGTTATGGTTAACTTCATTTAACATAGGGTTAACATAGGTTTAATATGAGGGGCTAACAATTACATATAAATGTTAGCTACTGTAATTGTCAGAGGCATGGCCACTGGTGCCTAAGGAACCATTCTGAGAATTCTGGAGGTTTTCAAGACTCTGGGGATTCAGAAATGGAGGAAGAAAAGAAGCTGCTGCAGGAACAGTGCGGGGAAGCTAGAAGGGAACAGGGTGGCAGCCCCAGCTCAAAAGGTCTCCCTCTCAAGGGCACCACGTGAAACGTCTAAGGTTGCCTGAAATTCCACAGATTAGAGATTTAGTTTTGCTTCTTTATGACAATACATCTCAAAGAGAACTGGCTGATTAAACATTATTCATACATCTGTGTGAACTGGTTTATTTGCTCTCTTCCTGATACCTACACACTTAGAAGCTCTGGGGAGCAAAGAGCCCAGGTCTGAGTTCGGGACTAGGAAAGGAACAGAAAGTAATAACTTAGAGTCACGAAGCACTGTCCAAGACATGGCCAGCTGTTCAGACTCTGAGAGCCCCAGTTCAATTCACTGGCTGGCCTGCAGACAGCCTGCCTGGCTCGTGAGAAGGGAGAAGTGGGGAGTCAGGTGTGTCCTGGAGGCCCTGAGTTGCTTTTCTGATGTTGGTACTTTCACGTTGCCCACTCATAAAATACTCTTTGCAAATGGCTTCTAGGACTCCCTCCTCTCTGGGAGTGCCTCCTTCGTGAGCTCTGCATATGGGTGGCCCAGAGAGCAGGCCCCAGCTGTTGCCTCTCCTCGGACATTCCATCCCTATGACCTCATCCAGGTGTGGGCTTGAATCACCTCTCCACTACCGACTCTCTTGATTTGGATATTCAGTCACCTACTTGACCGCCCTTTCAAGTACCTCAAACAGAACGCTCCGTGTCCCCTTACCCCTACCCCACGCCACCCAAAACAATCCAAACAAACACCCCATCAGCCTGGTCTCCATGGACATGTTCTTGATGCAGTCAACCCTTCAGGACTATTGACGTTTCTCTTTGTACCTTGTACTTTCCTTGCACAGCCCTTAGGACAATGTATAATCACTTATTTATTTTTATACTGACTTGTGTAATACCTGTTTCCCGATAGACTGTAAAATTCCTGAGAATGAGACCAGGTGGTTTGTCTCCTTTCTTCCACACCCTCCCTGGCACACAGTAGGTCCTCACTATGTATTTGTTGAATGGATAGTATTAAAGTGACGATGGGTCCTGGGGTGAGGAAGAGTTTCTGGGCACAAAGAAAGGCCGTGAAACCTGGCAAAAAATACATGAGCTCATATCTTGTTTTCCTGAAGGGCCATTTGGTTTCTTCCTCCTCCCATTTGATGAAGTTTTATGTTTAATTAAAGCCCTGAATAGTTAGAACAAATATATAGGAAATGATCACATGATCATGAACTTAGCAAACTGCTACAAGCTTAACTGTCTAATATGGGGAGTGCCTAAATGATATGCATCAATATGGTTGACTCTCAATTATCCATTCCAGTGCATAATCTAATAGCCAATAATCTAATAGTTCATAATTTACTTGCCTATCACCCCATAAGTTTGACATGTGGCTTTGGATTATGTTTCAGAATTTGCATCAGGATATAGAGGGCTCTGATGGTTTAGGAAATCATAGTACTTTGAGCGTATATGTCCTATGTCACTACCCCAGTTGCCCATTAAGGATTCTTCTGGGTTCCAACTGCATGTTGAAAAAATACTGCATTGTGCTTGGCAGGAAAGGGCATTGGTTTTTGTTTGTTTGTTTTGCTGTAAAATTGGGTCCAAACCCCAGCTCTTGAATTTACTAACCAGCTCTGTTTTCACACTACCTGTCCCCGTCTAAACCACTCCCTCAGGCAGGTGCAAAACAAATTGAAAGCAGAGTTAAGCTCCTTATGAACTTTCTGTTTTACATCTAGGCAAATAAACTTTCTCTCTTCTCCTTTTCTTCTCTTTTTCTTTCTGCCTTAAAAGACCCTCTCTTCCAGCTCAGTGGGATGAAGTCAACAAGGTCTTCGCTTTACAAAATCATGCCTTATTGTGAAAACTCCTGATAATGTCTAGACAAATCTGAAGGAAAAATGCTGTGCTGGGCAATCTAATATGGAAAACTGACTCTGGGATTTCCCTGGCTCCACTGGCCCCACTATTGGTGCAAATGATGGTGACTTTCTCCACGTTGTACATACATCTGGGCATTTGCTCATGCTGTCTTGGGTCAAAGTCTCAAGTTGGAAAATGGGTTCATCCTGAGATCTAAGGCAGAACCAGTCGTGTTGTCAGTGGGTAGCTGAGACCCCAAAATTCCCACCTCTTTTTCCTGTCATGAAGTTTCTATCTCAAGGGAAAACAGCTGTCCATTCTTAGGCCAACTGGGACTGAAGCCAGCTGTTCCTTCCAGATGCCAAGAGTCAGATGCACACCCACTCTTTTCTCCTATTCCCTCAGGCTGAAGTCTCAAACTTTACTGAATTTATTAATAACCTTAGGGACTTGCTAAAAAGCATTTCCCCAGGCTCTACCTCCAGAGACTCTGATTCAGTTAATTCAGGTTGGCCAGGAAATCTGCATGTTAAATAACAACCCTCCTGCCCCACCTCATTTCTGATCTCTAGGAAATTCCTATGTAATTGGTCTGAGAATCATACTTTGAGTGACAGTAGCTACAGTGGAGGCATTGGTGTGCCGGTAAATATTTAACAACTGGCTCTGGAGGTGGAAAAGCCTGGTTTGTAGCTTGCTGATTTCTGTGGTACAAATATTCCCACCTTGGTCAACTCAAGCTACAAATAGGACATCATGATTGTGAAGTTGGGAAAAGGTTTGTGCAATCAGTTCTGATAAGCCCATAGTAACTGATTTCAGCATGCCCACTGGGTGGAAGTGGCCTCCAAATGCTGGTTCCTAGGCTCTGGCATAGAAGGGCCACTGTTCGGTCTAGAATGTCACATCCCCTATTTTTTTCCCCTAAATCCTTCGTTTTTTGAATGGTTTGTTTTGGTTACTGGCTCTCAGAGACCTTGAGGGGTTCCAAACCAGAGAGCAAGGAAGGGGAAGAGAAGGAGCTCCAGGAAAGAAAATGCCATTAGTGTAGGAAGTTGGCCTCAGCTACACTGCTAACCTTGTTCAACCCAGCTTTCAGCAGGGAAGGGGTTTCAAACACCTGTCCCTGCCTTCATTTGATAAGCTTTCTGGTCAACTCACATTAACCTGATCCTGCTGACCTGGAGAAGGATGAAAAGGCTGAGTGTCGGGGACCTGAGGGGATGAAAGGGGATGGGGGTGCACCTGGGGGGGCTCATATGACCCGGGGTCGCCATCGGCTTAAGGCTTCCCCTTTGTCTCCCTGCTCTGGCCCCATGTTTGAAGGTTCTGGTGATTTCCTCCCGCCCCCGACTAGGCGAACAGATGTGGAAAGCTCTCCAGTTCCCAGGGCTCAGGACACAACTGCCTGTTGTTTCCCGCCTGCAGACGGGGGCCCGTAGTCACAGGCAGAACAGCTACGCAATCACTCGCCAAAGAGCTGAGCCCAGTCAGGTGTGGGGCGCAAGCCTACTCTGCCTTTTGGGAGTGAGAGGATGTGTAAGCCTAACTGAACAAGAATGGAAAACAACTGTGTCCCCGCCCTGTCTTGCTCTAAGTCCACTCTGTAGGAATTCAGAGGCACTTTAGCAGAGGCAATAACTTGAGCTCTTCCACGGCAGTACAGTGCTCACAGGTGCCACGGCCATTTGAACAAACGCGGCCTTTGGGGCCAGCTGCTTCTCTTGTCCCATGCTGCAGGCACTGCCAATGTGAGAACTTTGCCCACTTCTAGACTGGAGTTGGGGGAACCCTGCTACTCTAAAAAGGATGTTTTCCTCAGCCCCCTGAGCTTTCAGGGCTCACTGGATCAAGGCGGTAGAAGAGTTACAAAGGAAGGGGTGCAAGTGTTAGCTTCCTTATATATCTTATTTATTCAACACTGACAGTTTCAGAAATGGCTTAGAGCCTAGCTTCCTCACCACCATCCATATACCTTTGACAAGTGAGATAAATAAAACCACAAAAAATCCCCCTTAAATAAAACGCCTGTCTCATATCTAGTCCAGCTACAAGAATAAGCTGATATGTTTTCTAGTTTATGCAATAAATGGTGGTGATTACAATTTTGCCCAAAGACTTGGTACATATATGTCTTAGCATGTAGCACATTTACCTGTAAATGCTACCAGTAGTTGAATGGCAGCCATCTCCCTAAAGCACTGATTCTCCAAGTGAGGTCTGCAGTCCCCTGGGATCCCTGAGACCCTATTAGGGTGTCTGCAAGCTGAAAACTATTTTCATAATAATACCAAGATGTTATTTGCCTTCTTCACTGTGTTGACATCTGGGTAAAATTGCTGGCGCTGAACTATGCTGGCAATCATGGTATTCTTCACTGCTACAAACTTACAGGTGGAAAAAAATGCCAGTTTCACTGAAGAATGTCCTAAATTAGACATTAAAAATTATTAATTTTATAAAATCTTGCCCAAAAGTGTACCCTTCCTTCCCTTCCCCCCTCTCCCTTCCCTTCCCTTCTCTTTGTGTGATGACTTGGAAACAAAGTATCAAGCATTTCCAGTGCATCCCGAAGTATGACAGTCATCTGGAGGAAAAGCACTTGTGTGAGTGTCCTGAGTTGTGATCTGCACTAGCCACTTTCATGGAACACAATGTTTACTCAAAAGGACCAAGTAACCATGGTTATTCAGATTTGGTTATTTGACAGGCATTTTCTCAAAAATGAAAAAACTGAGCTCATCACTTCAAGAAAGAAAATAATTGACAGTATGTTCTGCCAAAATAGAAGTATAAAGCAAAAATTAGAATTTTTTAAAACCTGCATCTGCCATAGTGAACTTAACACCTTCCCAACACTTATAGAGGTTTTTGATGAGATCAGTGATGATATTAACAAATAAGAACTTTTAGTTTTCATCATGAAATGCATCGAACTTAAAAAATCTGCATGACTTAGTGAAGCAATATTTTCCAAATGACCCATGCATATTATTACAAAATCATGCATGAGCAAAAGATCTATTCAGAGTACAAGCCAGACAACTGAGCACAAAAAGTTCATTGATACAGTTTCAGATTCTACACTGCAACTAACCTTAGTAATCTACTATTGGTTGAGTTTTGGTATAATGTCAAACAAGAATATTCACAATTATCTGAAAAGACTATTAAAATATTCCTCCCTTTTCCAACAAAATATCTATGTGAGGCTGGGTTTCCTTCGCATACTTCAACCAAAACAACATTATCACAGCTGATTGAATGCAGAAGCCGATATGAGAATCCAGCTGTCTTCTATTAAGTCAGACAGTCAAGAGATTTGCAAAAATGTAAAACACTGTCACTCTTCTCACTTGGGTTTTTTAAAAAAGTTATTCTTATAATAAAATGTTGTTATTTTTAACATTTAAATGGATTAGTGAATATATGCATTTTAATAAATTACTAAATGTTAATTTATTCATTAACAATGAATATGTATTAAATGAACAAATATTATTTTTGGTTTTAGTTTTTAATATGGTAAATTATTTAATTAGCTATTGCTGTATAGCAAAGTATCCTGAAACCTAGTGGCTTAAAACAACAAGAATCACTTGTTATCTCTGGTTGCTGTGGTTCGGGCATTCAGGAGTGGCTTGGCTAGGCAGTTCTGGCTAGGCAGTCTCTCAGGAGGTCGCAGTCATCTGAAGGCTTAACTGGGGCTGGAGGATCTGCCACCAAGATAGCTCATTTATAAGTCAGGCCAGTGTCGCTGGCTGTGGACAGGAGGCCTTGGTTCCTTCCTCTCCATGTAGGTCTTCCCCTGGGGTACTCAAAACACAGGATTGCTTTTTCTCCAGAGTGAACAATAGAGGCCAAGTGGGAACAAGTAGTCCCTTTTATAACCTAGCCCCTGAAATCACCTACCATCACTTCTGCCATTTTCTGTCACATAGACTAGCCCTGATTCAATTTGGGAAGAGACTACACAAGGGCATGAATACTAGGGGTAAGATTTTTGGAGGCTATTCTAGAAGATGGCTACCACAGGATCTATCAATAGATACAACCCACATAAACCAAGGCTCCTCAAGATCATCAGTCAACAACTGTTAAGCATATAAAGGAGTACTTATCGCCAAAATATTTTAAAGTTGCCAGCCTAAAGAAATGGGTCCAGCTTCCTGGCTGGGCGCGGTGGCTCACGCCTGTAATCCCAGCACTTTGGGAGACTGAGGCGGGCGGATCTCCTGAGGGTGGGAGTTCGAGACCAGTCTGGCCAACATGGTGAAATACTGTCTCTAATAAAAATACAAAAAATTAGCCAGGCATGGTGGCAGGCGCCTGTGGTCCCAGCTACTCGGGAGGCTGAGGCAGGAGAATGGCATGAACCTGGGAGGCAGAGCTTGCAGTGAGCTGAGATTGCACCACTGCACTCCAGCCTGGGCAACAGAGTGAGATTCCATCTCAAAAAAAAAAAAAGAAGAAATAAAGAAAGTGGTCCAGCTGGGTGGCTCATACCCATAATCCCATCACTTTGGAGGGCTGAGGTGGGATGATCACTTGAGGCCAAGAGTTTGAGACAAGCCTGGGCAACATAGCAAGACCCCATCTCTAAAAGAAAAGACAAAAAATAGCCAGGTATGGTGGTGCACACCTGTAGTCCTAGCTACTTGAGAGGCTGAGGCTGAAAGATCGCTTAATCCCAGGAGGTTGAGGCTACAGTGAATTGTGATTGCACCACTGCACTCTAGCCTGGATGACAGAGGGAGGGAGACCCTGTCTTTCTAAAAAAAAACAAAAGAAAGAAAGGAAGAAAAGAAATTATTGGTCCATATGTCTGAAATGTCTTTGCTGTCTATCTTTGTCCTGTTGTTCATAGTTATACCATCATTTAGGCAACTTCTTGCTCACTTACCCTCCACAAGCTTGGACACAGGTCCTTCTAGCTGTTTCTTCTGAACTTGACTTTACTGGAGACTCCATTATGAGTTTTAACACTCCCCATAACCTTTGTGTGATTTGTACATAGAAAATACCCCCAAAATTACAAATAAATTATTAAACTAAAGGAAAGGTTAGTAAGATTGCTGGGCATAAAATTAATATTTGAAAATAAATTATATTTCAGTAAGATACACGTAAGCACGTAAGAAATGTCTTTAGTATCACCTGCTCTCTGCAGCTCCCAGCCGCACCTCCCGGGGAGCAGAAGTTTTCTGGGCTAGGTCAGGCCCTCGCCTTACCGCTTTATAGAAGACAGGGAAGAAAATCACTCACTGTATGTAATTTTATTTAAGAGAGTGCAAGAATGTTGTGTTTGAGCTTTTCACTCTTTTTTCTTTGTATTTCTTTTCGAAAATGAAAGAAAACAGCCAGTGAGATAGGATCTCAGGTCTAGAATTCCTAGCAGGTAATTTGGGAGTAGAAAACAAATCTCCCCTGAAATGCATTAAGCAGGTGAAGGGGATTCCAGTTTCAACCCTTAAACCACACCTTATCCTGGCCTGGCAAATAACTTCCTCCCAGCCTCAGGCAAATCCCAACTTCCACCGCCAAATGCCTGCAGTTAATAAATGTTTAAACAACAACAAAAACCCCAAGTGGAAAATGGAAGACTGATTGGAGGCTGAGACACTAGAAGGGTTGCTTGGGAGCCCCTCTCTGAGAGCCCTGCCCACAGGAGGAACGTTTAGCCAGGGAAGCCGGGGCCTGCAGCTGGGGAACCCAAGGCATGCTGTCTTTCAGAGCAGAGCAGGGTAAATATCCGACTTGAGTCAAATGATTATTTTTCTTGATCAGATTTGTCCACTCATTTCATTAGAACTCCATACCACAAGCCATGGTCAAACCCTTCAGAATGGCCAAAATCTCCAGATTGCATTATTGGGCCACAGTAGGTCCTGCTTCTTGCTAAGTGCTGCAAGACTGGAGTTTCCAAGCTCTGGTCTAGATAAGTCAGCTGAGGGTTGGTAAGGAAGTTCTCATGGGTCCAGAGAGAATTGAGAAAAACAAGGATCATGTTATGCTGTGGGAATGTCCTCCGCGGTACTTTTTATTCCCATTTTACATATCAGAAAACAGAGGCTCAGAGAGGTTGAATGACTCGCCACGCAGCTAGTCGGTAGCAGAGTGAGGATGGAGATTCACATGATCAATCATAGTGACTACCATTTGCTGAGCACCTGGAGTGAGACCGGCAGAGCACCGTGTGCTTTGTGCCTGTTAACTTGTTCAGTTCTCATGGATCGCTTCCTTTTTAAAGAAGTGAAACTGTTCAACAGAGCTTCCTGCCACGAGGGAAACCTTCTACATCTCGCTGTCCAATAGGTAGCCACAAGCCCCATGTTGCTATTGAGCCCTTGAAATATGGTAAGTGAAACTGAGGAACCAAATTTTTAAATTTTATTTCACTTAAATTGCTTTAAATGTAAACAGCCACATGTGGCTGGCAGCTACTGCACTGACCAGCACAGCTCTAGGAGGTTCAGTAGCTTTTCCAAAAGCCAGTGGAGTAATGAGGTGACGGTTGTGTTGTGGGGTTGATTGAGCCCCAAATCCATGTGTTTCCCCTTTTCTCTCCGCACCCCTGTGAGGTAGCCTGCCTTTTCCAAAGCAAAAGACACTGGGAAGGAAACTGACCAGACAGTATACAGTCAGCCAAAAATAAAGCTGGACCCCCTAAATATGGGGTTTGTATTTGAGTCTGCTTCTTCCGAATGTGTCTGGAAGTCCCCACGGGTGGCAAAACAACCCAGATGGGGGCTTCAGACCCTGCACCAGTAACTTCCAGAGCTCACCATGGTCCATTTGGCTGAGGGTTCTATGACTCACAGGTTCCAACCCTACGATTTAAACAGCAGCATTTCCTTTTTCTGGGCTTAACACTAATTGGTAGAGGTAGTGAGCTCCCAGGCCCAGCCTCACCCTGTTGAGACATGTAGCTCTCAAAAGTTCCCACTGGAAGCACCACCCATGAGGTGCAGCTACCATTGCCATGTGTCTGAATGCCAATGTTTAACCCAAGCTGGCCCACTGTTGTTCCACAAGCCTCTCTATAGCCTCTGAATGTTCATCTTTGCTGCATCACTCCCATCCAAAACCTCCAAGGACATCCTGTGAGGCTCAGAACAAAATCCGAAGTCACCACTTCCATGGCTGGCCCCTGCCCACTGCTCTGACCTAATGTACTATAGTTGTCCCCTTTGTTTGCTCTACTCCAGTCCCTGGCTTCCTTACTGTTCCCCAAACACATCACACTTGTCCCTGTCCCAGGCCTTTGCACTTGCTATTCCTTCTGCTTGAAATGTTCTTTCTGGGTTGGACATTGCTTACTCTCTCTTCATCCAATCTCTGCTCAAATGTCACCTCTTCAGAGAGGTCTTCTTGACCCCACTGTGTGTAAAATAGTGCACCCCTCACTGCCATCTCTTACCCGGCTTATGTTTTTTCAAGGCATTTATCACTAGCATGTATGTTTGTTGGTTTGTTTCCTTATTGTCACCCATACTAAGATGCAAACAAGGTAAGAAGGAATAGTGTCCTTTTTTTTTAACCTTGTATCTCCAGTTTCTAGAAGAGAGTGTGCCACATGGGTACTCACTGAATATTTGTTGAGGGAATAAATGAATGCATGGATGCATGACTGCTCACCTAGAGCGTGGGGGCCAGGGCAGAGGTGGGCTCAGGCTGTCTCACTCCACACAGACTCACACTTCCACGATTTGGATGCTGAACCATGAGAAACAAAGAGATTCGCTGGTTTAATTTCTTTTGCCCTGGGAAAGTTAAAGATCACAGATAATCCAGAACTCCGTGCCAAGTTCTCTGATTTATAATCGACGAATTATCCACACAGAGGTAAACAAGAGCAAAGGACTGACAAGCAAACTGTAGGAGGAGAATGATGAGAAACAGACGGAGAGACCCATGCAAGCTGCAGCCTCCAGCTAGCCTGGGTTCCCGCCAGCCCTCACTCAAATTTGGATCCAGAGAATCTCTGCTGATGTCTACTTCCAGATTGCTTTGGGCCACACTGCCAGGTGGCTGTTGGGAGCGGGGGTCACTGCAAGTGGGGGCAGCCTAGGCAAGTCACCCCTTTACCTGACAGATATTTCACACTCATCTGAAAGGTACACCCAAAAGGGCAGGCATTTCCCAAAGATGCCCCAGGCTCACAAAAGTCACCAGACTTTCCCCAGACTGGGGAAAAACTCCTTTCCTCCTTTAATGTAGTCCACAGAAATGTGTCTCTTTTATTCCACTTCTAAAAACTTCAAAGAAACAAAATTAGCAGTGCCTACAAGCATCTGACACATAGGAGGTAGTAAAAACTGAATGAATGAATGAACGACAGTATCAACCCAAAAGGGGAACAGTGGCCTTGTGAAGAATGGGATAGTCAAGAAAATCCTGGACTCCCTATGCCCCCTAGATCACTTTGGATATGCCCTGAGGCCTCAGTTTCCTTATCTGTAAAATGAAAGCCTGGTCTAGCTGAACTCCAATTTCCCTCCCAGCTCTGACACCCTCTAATTCTCTGAACACGCCTTCATAGCTTCTTTATTGTAGACTAGTTCTTACATGTGTCCTGCTGAGAGCAAGGTCTGCTGGTCTGGCCTTGTTTTTAAGCAGCAGAGGTTATTTAATAGCAATTCTCCCAGAATTTTTGTCATGTTTTCCATGAAAGAAGGTTCTGGAAGGTAGCCATCATCAAAATAGGAAGTAAAGCCAGGTTAGTGTTCCACTTATCAGATAATACTGGCTTAACCAAAATTCCTGTCACCCCCTATGGTGATTCTGGGAGCTTGACTAGATTTCAGAGGTTTCATATTCAAAGCAGTGAGAAATTATCTCTGAGGCTTGTGGGATTTGGTACCTGTTTCCCTTCTTTCCATGTCTCAGGGCTGTGGGTGCCAAGTGAAGGCTCCAGTAACCCTTCCAGCCTCAGAGGAGCGCTCTGTCCTATCCGCCATGGGAATGCCCGTGCTGGCCCGGATTGCTCCTCTGTCCACATCAGCATTTCACTTTATGCTGCCTGTAAATCTGACCATTTCTTCCACACCTAGAGGTGTCCCAAAGCACTAGTCCAGCAGAATTCAGACTCCTCTACCTTTCCCAACTCTACTCACAGCCTCAAGTCACCAGGAAGAGAAAGAGCACCTGACCGAGAGTGGGACCAGGATTCCAGACCGGCTTTAGAGGAGCATCTCTCTGGGCCTCAGTGTCCTTGGATGGGAGGGAGGTGGAGACTGGGTGTGGCTGCTTGTCCTGTCTCTTCCAGGTTGATGATTTTCCCTAGCCCAGAGCTGGAGCTGGCCCTTTTCCCCCAAGGAAGCCACGGTTTGTATGTTATGTAGCAGCTACAAATGCAGGGTCTTTTTTTTTTTTTTCTTTTCTTTTTAATGATCCTAGGTACTCTAGGAAGAGGCAAACATTTTTATGATCCCAGGAACCAAACAACATAATGAAAATCATGGCAACCATCAGCCCAATAAAACCCATGGCAAAAGCCAACACATTCTCAAACAGGACCCTGGGAATTTAAAGCTCTCAGAAGCCTTAAGTGGCTCAGGCCTTGCTGAAGGCCTTGGGACGGCAGCTGATGGCTGATGAAAGGATTTTAACGCGCCACTGAAATTCTCTTTTCCAAAATAACCACTTTGAAACCTGTTAATTACAGACACACAACCAGCCAGAGCCCCCCAACAGGACCCAGGGCTTCTACCAGGGAGAGCCGGGCTCCAGAGGCTGGCCGCTGCCTTGGCGCTCCATTCGCTTTGTGTTGGGTGACTTCGCTTCAGGAAGAGAATCCAAAGTAATGAAAACCACATGGCCACTCCCCCGCCCCCAGCCTCCTACGCTACCTCCCTTCCCTGGAGACAGAGGCCGGCTCAGTCTAATTTGGTCCAGTGTTTTTGTTTCCTAAAATCTGTCTTGGGCCCTGGACCATTAATAGGTTGCAGCTGATTTTAATCTACATGAATCAGAGACCTCGCTTCTTCAGTTTTAAGGAGATTACAAATTGTGTGTCCCACAAACTCAGGATGGAGGGAAAAGGCCCTGGATAGGGAGTGGCAGTGTGGGAGACAGACCCTGGAAGGCACAGAAACTGCTCCCCACTCAGCAGTGGGCTTGAAGGAACCTGGGATCACTCAAAGCTGGGGGAGTGGGGCTAGCAGGAGGTGAGGGTCTTGCAGCTGTGACTCAGTGGCAAGAACACAGAACCTGGTCCTGTGTAAACAGAGCTAAAACCAAGGCACAGGACTAGCAGAGGCCTCTACTCACCTATCTTCAACAAATTAATTTCCCAAGTGCTTGCTGGGCACCCCCCATAAGCTAAAGCAGGGGTAAGCAAACCATGGCTGACTGGTCAAATCCGGCCTGCAGCCCGATGTAAATAAAGTCCTCTGGAACAAGGCCATGTCTATTTGTTTATGTATTGTCCATGGCTGCCTCGCAGTTGTGGTAGAGACCCTGTGGCCTGCAAGGCCAAAAATAGTCACTCTCTGCCCCTTTACAGTAAACGTTTGCCGACTCCTGAGCTAGAGAACTATCCTAAATCTTGCTAGGCAAGAATTCCACTTACAAGCCTGTTAACAAGGAATGGATTTAGGATTTCCTCCATTCCCACCCCATACCAAAGTCTAGGTTCCTTCCTTCCAAACATCATTCTTCAGGAAAGTATCTTCGTGCTTATTTAAGCAATGACAATAAGAAGGAATGCCCACGACCATGCCACTCAGTGAAGGTTCCAAGGTCTTGCCCTGACAATCCGACACTCCCGTTTCACAGATGAAACACAGTCACTGAGATAAAGCAACTCACTGAAGTTCACTTAGGGAATAGCACGGCTAGGAAGAGCTGGGCCTCTGAGTCACAGCATGGTCCTCTGTCCGTGGGATGACCGTAATGAAGGGAGCTGGGGAGCTTTCACATAGCAATGCTCCCTTATGTGTGCCACACCACCACTTGACAAGCCAGTGAAGGGCTCAGGGTAGTGTGCCTTCGTTTTCAATAGCACTCTCAGGGAGTGGGGATGAGAATCAGATAGGCCAGACTACACTCACCCCTTGAAAACCATGTTTATCCAGGCCCAGTGGCTGGTGAGCCCAGGCCCTCTGGCCCTAGCCGGGCCCTCACTCCATCAGGACCCAGGGCCCCCTATTTTCCCAGTGTGCCTCTAAGACAGCTCTTGCCTTCAGGCGCTTCTAGGCTAGCAGGGCAGAGACAGGAAGGGGAGGATTGTGATTGTGTGACAGGCACAGTGATGGAGAGGCACATGTGGTGCTTCAGGAGGACAAAGCAAGGTCACCTTGCCCTTCCCTAAAAGCAAACCCCTTTGTAGGGAACCCTGGGTGAAGGGCCTCCAATGGAAATGCTATTCACTAGAAATGTAAGCGGGCATCCTTCCAAGGCTTTCAGGGGCGAAATAAGTGTTGGGATCATTCTGGGTACAGGCAGGGAAGCCAGAGAAACTGGTACCCTCCCAGAGATGAGACTGGCAGGTAAACTGATGACACCAAGGAAGTTGCTGCCCTGGGGCAGTAGGAGTTCTCCCCATGGGAACCATTTCCTGCAGGACCAGGCCTGGGTGGGGAGACCCTTCCAGCCAAGGTAGGATGTCCCTCCAGGCTGCAATCTCATTGGTCTGGAAGCCCATGAAGGGCTGGTTATGTCTGGGCCTTGAACAGAATCATAGACCAGCAGGGTGCCACACTGGTTCGCATAGAATGTTGACTCTGCAAAGGTCTCTAGCTAACAGGAGCTGAAAGTTCCTACAAAGGGGATAGCAAGTGGCCTGTACCTCACTGTCTCTGTTTCCATTGCTGTCCCCAAGTCCACTTTCCTTGGTAAGCTTCTCCTTGAACTTTAGGCAGCACCTCAAAGCAGTTTCAGAATTCACCGAGGAGCCATGGGTCCCAGTCTTTAGAGTCCTGCTATTGTTCAGAGGTCTCCAAGTGACTAGAGGTTGTGAATTGCCAGAGGGTGGCAGAGGACTCCAACCGAGCAGACCAAGTATAAAGCAAACTTCCATCACCATCAACAACCGGAGCCCTGCACTGGACCAGAACAAAGCCTGGGAAACAACCCCATTAGCATCTTTGGGTCCCCTCATCATGGGGACTCCACTCAGAAATAGTCTTCAGCAGGGTTAAGCCCTTGGCCAGATGGAGAAATAGCACGACACCTCTGGCTTCTGCTTCCCAGGGAGCCTCCAGTGGATCCCCTGGCACCCTCTGCTTCTGACGGCACAAAGGTTGTGGGTGTAAACCTCAAAGCTCTGTTTTGTCTAGACTTGGTTTCCGGGTGGGTTCAGGCTCTCTGCTCCATGGAACCCAACAGCCAGGAGATTTCTGCCACTGCTTCCTTGGGTCGAGACTGGCGGAAGAGCAGGGGCTCAGGACTATGACATGAATGTGAACCGTGGACCGAAGTGGGTGTTCGGGACAGCTGATTGGACAGGGTCCTGAGCTATGCTGAGGAGTGACGCTGGCACTTTGGTAATGCAGTGGAATGGAATATTCCATGGTTAATTAGCAGTCACTGAGTTAATTAGCAGTCACTGAGTGTCTATTGTGAGCTGGTCACCACTTGGATGAACGAACTGGCAAGTAGACTCGGAGGAGGTCACGTGCCCAGGAGTTTGTTTACAGAGTTCGGTTTCTTCCCATATCGAGGTGTGCAGAATGTTCGCTTACAGGTGTGTGATCACGGGGTGGGTCAAACTCCTCAGCTTTCCTATGGAATGCCAGTCCCAGGACCCTCTGCAATCTGAAGCCCTCACACAAAGAACACGGTATTTATGTCAAACTCTACCCTTCTGTGCTACCAAACAAAGCCGAGCCAGAATAAAGCAAAGTGAAAAAGCTCATAAACACTTCCTGGGGCTGGGCTCACAAACTAAAGCTCAAAGCAGAACAAGCCAGATGCATTTCAAACCCATAAACACACATGAGGACACCCGAGCTGCCACTGGCCCGAGCAGACTGGGTGCTAAAACAGCACTGGAGCAACTGAAGGAGGGTGTCATTCTAAAATTAGAAGTCTGCTTTCTCTTCCCTCTGAACATATATGGGTGGAATTATGGATTAATGTTGAAAATTGATTTCCTTTGTACTTCAAGGGGACCTGGGCAGTGATGCCCACACTCCCTCCCGACCCTCTCCACCTACACACTCTCCCGCAATTCACCCCGGAGACCTAGAGCTTTTGCTACCGATCACATCTTGTGTCCTGTATAAACAAGGGCTGGTAACTAGTACAGGAAATGAACTTCACAAGCATTGACTGTGTACCCACCTGTGGTATGGGGAGTTGCCAAATTTTTTTCTAACTGAGAATGTTCACAGAATCTCGAAACTTTCTTTCAGCTTCCCCCTCTGCACACTTGAGTGTGGGCACCTGCCATGCGTGCACACATACCCAAGCACAAAATTTCCCTCAATTTCCCCCAAGACACATCAACAGTGAGATTTGCCCATACATACACGGGCACACAGCCGTTCCCAAACCTTCTCCTTTGTCTCCCCACCTGCCTTTCCATATATAAACAAGAGTGCCTAGGCATGCTGGTGCTGCCCCTCCCCGCCTCGGACACACGCAGAACTTTGTGCCCACTCAGCACGATCCAGCACACAGGAGCTGGGGAGCCAAGGATATTTATATCCCCACGTGTGCACCGGCGTGCACGCACACATGCACGCGCACACACAGGCACACACAGGCACATCCCAGCTGGCCCCAGCACAGCTGTGACAGGCCTGGGTCTGTTTGCCATTGTTTTCCTTTGCCTTTAACAGGCGTTCATGCAACACAGAGGAGGTCATGAGAGGTTTCCACCCCGTTTTGTAGCATTTACCCCGAGCCTGAGTGTTGGGGAGGTGGCTTTTGAGAATGAGCTATGGGTGGCAGTGTGGAAAGCAGAGACAAAGGCATTCCTTCCCATCTCCTGCCTGAGCTTCGCTCGCTAATGTGCACTGCTCTGGATTGTTCGGAGATTTCTTTATGTGTCGCCCTGTCTGAAACCTGGCTGGGAGGACGGAGGCTCAGCCAAAGAATTTCTGGAAGTTCTGTCTCAAGGTCCTGCTTTGTCACCTCTTATTACTACAATTGTTCTAGGCCCGGGCTGCCTGGGGGCACACTGTGTCCTGAAAGTCTGAGTGGCAGGCCCCAGCCACATAAGCAAAGACAAATTTAGGTAGAAACTGAAGGAGAAAAAAATGGACCCCAAGTGGCCACTATCCCTCTAGGAATTTTGGCCCACAAGAAAAGCTGGTATAGAAAGAATTCCCCACCTGACCCTCAGCAGCAGTGAATGTTCTAATGATTCCTTCAGCAGTACATATGCAAAGTGGATACTGTCTTTGCATTGACAATGATTGGTTAATCTGGCTGGGCGCGGTGGCTCACGCCTGTAATCCCAGCACTTTGGGAGACTGAGGCGGGCGGATCTCCTGAGGTTGGGAGTTCGAGACCAGTCTGGCCAACATGGTGAAACCCCATCTCCATTAAAAATACAAAAAAATTAGCCAGGCATGATGGTGCGTGCCTGTAATCCCAGCTACTAGGGAGGTTGAGGCAGGGGAATTGCTTGAACCAGGGAGGTAGAGGTTGCAGAGAGCCGAGTTCATGCCACTGCCCTCTAGCCTGGGCGACAGAGTGAGACTCCATCTCAGGAAAAAAAAAAAAAAAAAAAAAAGATTGGCTAATCTACAAGCTCACTTGCTATTTCTAAGAGTCAGATGGGACTTCATGCATCTAAGACACTAACAAACCCAGAGTTCTTACTGTGTGGATCTGGACAGAAGGGTGACTGACAGATTTCTCACTGTGCCCCACTGAACTGTGCAAGGGACTGGCTAGAAACACATGTACTTCGTCTGTAGCCATTGCTTGCAAACTCTACCCCACTCACCTCTGTGGCAGAGTCCTTTCTTCAAATAAAATCTTACTAGAAAGCCCAGTGTACAAAACTGATCAAAACAGTCTCTCTCTGGTTACACGGATGAGTTAGCTGTGTGTGTGCGGGGATGGGGTATCTCCATCTGCTCCTGCTCCATCCTTGTGCTCCCCCATCTATACTTCAGGGTATCTCTGAAGGGTTCCTTGGATCCCAGGTTGAAAACCGTTATCACAATGCAGGCCCCTTCTTGTAACAGTTGTTAAACTTTGTACCCAAGAAAACATGTAATGACAAAGAGCTGCTAGGAATTTGACAGCCTTTCAAATTTGCCTGAGTTTTACATATTATGGATTTCAGCTGCCGCCCATGTTTGGTGTGGTATTAAGAGTTATGGACCCCTTGCTGAAATGCCCTGGCCTTTTGCTGGTCTGCAGTTCACAAATTAGGAATAACTGTGCAGAAATTAAGAACAAGAAATGAGACTGGGGTCCCAGATGGAGCCACACCATCAAGTGTGGACACTGGGCTCCAGTGTCTAGTGAAGAAATTCGTGCTTAAATAGTATTTGGCAATGGAGAGCCATTAAAAAGGCATATGCGATTACTACTATTAATTACTTTTTAAGCCAGGAAATGAATGATTGAAAATGAACTAGCAAAAAAAAAAAAAAAAAAAAAAAGGATTACTCCCTTGCAGTTTAAGTTCCCTTTCCCATCTCTAGCTGTCTTAGCCTCTACATCCCAACCCCAGGGTCCACTGGGAGAGTTTCCCTCCCGAGCGTCAAGGACAGGCCCAGCCCAGACACCTTTCTCCAGTCTTCATGATCAGAGGCACTGAATGTCTGCTGTGGCATTACGTAAAGTGAGTGGTCCAGCTCAGGCTTCGGCACCCTTGTGACTGTGAGCAAACTCATTGATGTAAACAAATGAACACATGCCTAAATTAAAGAATGTACGTATGGGTGAACAAAGAGGGGATTTATATGGTGTGCAGGCCAAAGTGGAGGCCTAATTCCTTGGTTCTGCCCACCTTCTTTCCTAGACCTTCAGACCCCCCTCCCCCTAAATACATCAATGAAGTCCTTGGTTTCAGCTGCGGAGTGAGGAAATACAACCGGAGGTGGCATGGAATGCCGGTGTGGAGAGTCACTGCGCCCTGATCCAGCTCTGCACTCCGCTTGCCTTGGGGAGAATTGCTAAAGCTTCTGGTCCGGAATGTGTCCATGCCTAAAATGAAAGGTACTATTAACGTGCATCTACCAACTTCAGAAGGGGCCGTAGGGATGAAGATGTAATTAAAGCCTGTGAGCACTTTGTGCTTCTTGATGAAAGACAACAACACCAGCGTGAAGTTTTATTATCTACCGACTCTGTTTTTAAAATGGTTCCAATTCCTTTCCGTTTTTCCTTTTGGGGTCTGAATAAACTTTATTAGCTATTAATTTCAAAAAAGTCTTCCTTGTACCTCAGAGCAGGATTTTATTTAGCACCTCAGAGAATTTCTTTCCATACCCCAGACCCTCAAAGGAATCCTCTTGGTCAGGGTGGAAGAGGCCTGTGTGTGTTCAGCTGCTGAGTTCAGTTCAATTTAATACATACTTATGGAACATCTACTCACATCTTCTTAGCCCTGAGAGGCAGGGCAGGGCTGAAATGAGTAGGAAAGGTTGTGAACTTTGGAGCCAGGCTGCCTGAGGGTTGAATTCCAGCTGACACTTCCATAGGAGTCCTTGGAGAGCCTCTCCTCACCTCTCTGAATCTCTGTCACCTGTAAAATGGAGATAACCCCATTTATCTCCCAGGGTAAGGTAATAAAAAGATAGAAATCTAGTGAGTGGTGGGTAGGCACTCGGTGAGGCCTTGCTGCCTTCTCTCTAGCATCAGCCTCCGGAGGAGGGGGAAGGGAGATGCCTCTTCCTCAGCTCTGTTTCTCCTCCCTGAGGCCCTCTGTCTACTCCTAAAGGCTTGTCCATCCATTTTGGAAAGAATGTCAGCCGGTTAAACCAGTGCTTCTGAAATGTTCTCATGTCAATTTCTCCTGTGCTTCTGGGCAGCTCATTTCCTCCATACACACCCTCCTCCACCAAAATACCTGCACGGCCTCCCCATCATTGCACACTCCACCCTCCCTTCAAACCCATTCCCAAGGAGGAGAGAAGAGCTTTCCTATTCTTTTGAGAGAGCACGCAGTGGAAGTGGCTTTGCTTTGTTGTCTCCACTTCAGAAAAGATCAAACTGCAGTCTCCATGAAGTGTCAGTCCTCCAAAGGAGGCTTCAGGCCAGAGGGAGGAGCGGTGAGGCCAGGCAGGGTAGGCTGAGGCTGTCCCAGAGGGACCAGTCCAGGCAGAACCAACACAGCCTTCCAAGGTGTCCTCGCAGGGGCCCATATCACCCTGGATCTAGCCTGAAAGATGCCCCCTAGAATGTTCCCTGGCAGATATGGCTGTCCTGTCTGAGAGAACCACCATAAAGGAGTTCACACAGGATCCTGTCCTTTTCTAAATGAGGATTCTTGTCTCCCGGGTTCCCAGGGAGGAGAGCGGATGCAAGGGAGCCCTTGAATAGGCACCACAGAGGCCAAGACACTTTAAATTAAGCTTCCAACGCTTAGAAGGGGCCATGGCTTCCCACAAATCCCCTGGTGCACGCAGCTTTGAGGCAGAGTGTTCAGTCCGTCTGTTCTTTTAGAAGTGCGCCTTGGAAGCCAGGAGTTATTTGTTTCCGAAAGGTAGGCGCTCATCAGGTGGGTGGTCTTTGCATTTTTTGTGTGCTTTGATTCCCTCCCTTTTCTTTTCAGGACTATTGAGGGGTTTATTTTTCCCTCTCCCAGCAGTGCTCGGGGGTTTGGCTGCAATGTGCATCTGTGTTGGGTTTTCCCACAGGCCCCTGCAAAGGCAGCCCCGTTGCCTTCAGAAAGTCCCGGGCGGCCCGTGGGGGGAGTTGGAGCTGCAGCTGTGCGCCCCCTCCCTTCTGCAGCAGGCTTTGATCAGTTTTCGTGGGGGCTGAGTGCAGCCTGACCTCCCATCTCCAGCGTCTCTCAGGTGGAAAGTTCTGTTCAGCCTGTCTGTGGCTTCAAAGGCTCTCCCTCCTTCAGGCTGGGATGAGACTGATAATGGTTCTCATTTTGTTGTCGTGTGATCTCCCAGCAGCCCCCATCTTTCCATTGACAGGCTTTTTACTTATTTGGTTGGGCTGCTTTGGCCAAACTCAAACCACCTTTCTGGTTGAGGAAGCACATTGACGT